>NW_027397089.1:19876371-20159012 GCF_003265705.2 Callorhinus ursinus | reverse complement strand
TGTGTGTGTGTGTGTGTGTGTGTGTGTGTGTGTGTGTGTGTGTGTGTAGTGCTTGATAAAGAGCTGAGATGCTGAGGGTTTGGACCTGGAATTTAATCCTGGCTCCACTGCGTATTGGTGGCCTTGGGCAAATTACATAATCTCACCTAACTGTAGATTTTATGTCTATAAAGTGGGGGTGATAATATTACCTGTCTTCATAGGGTTATTATGACAGTTAAATAATGTGTGTGACTGGATACAGTTTTTTAGTGTGGTGTCTCAAGACTTTTCTCTCAAACTACCAAAGGGAATCTTGAACTGCTGGCTTTGGGGAGTCTGTCTCTCCAGGTCTGAGCATGGACACAGAAGGGCCGGACCGAGGGGCTGGAAGAGTAGGGAGGTGGTTGTTGACAGGGGTGCGGGCCTTCTACTTACCCAAGAACAGACACCGAGGAGAGGGGCCGTACAGACAGGGGCTGGGGGTGGGTGGGGAGTTTCTTGTGGATTTGGGCCAAGGAGAGGCTCTAAAAGGATGAAGTGCAAGGTATTTGGGGTGAAAAGGAGATAGAAATGTGGCCAGGGATTATGAGCTCAGTCCCCTTCATTATCCTGTGAGAGGTGCTACAGAGGAATACATTTTCTCTTGGTTTATTTGTTTGCCTGTCTCAATGTGCTCTTTTGGATTTGAGACCAGCCTGGGGCTGAGCTCCGTATGCGTGACACCCAGGAGTCGAACTCATAAAGCCTGTAGCACAGCGCGTGGCGCAGGCATCCACTCAGTCGCTGCCCCCTCAGTGGGCGCTGTGGTCGTGGGAGGGAGGGAGCGGGCCGGAGGCGCTGCTGTGGGCCTCTCATTACAGCGCCCCCCCTCCAAAGGGTTGCCCTCTCTGGAGGAGGACTGCCACAGACACCACACGGTCTTGAGTTCCAGCCTGTCCCGGAGCCTCCATTCCCTCATCTGCAGAATGAGAGGAGGATTGGTTGCTTTATACTGGTCCTGTCCCACTCGAGGATTTGGCAGACCTTTACACTCTACCTTTAGGGCGCCCGGGTGGCTCAGTTGGTTGGGCGACTGCCTTCGGCTCCGGTCGTGGTCCTGGAGTCCTGGGATCGAGTCCCGCGTCAGGCTCCCTGCTTGGCGGGGGGTCTGCTTCTCCCTCTGACCCTCCCCGCTCTTGTGTGCTCTCTCTCTCTCTCTCTCTCTCAAAGGAATAAATAATAAAATATTAAAACAAAATAAACTCTACCTTTAAACTCCCCTTCTATAGACAAGGGCTACAGAAAACCAGGTCTGGTCCCTCGTCGCTGTTTAATGCTCTCTGCATGCCCAGTTTGTTCACATGTAGTGAGGTCAACCTGTTAATATATGTGGTTTTTCATTCTTTTGTGTGTTTTCTTGACCTGCTTCCTTTTTTTTAAGAGAGGGAGTGGGGGCAGGGGCAGAAGGAGAGGGAGCAGGGGGAGGGGCAGAAGGAAAGGAGAGGGAGAGAGAAAATCTTGAGCAGGCTCCATGCCTGGTGCACAGCCCAACGTGGGGCTCCATCTCACAACCCTGAGATCATGACCTGAGGTGAAATCAAGAGCCGGTTGCTGAGCGACTGAGCCACCCATGCGCCCCAGCCTGCTGCCTTTCTGAAGGTGGGCTGTACTCACTGTCTTCTCTCTTGCAGATGATGGTGGTGGATGGGGACTCAGGCTCCATTACCTGGAGTTACAGTGCTCCCTGTCACATGAAAGAGACGCCAACCACGTCAGCAGTTACTTCGGACCAGAAGTCAGTCTTCCTCTTCTGGGCTGAAGGGATGTCAGCTGCATCTCCCAGTTCTGTGAGTGAGCCTGGCGGGCGTGGGGTGGGGGGTCGTTTTGTCGCTTGGTGAGATGACAGCCGCTCTGCGGGGCTGCCTGGGTCTGGAGGGGTTAGTGGAGAAGCCACGCTTCCAAGTAGGTGTGGGTACAGCACAGCAGCAGCCGAGTGCGCAAGGCTGGAACCTGCTTCCTCCTGAGCTCCGCTTGCCCTGGCCTCGCCTTTCAGCCAAGCACTGTGAAAGCTGACAGCAGCCCCTGGCTACAGCTGCCAACGCTGGGAGTCTAGGTGAAACAGAAGTCCTCTCAAGACGCTAGGTCCAAATCTCCAGATGATTCACGTGTGCTGTAGTCAAAGAGAAGTAACTGTGACTCGTCTGGAATGGGCAGAGGAGGTTTCATGGTGGGTGAGGCTGGGCTTCGAGATGAATAAACTGAGTCTGCAGAAACGGTGTGGGGCAGGGATGGCCAGGCAGCTGGAGAGGACGGTGACGGGGCTGAGGTTGAGGGGTCACCTGGGGGAATAATAGGAGAGAAGATCCGATGCCCGGAAGGCAGATTTTCGAAAGTCTCAAATGCTATCCTGCAGTATTTTAATGGGGTTGATGAGGCAGGGCACCACCTAGAAGAGGTGCCTGGGAGTTTTTGGTAAGATCCACCCTGAGTTGGTTCAATGAAACATATCTTTTTTTTTTCTTTTTTAAGATTTTATTTATTTATTTGAGATAGAGAGCGAGCAAGCGATAAAGAGAGGGAGGGAGAGCGCGCAAGAGCGGGGAGGGGCAGAGGGAGAGGGAGGGAGAGAAGCAGGCTCCCCGCGGAGCAGGGAGCCCGACGTGGGGCTCGATCCCGGGACCCCGGGATCATGACCTGAGCTGAAGGCAGACGCTTAACCAACTGAGCCACCCAGGCGCCCCTCAGTGAAACCTATCTTGACCAGCACCTGCTCTGTGCCAGGCACTGTGTTCTCTGTAGGGGACCTAAGGATAGACTGGAAACAGTGCTGGTGCTCTAGCAGAGAAGGCAGATGGTCCCCGGATGCTGGGGGGACCCGGAAGGATGAAGAATCCTGAATTCATCGACCGTGCACTCTTGGACAAGCCACCTAACTTTTCTGAGCCCCGTGCTCTTTATTCATCAATGGAGATGCTAACATATTCCCTCATTTTGAAGATCAGATTTACTCAAAATCTAGATTATAGTCCTAACTCTGCCCTGCCCTAACATGTGCCCACAGATAGTTCACCTGACATGTTAACTTCTGGTTTCCTCACTTAATAAAATGAGGGGATTAGAAGAGGTGACTCTCCAATGTAAGTGTCTATAAATCACCACAAAACAAAGGCATCTTACAGATGCTGTAATTGAAGCACAAATAAGAGGTTTAGGTGGAAGCACAAAGGGAGGGGTACTTTGTTGGGGGCAGCTGGGGAGCTTTTCGTAAAAGAGGCAGCATTCCGGTGTGGGATCTAAGGTCGAGGGTTGTTTTCATGCGTGGAAATGGGCTCCAGAGAATCGTTAGACAGTCTCAGGGGGAAGTAGGGTTGGCAGACGTTAGACGGATCAAAGGTTACAGCCAGACATTCCTGAAGCACGGCCGGCCAGGTGAATGATGGAAGAGGCTGGAAAAGGCAGATTTGGGTTAAATGGTTTAAGGCCTTGGCTTTCAGGCTAAGGAATTTGGGCTCCATTCCGTGGGCAGTGAGGAGGGAGTTTGGCTCTTTGCTTGTCATGTGGACAGAGTCAGAGGTCTGTCCTGTCAGGTTTGTGATCCTGAGGGTATGTGGAAAATGCCCTCCTGTGCTTCGTGCCACGTGGTGGGAGTGTGGCTGCAAGCGTCCTGCCTATGTTTCTTCTCACTTGGTGGACTTCCTATGCTAAGAAAATGGGATTCCCGTTTCCTCCACTAGTGGGGTCCAGGATGGTCCCGGGGTGGGGGAGGTACTTGGGAAGCTTGGTAGAGCAGTCATTTACTAATCCGTATGTGCTATTTGTGTGCTTTAACAACTGCGTGGCCGGGCTGCACACATGTGTGAGAGCCGAACGTCCTCCCTGCACCGCGGTCAGGCTGGCGAAGGCAGTTCCAGTGTGCATTTCTTCTGCTGTCAGGACTCTGGAGACTGCCACTTGGAATTGGAATTTTTGTTGTAGAATTAATGATTTGCCTCTGTCTGGACAGTGTTCGGTTTGTTTCAGGAACTGAGAAGATTTTTGTGATTTTAGCTTGATTCTTGCAATTGCCTTTCATATCCAGTGAGAGATGTCTTTTCATGTATACATTTTGTGTCCACGAAGCCCCACCACGAAGCAAGAGATGACCCAGTGTTCTAATACTCCCACAGGCAGAAGGCTTGGATTCCCCCCCGCCCCCCGCTCACCCAGGGCATGCACATTTCCATTCCTTTTTTCTTCTCATAAGGTAGAAAGCGTTTTCTACTCTAGTGGTTTGAAGAAGTTAGTGATTAGTCTGTTTTGAGTGCTCTGAAATATGTCTCTTGTATATGGGAGTTTCTCTCAAACGCATGCTTGTAGTTGGGGTCAGGTCATAGCATCTGAGAGGAATGAGTAATCACCACGGTCTCCTCTGCCCTTTTCATCGGAGGCCTGTCACATGTGGGAATGCAGAGTTACCTACATTCTTCCCTTTTGCTTCTCATTGTCAGGATGTCATCCCAGGAACTGGGCCACCCAGCCTTCACCACCTTTACCTCCTGCATCCAGCATTCCCCTCCATCCTTCTGGATCTGGCCAATGCCACGGGCACAGTGATGGCTTCCGAGGGTAAGTCCTAGTGATGGTAGGGGCTGCGTACAGATGAGGGGAGAAGGTGTGCTGGCTGTGTGTGTGAGGATACCCTTGTCTCACCGAGGGAGGGACGTGTGCCTTCAAACAACAGCAGGGGGGTGGGGACATTGAGCCCTTCCCAGGCATCCTGCAGAATCCTCTGACTGGATCTGAGTTGTTTTTCAATATTAGCGTAAAACATTATTCAGTGGGCATTAAATAGTGGTAATTAGGAATTGAGACCCTTTTTATTACAACACCTGTTTTAAGGATAAGAGACAAGTGCTGGCGAGGCAGATAGCTTCTGTGACCGCGTACTGACAGTCTAGGAAGTCTCAGAAGTTCTAGTCCTCTATGCTCACTTTTTGTCCAGTTATCCCCACGGTTGGCATATCCTTGTCTCCTGATTTGGGGCTTTCTTAGAAACAGCTTCAGAAAAGGAAAGGTCTAAAGACCGAGGGGAATGTGCTGCTTGGCCGGCATCCTGTCATTCCCCACTATGCACCCACTGTCTAGCTCGGTGCCAGGCATTTATTAGGTGCTCAATAAACTTCGTGTACGAATTAATGAGTAAATGAATGAATGAAGCTCGTTGCTAAGTCAAGCCACTCTCCTGTTGGCAGAAATTTTCTGTCCTCGTTAATTGCTCTTGTTTTTGTCCTTCCTCAGTTGGAATTAACGACCTCTGGAAAGATGCCTTTTATGTTACCAGGACAACAGGGCCAAGCTCTGAAGGCCATCCGGCACCCCTGGTGGTTAGCAAGCTTAGTCTGCGGTGGGCACTGATGGAAGGCCAGGTGGTGCAGCTCGAGGACACCACCCCCAAAATCGGCCGTGGGGAGCTTCGAAGATCCCTCTCTAGGATAAAGTTTGTTGATCCTCCCCACCAGGTGACTCTCTTCTGAAAGATATATTTGATTACTACTAAGGGTTTGGGGCAAAGGCTACCAACTCCAGCTTTGTTCTCTAGAAAGTAGCGGGGAGTAGGAACCTTCTTGATTAGCTGGGTGTCAAGAACGTTGTTCGAGAGCAGCTCTATTTTCTTAGGGTGCTTTCTGACCATTCAGAAATGGTACTCAGTTGTTTTTAGCTGGGAATGGTACCATCGCCCTTAGGGGACACTTGGAAATGTGGGGTCATGGTGTCTATTTATCTCAGGGACTGAGGGGGTGGATACGACCGGTATTTTCTGGGGAGGGGCTAGTGATGCTAACATCGTGCAACACTTGTGAAAGTTACATACTCCAAAGGATTATCTTGCTCAAAATGCTAACCTCCCAGCCCTCAAATACTGTGGTCTAGTTCAATGTTCAAGAGTTTGTCATGGAAAAAACAAAGTTCCTGGATCTTTCTGGCAGGACTTACGAACTATCAGGGCTAGACAAAAGGACAGAAGAGCAGAGAAATAGCCTAACCTTTGGGTTTCCTCCATTTCTCTGTCATGAAAAGAATGAAACTCACTGATACCTGCACTCTTTCCCCTAGATATAGTCTGAGGAATCTTCCATCTCAGAAGAAGTGAACAGAGTGGTACCATCTCTCTCCCAGCAGCATCACGTCAGTTCTTTGGAGAGAAGGAAGACTTCAACCTCACTTCACCGGCTCTGCGTGATTGTCACAAAGCACTCTGAGGGCGCATTCTCGGATGACAGCACCATCCGTTTGGCTGGGGTGTCTGACCTACCTTCCCAGTCCCTGCATTAACCCCCTCTAGGCACTCCACGGATAGTTTGGAAATGTGACTCTCACGGTGTATTTTTTGTGTGTCTAATTTATAAACTCCTGCTGGGAAATTCCGGTGAGGTTCTTCCCTGGAACATTTTGTTTTGCGTTACGCCACCTGTGTGTATGTGTTGGTATTGGGATGACATAAGTTTCTCGATCTGTTCTAAGCTCTAGGGGCCCAGTTTCTTGTCCTTCTGAGATAACACTCGGCTGGTTTGAGACTTAGGACTTCCAGTGCCCTGCCTCTGATCGGGGCCACTGGTCCTTTCCCTCCGTGTTCTCTCACCGCCTGTACCTTGGCTTCTTCCCACCCTAGTGGCAGGGAGACACAGACAGTGGGAGGCCGAGGGAGCCATCCTTGCATTCCCATCTTTTATCTTCCATAGCCTCCCGCCTCCCGAACTTTCCATCTCTACACACCCGGTGACCATGAGCACCACCACATTCCTGTCGGAAGGGGAGCAAGAGCATCAGAGTTTGTGAGCAGCCTCTGTGGGGTCCGTGTGGCATTGCGGGGCCCTGATGGGCCTGGCCAGCATGGCCTTTTCCCCGCAGTAACTTCTGAAGCGCTCGTGGGCGCGCTGCCCTGGCTCTGTGAAGTCAGGAACCGTTCAGCCAGGTCGCTTATCCCGGCCTCATCTCCACTCTGCTCTCTTGGTCTCCTGGCATCTCCTGTGGGCTGTCCTCCATCCTGCCTCTCATTTGCCCTCTTTTATTCAGAGGTGTTTTTGCTTTGCTTGCATGAGAGCAAAGCTGTTTCTGGATTTTTATTCCTGCTCCTTGAGTCCCATATGCAGCCATTTTGCCTGCACATCTCCTTCCTTGTAGAGCCTTGGAAAACACTGTACTTTGAGAAAATTCCTGTGTAATTACTCTAACTTTTATAATTGGTTAAGTTCTTTAGAATTATCTCCAGTGCTTACTTCTCCCTTCTTCCATAAATGTTGCTTCTAATAAGTTCTCTCCTAAACTTCTAGGTCATTGTTTTTATAGCAGAAAATCCCATGTTAGCTGGTGGAGAACTGCTTTTCTTCTTGAATAATTTTGATAGGTCTTACTCGAGTGCAACTCAGGTTCTGTCTTTACTTGGGCTTGTATCTTTTTAGCTTGGATTAATAAAGGGAGTCCAGAAAAATTTAGAGATTACAGAAATTTAGGGATCCCAGATTTGAAGGGATGTGTATTACTTGCCCAGTGGTAGGCATTGTGACATAACATATTGGTAGCAATAGCAGATTGGCCTGCCAGGTTTCTGGGCACCCCCTTGCCTTAAGATCCTGAAAGCAAATTTGGTTTCAACACTTTGGGAGACTTTGTAAACTTGGGGGAACAATTAGAGGATAGGGATGATTTTAGATTCACTTCTAGAGTTTGAATCTGCTTGGGTAGAAGAGCCTAGGATCTTGTTTAGCCTAGTAGAGGATTCTAAGGACTAATTTATAGTTGACTGAAGAGCTAAAACTTGACTTGTGGTCCTGTGGCCTGGGCTGAGCCATCTACGTCTCACCCTCATTCTTCACCATGTTGAGGCTTTCTGGGAAAGCCACTTTAGGTGGAGGAGTAAAATGCAAAGTCGTTTACCAAGGGCCTGGTCTTGTGGGGGGCGGGGGTATCTTTTTGGGTAGAAGATGGTGTCTATACCGGGTGAGTCCCAGAAATGAGAGGAAGCTAGAAGAGCATCAGTCCCTAAATTCTTCATGGTGTGTTTACAAACTAACTTACCATAGATTGTTTTGACTCTGAGAAGTTTGAATCCATTTTTGCCAGACACGGGACAGGCTCTGGGTTTCTCCTCCCTCCCGCAGCCAGGGCCGAGGGTTGCGGAAGCTTCCTCTGTCCAGCGTGGGTGCTAGCCTGTCAGGTGTGTCCTGACACTTCCTTCTCCTTGTAGGCACCCACCCAGCCGGACCTCTAAGATAGGAAGAGCTCCTTCCTTTCCCCACTCAAGCAAGGCCAGTGTGACTGCCACTTAGGGATCGCAGTGACTTGTGCAGGTATAAGGGTCTTCCTTCTCCCAAGCTCTCCTCCGTGCTATCCTTAGAGCCCCTTGCACCCTAGACAGCATCCCCCCCACCCCCCAGATGCTCTCTACGCCCCCTCCCAGTCAGGGATGCTGATACCAACCCCCTTGAATGTGAATTGCTACTTTTATTGTCCATACTACAGAAGAGCCAGCTGGTATATTGTCAGGAAGCACTATTTAAAATGTGAATTGTTGGAGAACAAATAAATACTATGTATAGGAAACACACTGTGTGTCATTCTCATTCTTCTTAGCCATCGCCATGGTTTGTTTTCCCTTATGGAAAAGAGGAAGAACAGGTGGGTGGGTGAGTTGGGGATCCAGAGGGGAGTGTATGCTGTGGCCTTGTTCACTGCAGAAGTGTCCCTTACCGTAAATCCCCTATGAATAACTACAGTGGACCTGTCCCTGCATGCTGTGGGGGCCTTCTCGTGTATACTAGTCCCCTGGTGGCTTCTAGATTAATATTTAAACTTCCACTGGGTCCCTACCATGTGGGTGTGGGACACTGTGATGGGCAGTGTGGAGGGTATCTGTCCTACATGCCCAAGGTCCCAGGAAGGCCTCTTTGTCTTCCATTCTATGACTTCCAGGAAAAGTCAAGTGCACCAGGGAAGGCTGAGCCACCGTGGACGACTGTTGAGTTGCCTGCCTGCATGCCTCCAAATCCCAGATAGAGGGCCAGATGGAGAAGCCCCTAAAGGGCAGGAACTGGATTTTACTTCTCTTTTTCGTCTCCACTGCTGAGCCCGGAGCCTGGCACACAACAAGCCATCTGTAAAGGAGAGAGGGTGACTCTGAACACGGGAGAGGGGTGTGGTGAAACGAGACATGGGAAGGGAAGGAAAGCGCTGGGAAGGAAGAGGGGCAGTGGCGCCCTGGCATGCACCCCTTTGGACTTGCACTTTAGATACACTTGTCCCGAACTTGTGAAAACCATGCTCGAGAAACAGACTCTGGCTTCAGTACCTGTTGATAGCAAATGAACATGGAAGGTTGGGTTCCGCCTGCCCTCTAAATCTGACTACTTCTAACACAGTTCTTCCTCTACGGATGACCCAGCCACCTCTTCCTTTAGCCTCTGGCTGGGTTCTTGCTGAAATCCCTTGTGGTGTAGCCCCGAGTAGAGGTCAGCTCCTTCAGAGACTGAGCGGACGGGCTGAGGGTGGCGCTGGTGGTAGCTGGTCAGAGGGCCCCCCGTGGGGGCTGCACAGGACGGCTGCTCAAGGAAGCACTGGTGATGGTGCGGCAGGCAACTCAGCTTTCCTTTGAAGCTCCTACTGTGCTTGCACTTGAACTGCAGCACCAGCTGGGTGTATGTGTTTAAGGTGGTGACCGCCGATGCCATGCAGCAGGTGAAGGAAAGCCAGGCCGTGCTAGGGATGAACAGAAAAAAAATGGGACGGTCAGAATCTGACCTACGTACAGGCTTGAGAGAAAAATATGATCCCTTCCTACTAGTAGACTAGGCTGATGCCCCTTAGGGATTCAAGGACCGGCGTGTGTTCCCTTCCGCCGTGCTGCGGGGAAAGCACTGTGGGCCAGAGGCCTGAATTTGGTCTGGCTTAGTAGGGTATGTTCTGAATGGTTTGTAGTCAAAGAGAATGACTCTTGTAGTGTTGCACGTCAGACCAGGAGTTTAACAGACTGGGTTTCACTGGATCGATTAGCTGTCAGAGCTGTGCGCTTTTATTCCTGGTGTGCCTTTGCTGCGTACATAGAACACGCACACACTCACACGCAACTTTCTGGACTATGGTTTCCCCACCTGCAGTTACCCTTTTGATCTCCCAAGATTCACAGACCGATAGCTCAGCTGTATAGAGTGGACGTAGCCCAATGCAGCACCCCACACCCCCCCCCCCCCCCCCCGCCCCCCCGCCCCCCCCACGCCCCCCCCCCCCCCCCCCCCCCCCACCCCCCCCACACCCCACCCTCACACCCCCCCACACTCCCACACCCACCCCACACCCCTCACCCCACATCCACCCAACACAAACACACACCCAACACGCACACACACCCCACACACGCACGCACACACACACACCCAGCACACACACACGCACACACACACACCCTGCCCAAGATTTTCCTTCACTCAGATCAGATGCTAGGAGCGATCATTTCTCTTCCATCTTCTTTTGTTTTGAGTTTTTTTTAGCTATCTTAGGGGCCACAAAGTTGAGCCTCTGCATGTCGTTCGGTCAGGCAACACTCACTACAAACCTGGAGGTATTATACATTATACCAGTGGAATTTGCCTCTTGGGAAAACAGTGCAGCTCTTGGCTTACAGGAGTTTATAATGGATGGAAGAGAAGCTGGAGACTTAAGAGAAGCTGGATGGATTCAACAAAGAAAAAAAAACAACCAACCACCAGGGAACTATATCAAACGCATTCCTAAAATCTTGGGAAGTCAACCCCTAAATCTCCCCATGATTCTGGGAAGCCCAGGAAACAGGAAGTTGTGTGAGGTTAGTGAGGAATTTCATGAGGTCAGGTGATGGGTAAAGCCAGGCCACACGGTGGCGCTGCGTGTTCCTATCTGCCGCCCCTGACAGACTCAGCCGACTTAGGCTGGGGATGCTGCAGATGGGAGTGGGGTAGCCTGAGCTCTGCAGGTGTCATGCCAACAAGGGCTTAAAGACAGACAAAAGGTGCAAAACCATGTGTCTGGAACATAAGCTCTGGGGGCTGGTTTTGGAATAGCCCAAAGACGCACGAATCCAATAGCACATGTTCTATCATGAGAGAAGGGGATAGGATCTCCTAACAGGCATGGATAGGCTTCCAGATTGCCTCCGTCAGCATGGAAACTCGAGCCCAGTGCCGTGTGTTTTCAGCACTGTTAAAGTACTTAGCACTGACTCCAGCCCATAATGCAGGCCCAAGGTAGCACCTGCGCGGTGAACAGAGCGTGTTCCTCGGGGGAGGAAGTGAGGAACTCTTAAAACAGAGGGGGTATTTGCTTCCAATGTGTTTGTCATGGTTGCTGCTTCTCTCTTCTTAAGAGAAATCAAAAATAACTGACCCCTTAGTTCTTTAAGGGTTAGGGAATGACTGGTAGGGAGGTTCTATTTCTCACACAATGGGGTGGAATAGAGCAGAAGTAGGAAGAAGTGACTCTGTTACAGGAGAAGAGTCCGCCATTCACAGGGGATGGAATTCAAACCAAATCTCAAGGCTAATCCTTCATTTCTCGGCCCTCCAATACCTTGAATCATAAAACGTATAAAATACAGAGCATTGGCGCCTGAGTGGCTTAGTCGTTGGATATCTGCCTTCGGCTCAGGTCGTGATCCCAGGGTCCTGGGATCGAGCCCCACATCGGGCTCCCTGCTCGGCGGGGAGTCTGCTTCTCCCTCTCCCACTCCCCCTGCTTGTGTTCCCTCTCTCGCTATCTCTGTCTCTGTCAAATAAATAAATAAAATCTTAAAAAGAAATAAATAAAATACAGAGCATCACTTGCATAAGCCACACAAAATCAGTCTCATTTCCCAAGGGAACACGCAACAGCTGTATCATTAGGAAAACTGGACAAAGCAAGCTGGAAGAATCCTCTCTGTGCCTCCACAGGAGGTGGGGAAAGAACAGGGGTGGCCTGATGGTCCAGCTCTCTGGTCAACAGACTCCTGGGATGAGGGATGAAGAGAAGACAGAAGGACACCCGAGCAGGCATCTAGTTGAGGGCAGCACATCTAATGCAGGTTGGCTGGGGAGGGCCTAGAAGGTTCAGGAGATGGTAAGCACTTACTAGAAGGCCCAGCCATAATTCCAAGCATGTGGCCTCCAGTCTTCTGGACCCAAGTTGGCAGTTGCCTGGAAGACTTGTGAATACATCATATGGGCCACCATCCCCAGGAGGCCTGCAGAGGGAACAGGAAGGCGGTGCCCTTAGAGAGAGGCTGGATTTGCCAGCTACAGGGAGTATGAGTTTGGAGCAACCTCCTCATTTTGCATCAGGAACAGCCTACGGGGAGATGCTCCATTACTCATCTGCCCCCCACATTTCTGGGAACACTGATCTGTGACGGGGGCTTCTCCTTGAACTTTGCAAAAGGTTGCCCCAGGCTTTAGGTGGCGAGGTATGGAAAAAGTTTCTGAGTCAATGCTGCACTTAGGGCCTTTTACTTCTTCCCACCCATGCCCTCAACACGAGCTTTATTCTTGATCTATCTTTATATCTGCATCTCTTACTCCTACTTGATCCGACGGAGTCTTGAAAAGCTGTGTGTAAATGCAACTGAAAAGTAAGCCAAACTGTATTTCACATACTGAGAAAACTTGCAAATAAAAAGAACCTAGAGAGAAATCATTTTGCCAAGTACATAATGATCTAATAGAAGATTTCATTCCAACTCCAAGACGCCTGCAACGTCTCTCATCCCTCCATTCTTGACCCTGCCTCTGGACAGACACACGCGCCCACCAGAGGCGCTCCAAGGTGGCGAGGCCCCCC
Organism: Callorhinus ursinus; assembly: GCF_003265705.2. Classification (NCBI taxonomy): domain Eukaryota; kingdom Metazoa; phylum Chordata; class Mammalia; order Carnivora; family Otariidae; genus Callorhinus; species Callorhinus ursinus. Next base: position 20,146,232 of record NW_027397089.1, on the reverse strand, counting down.
ACCCACTCCAGCCTGGGCGGCACGCACCCGACAGGATGGAGGAAAGGGCAGCGAAGGCGCTCAGCTTGAGCCCACAGCCCGGGTTCCCGGTGAACAGCAGGTCCGTTAGTAGCAAGAGGAAGCTGACGAATTCAAGTCCGATGGACGAGAAGTGGGCTCCCAGGGATAACCATAGGATCTCTGTTAGAAACCAGATGAAGAAAATAAAATTCAAGTATAAAGAAAAAGAGAAAAAAGAAAAAAGAAACCAGAGGAAGAAGAGCCCTCACTCTGACATGTTCCAGGACGGAACCCACGGAGCCCGGCAGAAGGGAAAGCCTCTCGGAGTCAGAGAAGGGGAGAAGGGGACAGAGTTGGCACCAGCTGGGAGCTTTCCCTACTTTGGGTCCTTTGCTGTCGCCCCTGGGCTCGCTGCTAGCTGCTCGGCACCCGATAAGTAATCAAGTAAACCTGATTGACTGGAAATACCGTCAGGGCGATTCAGGAAGAAATCAGCTGTCACCAAATCTTGCAGGGGCATGACTTTGCTGTGGGTCATTTTTGTTCCCTTTTTCCTTATTGAATTTTGGAGCAATCACTTCTGTTTCTTTCTCCCTCCCTTTCCAGTTTCACTCCCTTCTATTAAAAAATATATATATATTATTTAAAAAATACGTACATACTGGAGGGGAAAAAAACACCTCTAAGCTTTTCCTTTTCTTTTCATTTTTTCCTCTAAGCTTTTCAACATGGTTACTTGGCAACGCGAGGAGGTTAGAGCTGTTGGTGGTTTTCTATTTGTGAACTTTATTTGTCCCTGCTGTCCCTTGTTTGCATTCCTGCATATGAATGAGAGGCAGCTCTGGAGGGAATGTGGGTCACCCCAGGGGCTCAGAAGAAGGGAAAAGAAGATCACAGAACAGTGTAGAGAGCATTGTTGGGCCAGAGGGGTCCAAGTCAATGGCGGCTAAATTGGTGATCAAACCCACATACTTGCCACAAGCCCCAAGGGAGGGTGGGGGAGGAAAGCCTTCTCCATCAACCGCTTCCCTCCAAATCGGAGAGTGGGGTGACGTGGGCCTTGCAACGTGGCAAACTCCAGTAGTCCTTTCTCACCTCTCTGGGTTGGTGGTGTGAGTTCATTGAAAGTTCGGCACCTCTCCCCTGAAACACAGATAAGGTATGACTTCAGGGGCAGATGAAAACGTTCCCCCCCCCCAACCCCGCACCGTCCCACACCTGGCGCCACCCCCTCCCTTGGCTCGGACCAGTGCCTGCCCAGCATGCGGCAGGTAGGCACTAGACGCCTCTCTCTGAAAGCAGGAAAGAAGGGCTCATGGATGGACAGATGGATGCATGACGTAGGCAAGAATCACTCAGGATCCATTTCTCCGTCCCCAGTGCCTGACAGTGAAGAAGAGGACGTGAGCCTGAGAGCGCTTCCGCGGGGAAATGTTCCCACTTCTCAGGTCACGGAGGGTTAACAAGCCTAATGTTAACCAGCACCTTTTGCTGCCACCGTACCCCTGGTCTGAATGGCTCGCAATTGTTTCCGGGGCTGGGATCAGAGCTGTGCTAAACGCCACGTTAATAACACACATAAACACACACACATACATTTATAATCCTCTTCCATCTCCTTTTTCCCTTGGCCCAAATCGGGAGAAATAGGTTAATTGTACTGGATTCTGGGCTTTAGGAAAACGTCACTACCAGGTGATGTCTGATGCTTTGAGCAGGGAGGAGGGCTGTCCCTAGGCCAGCTGGTCCTAAGCCAAGGAACACAAGTTAAGGAATGCACAGTGACACAGGACCCCGCTTTGCCAGTACGTGCCGAGCTGCAGGAGACCTGGGAGGTCAAGGGTGGCCTTCTTCCGCCTAGTTACCCTCCTGCGGCTTCAGTTCCCCTACCTTGTAAATTGTAATGGTGATAGAGCAAGAAAACCCTGTTGGTGGGGTGGGGGAGGAAGGGGCTTCACAGGTGATCCACTCGGACCCTTTCATCTCACCAGGGAGAAAATCAAGGTCTGTAGAGAGGAAGCTGCGCAGCTGAGGTCACAGCTGGGCAGAGCCAGGGCATTTTCTCTAAGAATCCTCTCTCCTCATTTTGGCTCCAAACAGCAATCCTAACTCGCTAGAGGGGGAGTTCTCATGATGTTACAAGTCGAAATGAGACCCTTTAAGGATGGTGCGATTTTAAACCCGCATGGCTGCTAGACAGGAGGTTTGGAAAAGCCAGATGGACTTCTGGGTCTTATTAAAAGGGAGTCCTAGGGAGAAGGGACGGGATACAGAGGTGGGAGATGCTGAGCCTGGGGGTGAGGCCCGGTGGGGTGCGGGGAGTGCTGTATACTTCCCACTGGCTCTCTGCCCGTGTTAAGTTCCCTGGGGGAAAGAAAGCGGGCAGCTGGACTGGGGAACCTACCTCGTTCTTCCACAGTTTCCTCACAGGATAGCCACATGCCACTCCAGAAGGAATGGAAGGAGAAGGTGTCATCCCCAGCCTCCCAGCTGTATTGCACCACCTCCTGGGATGATGCGTTGGTGCTGCTCCCATCCAAGGGCACCGGCACGTCCAAGCACTCGGTTGCCAGACCTTTTCCGCACACGGGCTTGGGCACCTTCTGTGTGCCCACAAACCAGCTGTTGCTGAGCAGGGATGTTGTGGAGAGGCTGAGTGATAGCATGTTGAGGAGGGCAGATAGGAATGTCCGTTGGCCAGAGGAGCCCTTCGGGAGTTCCATCTGTAACAGACCAATACACGCGGAGAGCGTGATTTCAGAACCTCCTTGGAGATCTGGATACCCTTCCCTGCGGCTCCCTGAGCTCAAGCCACGCTCCTCCATGGTGACGCACCCCCCTCCGCCCCCCGCCAGCCCCGGGAGCTTTCTCCAAGGAGCCTCGCGTGTGGAGGCTTAGCTTCAGGAATGGCCTGGAGTAGGCACACCATGGTGATGATGTTTATTTAAGCTGGACCTCATTCTACTCAAATGCTTATTGAGGATGATCTGAATAAGTACCCGATAATAGCCTCAGGCGGAATGTGATTAAGCCACGGAGCTAGTGTATATCAAGTTGAGTACAAGAATTGGAGCCACCCTAATGCGCTTACCGGTCATTATTTTTGGTTTTGTCTTCAGCGAAAGGTAGTAGCGCTGATTTGCTGAGGTATTTGCTGTTGTAACAACGCAAGTTTTTTGGGTGTCCTCTTCTCTGTATCACAGACTCCTCCGAGAGGAGAGTAAAGGAGGATATGGCCTATCAGTCAATATTAAACTGGATCACCCCGGGGCGGAGGAGCAGCAAGGATTAGGGCTTTCAGGATTAAAGAAGGCAGTGGACCTACTGGGATGTGGGGTTGTTGAAACCCTTGGAGGGGAGACGAGGCTGTAGGTTCTGAGAGAGGTGGTGATCTGGGTCCAGCTTTCAGACACTACCACAGAGAGGGCAGAATCTCAAATGGGAGGTGGCTGTGTGGCGCCCATGTAGACGGGACACCAAATGTCGTGGTCACGGAGAGGGACCTGGAGGGGCATCTCCACTGCTTGATGCAGCTGTGGTGATGATTCACAGGGGGGACAGTGTGGCTCTGGCTGGAGCCCCCGACCTCCCCATCATTTTTAGCCCAAGAGAAGAGGAGAGCCAGCTGAAGAATGACCAATATTAGATGTTTCAACCTTGGTGAGTGGTGGCTTGGACCCCAACTGAGCTGTACAAAAATAAAGAAATCTGCCAGGTCTTGCACTTTGTGTTATGGAGCAGTTTATGCTGTTACATTAATACGTACTGAAGGGAAAAGAAACCCATATTTAGTTGCTGACAGACGCTTCTTAAAGTAAACCATCTTGAGCTTTCCAGGGGATCTCTCATATCAGAATTAATCAGACCTAAATCTGCTTAGCTTAAGAAACATAAATAAAACCATAGCTAAATGGGACAGGCCCATAAATCTGCTTAACATTTTCTACATCTAACGGGGAACTTTATCTTAGAAATATAGCAGCTTGTTCTCCAGAATTTCCAGGAACTAAAACAGTACATACCACAGACAAAGTGCAGATTATTTATGGCCATAAGAAATATACAAGGTTCATATGCATATAAAAATCAATATATAGGACATATGATAAAACAACTTCTAGAAAGCAATCTGCTAATACGATTTTTTAAAAAGCACTCAACAAATTAAATCCACCAAAATTGTCAGTCTGTGCAGGACTCTGGGTGACCTTGGTAAAGACAAAACCACAGCCTCTGGAGTGAAGAAAGAGCTTCTATTACCCGGTATGGAAGTCACACACTGCCCCTGTCCGCCCGAAAGAATGTTTCCATCTTGCTTTTAGTTGTGAAAATCCTATTGGTTTTAGCCATTGTTCCATTACTATAAGTTATTCTTTCTAATTATTTTCATATCCATTGCTTGAACAGGAAATGGACTTCCAGGTAAAACATCTTCAATAATCATTCTGTATAAAGATTGAACTAATGATTTAGGCAATTCTACATTTCAACAACTTCATTTTCCATCTAATACAGGTTGGAAATTTGTCTATCACAGATTTTTTACTCTACCCTCAATTCGTTTCAAGTTATGCATATTTATAAGTTATTCTGCAGATTATTCACAGATAAGAATAAGGAACCCCGCACCAAGGTGATAACCAATTTAAAGAAGAAGCGATTTGAGAAACAAAGGATGAAAAAGAGCTTGGAATGAAGCTCAAAGAGGCTGCTTCCAGGAGTGTCCAACCAAGGGCAGACACAAGGAGCCTCATTCAAGAATTATCTTGACAATTGAATGGGAATTCATTCAAGAGCCTTTTCAAGAATCATCTTCAACACTTACAGTACTGTGCCCTTCATCATGTGTTTTATTTCTCCCTAAACATGCCTTTTCTCTCCAGGATCCAGATAGCCTGTTGAATGGCAAGACCAAGTCTAATTTTGCAATGATCTCTTTAAGGAGATCATGGAGAAGTAGCAGCCATAAGAAAAGTTGTATCTTTGCCTATGCTGACAAGCCCTATACCAAGGTGACTCTTTACTCTCTAGAAAAGTGACAGAGAGTGGCTTCCCAGACACTCCAAGCTCAGAACGATAGGAAATGCATAGGTGCCAAAATGTCACTAATTCTTCCATCAACATAGGTTAACAGACAAACACAGAGTTAACAAAGACAACAAATTGATGAGACAGGCACAGCTCTTAATCAGGTGCAAAATAGCTATGCAATGTGTGTTCTGAGCAGTCAGAGAGGGAAGCTGGTTACCTTGGCCGTGGTCAGCGTCTTGCAGCTCGTCAGGAAGGACCATAGGATGACATCTGCGCCCCAAATCCCCTTGGTTTAATGTTGACAGAGTGAAACTGCCTTCCCACTCCCCCGCCTCCCTTCCTGTCCCTCCTCTTCTATCTCCTATTTTTTTGGAGTGCCTCATGATTAAATGCTGCCTTGCAGGGAACTTGGGCATTTAATAATTGACAATGCGATCATGGCCCAGCTGTTCTGGAAGATTACACAGGAGAGCTTGCCAATGGGTATCAGGGATTAAACACAAAGAAGCAAGGACCTGCATTCACAGGGGGAAGTTTCTCTAAAAAGTTAAGTGAAGATTCAGTTTTCACCTAACTGCCATTCCCTAGGAAGCTGGTGTGAATGGCTTGGGCTTGATTTTATGGCAGATACGGAAAATATTACAGGGTTACCATTACTACAAGAGTTCCCATTCCTTTGTGTAGGGGTTTCCATTCCCCCTCCTTTTTTTTTTTTTTTTTTAAAGATTTTTAAATTTATTCGTTTGAGAGAGTGAGCGAGAGAGGACAAGCCAGGGGGTGGAGCAGGGAGCCTGATGTGGGGCTCGATCCCAGGACCCCGGGATCATGACCTGAGCCGAAGGCAAGGCAGATGCTTAACAGACTGAGCCACCCAGGCGCCCCTTCATCCTTTTAATAGGCTGTTATCTGCAGTGTCAAGCCTCATAGAGCCATGGGTTTGAAATTGCTTCCTTGTGTCATGGGTGGTCTCCACCTTCCAGTTAGCATCGTAAGGATTATTATTATTATTTTTTAAAGATTTTATTTATTTATTTGATAGAGACAGAGACAGCGAGAGAGGGAACACAAGCAGGGGTAGAGAGAGAGGGAGAAGTAGGCTCCCCGCTGAGCAGGGAGCCCGATGCGGGGCTCAATCCCAGGACCCCAGGATCATGACCTGAGCCGAAGGCAGACGCTTAACGACTGAGCCACCCAGGCGCCCCAGCATCGTAAGGATTATTAACAACGTCCCTCCAACGGAATACTGAGAGGGTCCTCCGTGCCTCTGGAAGAAGGATGTTCTTCCTTGTACCTGGAATGTCTTCAGTCTCTCTTTATCTGGTGATCTGCCTCTCATCAACACAAGTGTAAAAGTCACTCATCCTTTGAAAATGTTTCTTTTCTCCCAGAGAACAATTCTCTCTTCTCTGTCCTTCCATACTGGACCCCTCTCGTAATACTTTCTATATTTCATGATAGTTGTCTGGATTGTAAGTCCTCAGAGGCCCCTCCTTTATTGGAGCAGCCGTTCTCAGTTCCGCGACTGAGCATCAGAACAGTCTCTGAAACTTTGGAAAATATTCAGATTCCTGGGCCCCGCCCTGAGATTCCACCGTAGGGGTGAGTCCCGGGAATCTGTAATTTTAGAAAGCTCTTCGTAGATAGCCAGGGATGGACTTCTGGTTTCCGGTTCCGCATGTAAAGAGCTTGGAAGTTGCCACTTCACCTTAACAAGTAAGAAGCTGAACAAACTGGAAAATATGGAGCCAGAGAATTAATCAAGTATGACCTGTTTGACTCACGTGGGGCTTACGTTGAATGAAACCCTCATATTCTGCCCCGGCCCTCCCCCACCTGGAATATTCCAGATTTGCCACCAACCAAGTCGTGGTTTTCGCATTCTGTATTTGTGCAGTTAGTTGGGGGAACGAAAGGCGGGCTCCCCTCGGAGGGAATTAGTCCACGTTCTAGCCGGAGGAGTCTCTCTGGCTCTTACTTCCTACTTTTCTAGGACTGACGTGTCCGCACATTTGACACACATGTGCTTATGCGCAGGCGTGATTCCCGTTATCACCCGAACGACCCTTATTCATCCGGACAGAGCTGGGAGCTGGAATTTGGTGGTCACGTTTCACGTTGGAATTGGCTGTCGGTTTCCTGGCTACAGCTTTTGTCCTGACGCTGGGTGGCGCTATCGCCTTACATTTTTTTCCCCTCTTCGGGCGCATGCTGCCCCCACCCGTCCGCAAATGTGGGTGCAGGTGGTGGCTCCTCCCCGTGGGATGGCTCTTTTTTCTTCCTCCGGCCTCCTCCCCACTCACACATCTATAGAACGCCTTGTGTCAGCCCTACGGAATTCAGGGCTCGGAATGAACTCTGGGAGCATCCAGCCGCTCCCTCGAGGACATCTTGTAGGATTATTTCCTGTAGCACATTTTTCGTGACCGGTTCCAGTTTTCAGTGACTCATGGATCCTTAAATACTTCCCTTGGGAAATACAACTCCACGGTATCAGAAAATAGAGTCAGCCAATGCTTCCTGAGGGGTTCTGTGCACATTTTTCTTTATTGAATCGTATCCTCATTCCCTTTCCACCCCACAACAGTGAACAATTCTTTTCCCTTCTCTGTGCTTACACCCTTCAAATACTTGCAGACACTTCTCATATCCCGCTTGAGTCACCGTTTGGCACAGTCTGATGTCTTTGGTTTTTATTGCCTCTGCTCATAAACCGCACCCCCTGTGCCTTAATAGGCTGAAATTTGCCTTCTCGGGGGGAAAGGGGGATGGGAGCGGCAGAGTCTTGAGGTTATGTGAGGAGGCCTGGAGGTAGATTGAAAGTGAAGCAGCTTTGGGGTCTCTCTCACTGACTCGGACCCCTTCCAAGAACCCTTACATACTCATCACTTTGGATTAGCGTGTTCTTTTTTATTTTTTTTTTTTTTTTTTTTTTTTCATTTATTTGACAGAGAGAGACACAGCGAGAGAGGGAACACAAGCAGGGGGAGCAGCAGACAGAGGGAGAAGCAGGCTCTTGGCCGAGCAGGGAGCCCGATGTGGAGCAGGGAGCCCGATGTGGGGCTCGATCCCAGCACCCTGGGATCGTGACCTGAGCCGAAGGCAGGCGCTTAACGACTGAGCCACCCAGGCGCCCTGTATTAGTTTTCTTAAAGAGAGCCTCCGAAGTTGTATTATTTGAGGCCTCTCCAAAGCCTGAATCTATCCCTTCAGAAGCCATGCGTTTTGCATAGCTGGGCTGGCTGGCTGGCTATTAGCCATGATCCATCTTGAGGACACCCCCTGTCCCCATGGACCCTATGCCACAATGTCTAATTTCTTTTTTTGACGAAACATGAGTTTCTCTGCCTGGCATCCCACTCACTTCCTCTCGTTATAATTTAGGTATGTTTATATTTTTTCCTTCTTCTCTTTCCTCCCTTAGAACAGAAAAAGTCATTGCTAGTCAATGCAACATGAATATAATTAGGTTGGGCTCAGAAGCTCATGACTCAGGCCAGACACAAAGATTCCGTATCTCAAAACAGTATTTAACTTTGGTATGCGGGACTGTTACCATGTCAGGATGATTCCCTGCCCCCTGGACATATATGTGACTCAGCGTTTCTGACATCACAAAGCCAAGGCCTGGGACTAACCTGTGCTTGCTAGGGTCCTCAGTGACTATAGCCTGCACTGTACCAGACCATATTTACTAAGTATACACAAAGAGAAACAGTGGTCTTGGGACACCCACACAAAGTCTGTAAACAGGAATCCAATTTATTACTTTGTGAATACACGGTAGATTAGACGTGATTAAAACAATGGGTTAGAATGCCCAGCCAGAGCAGATTGTGTGGCATAGCCCTTGCCTCATGGCAAAGCCTGGGGCGAAGGGATTTGGGGTTTGTTAGTTTGTTTGTTTTTTTCCCCATTATCAATAGAGGCATCTTCTCCTAAAATAGGTTCATTTGCAGCTCCTCCCCACCCCCACCCAGCAGTAGTATCTTTGTCCTTTGCCCCGAAGTCAGATTTCTGACCCATGCCTCATAACTAATTCCTTTCTGTTACTCAGCACTCAAAAAGCTGGAGTGGGACGTGAATGATTCTGCTGTCACTGGCTCTGATCTACAGGCCCCTGTTCTTTGTTCCTGCATGTTCCACTGTGTGCCTTTCTCATGCAGCCCAGAACACGCAGGCTTGACTTCAAGTTGCTAGCTATAGGAGCAGCTGTGTTTTGTTCATGGTTGATCTGCAGAGCCTAGCACTTTCGAACATGCAGAAATGAGTGAATGAAGTTTGTAATGGAAACCAGGCTCAGAATACAATTAAGAAGCCTATGAGTGAAGAGAAGATATGAATAGAGAAAAGTGTCCAGTCTTCTATTGTTAAAGGACGCACGAATTCTCCTGATTCACACACCTAAGAGCAGCAAGAAGTAGAAGGTAGAAGGTCCGCAGATCCACAGACACACCCGTGTGCCTTTCTACACAGATGCACATCGAACAGATCCTCTGCCAATACATTTCCTCCCACCTGTGGAAACATTCCTGTTTTTTTGATGAGCGAAACCCAGAAAACAGCAATGATCTCATGAACGAGTATTATCTTTAGTTCACAGAGACCAGGGTACAAACAGATTGCTTAAAAGCCAGTGACAGATTGCAAATGCCATGTTCCTTTCCCAAGCTCCAGGATTCCCTACTGATTAGAACCCTTTGGATGACGTATCTCGAACCATCTGAGATTTTCCAGCTCCACAATTTTTGCTTCAGTTCCTCATGTTTGACTCATTCACTGATGAAGATACGGAAGGTCTTCACACATTCTGATCTTCCTTCCAGTCCGGAGGGGTACAGTAATGCCACAAAAATGCCCATGCTGAGTGTCCAAAATATTAACACCAGTATAGGACACTCAGCTCTGGGATTTCTGGGCTTTCAGGTTAACCTCCACCGCAACAGTGTTTCATGTCCACAGTGCCCCCAAACAGGGGCGTGTAGAATAAGAACGACTCCTTTCTTTCTAACTTGGGTCAGGAGTTCTGGGAACACTTCTACTTCTGTTCCGCGGGAAGGACTGAAGAAAAGCACTTTGGGGCCTCTCCTCTCTGTCGCCTTTCCCTTTCCGCTGTTAGTGGAATTGTTAGAGGGCTTTTGCTAATGCAGGCATTTCCAGGAGAGGAAGCCGCCTTTCTTCCCTGCCCCAAGCAGCTGGAGTGAATCAGAGGGGCAGCCACATCTGCACATCCTGTGGGGCAATCGCTCACGCGCGGGTGACCGAGCCCTCGGGGCCTGCTGGGGCTGGGGGATCTTGGGGACCGCGCGGGGCGGGGCGGGGCGGGGCGGGGGGTGCCTAACGGGAGCTCTCGCCTCTCCAGGGGTGCTCAGGGCGCCGAGCTGGGCTGCCCCATTTCCATTCCGCGTGCGCCCCGCCCACCCCGTTCCTTCTTTTCCTGCTCTCTCCCCCCTCTCCCTCCCCGACTGTCACGGTGCCCGAGCCCAGCCGAGTCCCCGCCGGCTCCCCTCGGCCCTCTCCCTCCGTGAGTAACACGCCCGCCCCGGGTTTACTACGGCGCCCCGGTCGCCTAGCAGCGGGCGCGCGTTGCCACGGCGACGGGCGCGGAGCGTGTTTGGAATTGTTTGGCGAGGCCCCGCCCCAGGGGCCCCGCGCCTGGGACTACGCGAGCGGGTGGGGCCGGGCGTGGGGCCCTTGGCTTCCTCTCCCGGCTCTGGCGTCCGCTGAGAGCCGCGGCCCGGGGGCCCTCCCGAGAGAAAGAGCCGGCCGGAGGGAGGCCGAGCCCCAGGGCCGGGGCCTGATGGCCGTCTGCCCTGGCGAGGCTTGGCAGAGGGAGGGCAGAGACGAGTCGGTCATCTGATCAGCTCCTCACACCTAGCGAGGGTCAGGAGGTGCGGGTTGCCCTGGAACCCAAAAGTCAGGCATTTCCCAGCCCCGCCCTTCCCCTAAAGGTGCAGATCCCTGTTCTGGTCCAAGTCTTTGCCTCGTTTCCTGGCTCCAAGAGAGAAATCCAGAGACCACGAATCCTCAACTGATCTGGGTTCTAGTCCCAACTCCACCCACGCCTGGACTGATTTTGGCCAAGTTACGTAACTTACCTGAGTGATTCAGAAGTAAATTAGGAGAAAGAGTAGTCCTTCACAGTTTTGCTGTGAAGACCAAGAGGCAGCGGGGAAAGTGTAAAGGAAGTGGGGGGGGGGCGGCGAAGGGAATGGGCCGTGTTCCAGACACCTTGCTAGGCTCTTCAGGCAATCCTCACAATCAGCCTGAGGGAGGGGTGGTGACTCCGTTCTAGAGGGAGCACTTGACTTGCTCAAGGCCACAAGGCTCATAAATGGTGGAGTCTATATTCAGAACCTCTTGATTCATCCCCAGGCTGCCAATCAGGAAAGGGGAGGTGCACACACTTCAGCAAAAGGCAGGGATTGCAGGTCAGATTATGGAAACTCACACGGAACGGCGCAATGGATTAAGTGTGTTTTATACTTCAGATATATACTGATAAACCCTCCCATATTCCCTCTGTTTCTCCTCCTAAATCAATAATAAAAAAATAAAATTTACTATGCTTGGCTTTTTCTGTCATGTTCTTACCCATTTCTGTGGGTTCTCCTATTTACGATCTATTCACTGTGGGTGCTATCCTGTCTCCTGTGATCCCTAGCATCCAGACAACGAACAGCACACCACGTGTGTGCGTGAGTGCGTGCTTGTGTGTTTTATTTCCCTGCCTAATTGTAAGCTTCATTTTTCTCTCCTGAGAAAGGCAAGAAGTGCGAGAAATGAACAACATTTGCTTTTCTAGTAACCCTTGGGGCTGAAAGTCGGCCGTTCTCAACTATCTCATGACACGCAAGTCATTTCCAGATGTGGAAACATCTTTTGCTGACTGAGGGTCTTTCTGGATCTGGAAGGATCCCTGCAGATTCTCCCAGATTCTCTGAGACCAGAAAGAGGAACTAGCACAACCAAGGTTGTTGTCCTCCTTAGTTCCAGTAGATTCCGGATCAGAGTGGCTACCGGCAGGACCGTGGGGGGTGCCTCACCTTTCTCTGGCAGAGAACTTAATATCTGCTCTTTCAGTTCATTAGAGTCATACACAGCTCTGGGGTTGCCCCTGCCACTGGGCCTTTTTACCAGGAACCAGATTTTGGCAACAGGAATCATACAGATGGGAGGGGAAAAAGGAGAACTAGAGGGCTCTAAGCAGTCCTGGGAGCAGCAGGGAAAAGTCAAGTGAAGAGGCAAAGGAGGAGGAAATGAAAGGTTAGTGGAAGAAGCTGAAAACAGAAGGTCGAGGTTTGGACATCACCAGGTTTATCAATAAAAATGGGGCTTGAGGAACCGATTTCTATTTCCTTTTGTATAATCCTACAGTGTGTTCTCTAGTTCCGAACCGTGAACATGTGAAATAAAGCGGTGCATTTGTATAACCTGTATTACAAATCTAACATTGTATGCCTGAAACCAGTATTACACCGTGTGTTCACTGGAATGTCACTAAAAACTTAAAAAAAAGTGGCATACCTACCTTCTGGGTGAGACAAACATTTTGAGTCAGTTGAGAGGGATTGCTCATTCACTTTTCAAGCTCTGAGACAAAGGTGTTTCAGTTCCTCTTCTGCTCAGTCTTGGCTCGTTGCGTGGAATGTGTATCTGGTTGGAAGATGAATCAGGCCCCCTCTTGCCAGCAGAGGGGTGAGGTGCTATGAGGTGGGCTGGGGAAGATGGAAAAGGATATCCTGCAGCCAGGACACCAGTTTGGGCGGGGCTGGCTGATGCAAGAGGTTTTTCTCTATGACATCACAGTGGTGGGCAGGGATCTCTCTGCCGCCCCCACACACCCCCGCCACCTTGGGTACCCCCGCCCTGGGGTACCTAGCAGAGGCCTGGATGTCTTCTGAGTCATCCGAATCAGAGGTTCTGTTACTGTGTAAGAACCTCCGGGCATCCTTGTAAGCGAGCAGATTCTGAGGGTTTGGGTTAGCTCCCACATGATGCTGCCCAGACCACACGCAGTGGTGAAGCTCTAGACCAGGGCTGCCAAAGAGAAATACAATATGAGCCATACATGTGATTTAAAGTTTTCCAGTAGCCACATTTAAAAAAGTAAAATGGACACACGCGTCGCAGTACAACAGTGCTATCTTACGTAGTGGTATAATTCAAGTAAAATGTAGTCCTCCTCAAAACAATAAAGTTGACTTCAATGGACGAATTGCTGACACTGCTTCCACTTTTAAAATTTAAATGAAAGTGAAATAAAATGAGAAATCCAGCTCCTTAATTGCGTTAGCCGTGTAAGGGCTCAATAACCACGTGTGGCTCGTAGCTACTGTATTGGATAACACAGCTCTAGAGCGTTCCCAGAAAAGGCCACAATGTACAGAAATCACCATTCTAAAGGACCAGTATCTGGAAATCTAGCTGATGTTCACAAACTTAATTTTAATAATATGTAATGAGGACTTGGGAGCTATTAACACTGAGATGTAACTCTGAGGCTTAAAGAGAGGGGTGGTGTCTTCTCCAGTATTCCAGCTAAGAGTCTGGCTGGGGGCTTTCTGTCCTGTGAGACATGTCACCCGGAGTATACCCCTGAGCTTAGCCTGGGTGCTCCTCACTGGGATTCCATCTTCCTCTTTGCCATCCCACCTAAATCCTCTATGACCTTTAGGACGCATGACTCCAGTCTCAGTTCAGCCCAGAGTCTTCCCTTGTGATTCTAGCTCTTACCTCTCTCTCTTCCCTTTGAGCTTGCGTAGCATGTATGGTCTGGCTCTGCAACGGGGAGCTTCTTACTAGGTAAGATACCTAAGTAAACGTCTAGGAGAGGACATCAGATCTAAAATGACCTATCACTAACTTGAACAGGAGGAATTAACATGCTTTGTTCTTGGCGTGTTCCAACTTGATCAGATATCAGCTCTCTCTAATTTGCAAATTTAATGTAACCCTAACACAGATACCAATGAATATTTTTAAAGAGCACGACAAGCTGATAGTAAAGTTCATTTCAGAAAACACATGCACAAGACTAGCCAGGAAATACTGGGAAGAAGGATCTCTGAGAGAGGACCAGCCCTAACAGATATTAAAGCAGGCTACAGGCCTCTACAGGGGACACAATAGGGAGCTGGGGCATGACTAGACCAACAACCAATGGAATAGAAGTCCAGAAATACACACAGCTATACAGAGACATCCAGCACATGGCAAAGGTGGTATCTATAATTACTGGGGCAGAGACGGTCTTTTTAACAAATGGCATTGGGACAAACTGGATAGCTATTTAGAAAAATATAAATTGTACCCACTTTTTATACCATATACAAGAACAAACTCCAAATGGACTGGAAATCTGAATGTAGAAAACGAAATTATCCAAGTGCCAGAAGAAAGCATGGGCAAACGACGCTAAAATCTGGGTGCAAACAGAGGCTTTCTGAGGATGGCTAAAAATCCAGATCCTAGATAAGAAGAGATTAATACATTTGACTACATTAAAAAGCAAATAAACAAAAACTGTCTCCATGGCAAAAATCACCAAAAACAAAATAAAAAAACAAACGTAAACTGGGAGAAAATATGAGCCATCCATATGACGGATAAAAAGCTACTATCTCTAATATATAAGGGACTTTTAAACATTAAGGGAGAAAAGAGATCAAAATTCCTATAGAAAAACAGGCAAAATTAAGCAACAGGCAACTCATGAAAAGAGACATATAAGTGGCCCTAAATATATGAAAAGGTATTCAACTTCATTTATAGTCAGAGTAATGCACATTAAAACAGCAATGAAGGACACCTGGGTGGCTCAGTCAGTTAAGCAGCTGCCTTTGGCTCAGGTCATGACCGCGGGGTCCTGGGATCGAGTTCAGCGGGGAGTCGAATTGGCAACATTTAAAGAAACTACATGTGCATTTATCCCTTGGCCACAGAAATCCTAGTTCTAGGAATTTACCCTGAAGATGCAACGTCAAAAATATGGAAATATATATGTACAAAGTCACTCATTGCAGCACTATTTGTAATCACGAAATATTGGAAACTACCTGAATCCCCCAGCATAGATTAGTTGAATTAAATATGGCACATACAAACAATGGGGTACTGTGCCGCTATATAAAAATAAACTGGAAAGTCCACATATATACTACGGATACACACTACGCTATCTTTTGTGGAAGAAAGAAGGGCAAATAAAACATGCAAATATTGGCTTACTGTTACCAAAGAAACACAGGAAAGATAAACCAAAAAACAATGAGGTTGATTACTCAGTGGAGGGAGGGGTAGAAGTGATTCAGGAGGGAGAGACACTTCTCTGAGAACAATGTTTTTTGTATAGTTTTGACTTTTGGAAGCATGTTAATGTT
Source organism: Callorhinus ursinus (assembly GCF_003265705.2). Classification (NCBI taxonomy): domain Eukaryota; kingdom Metazoa; phylum Chordata; class Mammalia; order Carnivora; family Otariidae; genus Callorhinus; species Callorhinus ursinus. The sequence goes on along the minus strand of NW_027397089.1, from coordinate 20,130,822 downwards.
TTACATATTCAAAAAGAAAATTAAAGCAAGATGGGAAGGGAAAGAAAAATCTACAACTGAAAACAAACAGAAGCAAACTAAGGCAGTTGTATTTCGTATAAAAACAGCAACCACACTGAAGGGGGCAAAGGAATAGAACAAACCCAAGAAACTCATGAAGACGGTGTTGGACTCTACCTTCTGTCTGGGTGAGGTTGAGTTGGGGGAGAAATGCAACCAACTCCTGAGCTCATTTTAGTCAATATACTTCATTCATCTTGTGTGGGCGTGTCAAGCAATTTTGAAACATTTTAGTTATATTGTGACACCCTGCAAATGGAAATGTGTGACTGCTGCTGGGAGCTACAATTCCCATATGGGAAAGTGACATCGAAATAAGGAATGAGGGAAGGCAAGAAGGAACCTTATCGGGGTGGGTTGGCATTAAGGGCATCAGCGTGAATACACACACACACAGACACACACACACATCTATACATATACATATAAATATATATACATAATTATATAAACATGTACATATTTGTACATGTGTGTATGTGTGTAATATGTACATGTGTATTATATTTGTGTAATACATGTCTATTTTTTCTAGCTTTGTCCACTGAAAGGGCCTAGAAGTAAGGACTCCCCAGTAGCAATGAGCACCTAGTACTCAAATCTTGGCCTCTAATATCAAAAGCTCGTCAAAGAAATGGCCAGTCCCAGAGATGGGGCAAGGTAATTATGAGATGAACTTTGAGCATTATGTCAGAAAGTAAGGTAATGCTTGGGGAAAAAAAAAAAGGATGAAGGGCGTATCAGAAGGGGCAGAAGTCACCTTGAAGGGATTTCTACTGGTTAAATCTGGTATGGTTTGAGCACCAAAATAATTAAGTACAGCACTGGGTGATAAATGATTGGAAAAAAACAATTTTGGAATTAATGATTCTATACTGATACATATATAGGCAGATAGATACACAAATAAATAAGGGACAAGGGAAGGCGCTTGCTTACTGAACAATGCAAGGAGCTGACTGGTTAATGGAGACAGCAGGCTGGAATTGAAAAATCATCATTTTGCAACTATTATAGTAAAGACAGGTTTAAACCCAATCATCAGTGAATGCTAAATACAGGGGAAATTTTTGATGAGCAACAGGCTATTTTCAGGGTCTCAAAGTGCCTCCGCATAGATTGCTCAGTAATCGCAAGGGAAAAAGTAACTGTGCAGTAGAGAACTCAGATAACCCTTTGACCAGGTGATTAAAATGGGCCTGACCAACGAGGGGCAGATGGATATCGTTGTGTCTCTAGATGTGAAACCTGAGAAGAATGTGGCATCGCTTTTGTAAGACTTGGGTGGAGACAGTGTGAAGTGGGTCTAAGCAGGAAAAAGCATTGGGCAAATCCCAAATGAGTAACACTCGATTTAAAAAGTTGGACTGTGGGCTTCAAAAATGTCAGTGTCACAAAAAGCAAAGAAAAGCTAGGGAAATAGTCCAGATTAAGGAAATTAAAGAGGCATGACAACTAAAGGCAATACCTGATCCCAGACCGGATTCTGTCCTGGAGGAGGAAAAACTTAAAATAAAGGACTTTATTGAGCCGATTGACATCATTGGAAATCTGATGGTAGATTAAAGTATGATATCAGTGCCACATTTACTAAAGGATAACTGCATTACGTGTGCGTAAGAAAATACCCGTTCTTACAAAATACACAATAATGTAGGAGCAGAAGATTGAGATGTAAGGAATTTGTTATCGGGGCGTTTAGAAAAAAATTATTTGAGTATGAGAGACAGAATGAGAAAGAGTGCAAATGATAGAGCAAATGAGGTAAAATTGTAACAACAGGTAAATTTGGGAAAAGGGTAGATGACTATTCTTTGTCTTAAACTTATCTGTGCAGTTTTTCCATAAATTTGATTATTTCTGCCCCCTCCACAATTACTGAAAGTGTCCAGAGAGCCCCAAACATTTCTCAACTATGTTTTGGAAATAGATGTGAATAGATCCAGAGCCGGTGTTCGATCCTCTTGGGACCAGGGCTTTTGTCCTGACGTGGCTCTCAGTCTTCATTTCGATCGATGTTTTGTTTATTCTGTTATTGTTCATGAAGGAAAGGGGAACCACTGTTCCTCTAGTCCCACCCAGTTCATTCCCGGGGGCAGAGAATATACCTTACTCATCTCTGAAACCCCCACGGTGCCCATAATGCCGATGCTTGCTCAGTTCTCATTGGCTGACTTGAAATGGATTGGATAAGGCCAGATTGTTCTAGTATCTGAAGCTTTTGTGGGGAGATCTGGAGAAAAACCTCTTCAAAGTCAAGGAGAGCAGTCTAGGGAGTAACATCTCTGAGATCGTCCCTTTTGGATCTGGTGAAAGGGGTATAAACAGAGCTGGGTGCAGAGTTTAACAGAAAAAATGGTTGTGGTAGGCTCAACACGCACCCCCCCAATCCCCCCCCCCCAAATACTCCCATCCTAATCCCTGATCTCTGGAGCCTGTAAATGTTAACTTACATGCAAAAAAAAAAAAAAAAAAGAAAGAAAGAAAGAAAGAAAGAAAGAAAGAAAGAAAGAAAGAAAGAAGAAAGAAAGAAAGAAAAAAGAAAAAAAGGACTTTGTAGATATGATGAAGTGAGGGACCTTGAGATGGGGAGATGATCCCGGATGTCGAGCTGGACCCTAAATGTAGTCACATGTGTGTTTATCAGAGGGAGGCTGGACACAGGCAGAAGAGGACAAGGCAGTGTGGCCATGGAGGCAGAGGCTGGCGTGATGTGGCCACAAGCCAAGGAATCCAGCAGCTGCCAGGAACTGGAGGAGGCAAGGAGGGATGCTCTCCTGAGCACCCCCAGACGGAGTGCCGCCCTAAACTGGCACCTTGCTTTTGGCTTAGTGCAACAGCTTTCAGAGGCCGAAAATCTGAATAGTCAATTTCTGCTGTTTGAGGCCATCGAGTTTGTGGTAATTTGTTAGGGCAGCCACAGGAAATGAATGCAGCGGTAGAAAAGGAAATTACTTCAACTTTCATCCTCGCCCCCAGCTCATACACAAGGCTCGTGGGAAGACACGTCCTCTCTGAGCCTTGTTGCTTTTAATTTATAAGAGAAACGATGACCAGGTAGGGATTCTGTGAGTGAAGGAACAAAGGTCCAAAGAATACAACCTCTTCATGCAAGCCTCTCTTCCCTCCGATGCATAAAGGTAGGTGGTTCTCCACCTTTCCTTCTTCCCCTGATCCATTCAGACAGCACAGGCCCAGCATGATCTGAGTTGACTAGATGGATAATTCTGCCTCTTGTCTTTTTCTGTCTTAAACCACTGTTTGGCTGAGAGAGGACCCAGTTCAGAGTTTTTAAAGACAAAAATCTAATTGCATATACCGATTAGTCATAGACTCCTTAATTAAATTCAATATGCTCAAACTCTTCCTGAGTAGCAATAATAGTATAATGATATTACATGATTATTAATAGCACAGTATAGGACAATATAATGTGATGTAAGACACTATAATGTTGTCTAGCTAGTATTTATTGACTACTTACAATGTTCTGTGCTTTGGGCTTTTTTATTCATTGTCTCATTCAGTCCCCATAATGCAGTCAGGTGGGTTTATTAACATTATTTTACCCATGAGGAACCTGAGGATATGACTGTCCAGATCGCCGACCCTTGACTATCTGGTAAGTTACAGCAGGACTGTGGTTCTCAGGAGGGTTCTGAGCAAGCAGAAATACCATGGTCTGGACACACATCTTGCCCAACTTACTAGAATGACTAACAAACGTGGCAGAAGTTCAGAGAAGGTGACTCTCCATGGAGGCAAACTGAGAGAGGACAGGGCTTGCAGGGAGGGATGCCAAGGCAGTTTGAGGTCTGAGTCACCAGCGATTCCAACAGAACTGCTAGTTTCGAGTGGTGAGCGCTCAAGCAGTTCTGTTCAAGGTTGCAACCATCTCTGGCACCGTGTAGCTTTGAGAGAGTCCAGGACCGGAGTTTTCTCAAATGTAGGTCATTCCCAGCTTGGCTTTGAAGAGTCCAAACCATCTGCACGCATTCTCTACTGGGTGAAGGGTAGAATTTTTAACATTTGGATGCGATGCTACTCGCATAGCAAATAATTAAAAACTGCATGGATTGCCTTCCTGCTTATACTTCAGTCTCAAGACTGTTTATATAATATTCTGGCTTTCCCTCTTGATCTAAGTAGTTGCTGGTGCTGTGGAAAGATGATGGGATAGATTGTTAAGTGGAATGGAGGTGCAGGGTTAGTGCCAAAACTCTCAGGTAAATCATCTAAACTCTGGATAAATCTGTTTCTTCATCTTTAAAGTGGGGATTAATAAAATCTCTCCTACTTACTTCATAAGGCTGTCATCAAGCTAAAATGGAAAAATAAAAGCTTAAGAGCTTTGGATTTAGACAGATCTGGGTTCAAATCTACTTTTTCCTTACAAGCTGTATGACTTTGAGCAGATTTATTCAAAATCTCTCTGGCCCTCCGTTTCTGTGTCTGAAGAGTGAAGCTAATAAGAGCTACCTCATAGGGTCTTAGAGGCGATTTAATGAGATAACAAATATAAAGCACTTAACAGTGCCCAGCACATAGTAAACATCTAATTAATGGAAGCTATTATTATTAATAGCCCTAATTGACATAAAAGGAATTTAAAAGGGCAAAAGGAAGTGTGCCGTATATTAGTTGAAATAGTAGTAAACGCAAGGCTGAAATCTAAACATGAAATCTAAACGTGAAATCTAAACATGCCTTTGAAGATATGCAACTATGTTTTTATTAACTAATGACGGTGAGCAAGGCAAATATGCTTGTTCAAGCCATTAGCTGTAGACCTCGAAGTATGACCAAACCGTAACGGAGTTCCCCAGCTGGAGACACTGTCCACCTGTATGTAGATTTCACATACTGGCATTCATCCTGGCATTTTGTGAAGCATTTTATACCATGTGTGACTTGCTATGCATCTTCTCCTACTTCCTCTTAAGACTATAAATTCCTTGAGAATAAAGACAGCATTTTCTCTGTGGCCATAAAGCCCCGCAGGGCTTGGTGAGGATTGCGTGGGTGTTCAATGCATAAGGTACTAATTGGTGCCCGAGTGTGGCAGGGATGGTTATGAACTTTCCCTCCCAGTGTGATTCTGGGAAGCTGTGGACAGTGTGTGTGTATGTGTGGGGGGAGGAGTATGCAGGGAGAGGCTAATGATTTGCCAGGTATTGGGAGACTCTTAGGCAGGAAAGCACATGCACTTCTCTCTCTTGGGGCTTCCATCCACGGTGGCACGAAGAAAAGCAAATTCCAAAGCAAAGCAAAGAGGATTGGTTATGCGTCCTTTCTTTCTTTTTCGAAGTACTGCCTTTCATTAATGTCGACCAAAGCCAGTGTATGCTCTGATACTCCCCAGCCGTGGGACTTGACTGTGTCATTTAGGTCACTTTGAGCTTTAGTTTTTTTACTCTTAGAATAGGTGTGATGCTATCAGTTCTATTTACTTCACGGAGGTGCTATGGCATCTGATGAGATAGCACGCATAAAAGTTACGCACACTCTAAAGCCTGATTCGCAGGCTTTGATACACACAGGTACCATTATGATGTCACTCACCTAGGGGCACGGATCTTTATCGGCTGCTGCTTCTTTGCCCAGAGATGGCCGCTGCATTCAAAGCATCACGTGCTTCCCTGGCTTTCGGGGGGGACTGCTGTACAGAGCACTGTAGGGGATGGGATATGCCCCCTCAGTGGCCCTCGTTTTCCAGCTCACACACTGGGCTGTCAGTTGCTCCCAAACCACACAGGCCCCAACCTGGCTCTCCAGAAGCAGAAGGAGATGTGCTCAGATATGATCCCCCCCCCACTCCAACACTTGTGTGCAGGCACAGACTAGTAACTGTTTTGTCCCGGCCCCATGTGGCTGTTGGCAGGCATCGAGGCGGCAACTAGCTGTGTTCAGAATTCTCTTGAGGACCCAGAACAGAATTTCCATGTGGGAAGGTAACTAATCCCCAGCTGTTCCGGCTTCCTGGGGGCTTGCAGGGTCTTCCACAAATATATCTACCCCGATACCTCCCTTCTGCATTCCACAAGTTGCCAGATTTCTCCTTCCAGATTCTTCGATTTAACTCACCGTGTTGGGTGACCCACTTGTACCCCTGGTCCATGGAGCTTGAAGCCTGAGCTAGCTTAGGATAAAATCAGCTGCTGATGCCGCACAGGCCTCCTGTCTGCACCTCCTCAGGCCCCAGAGAAGAAGGGACACTATCAGTTGTCACCATTACCTCCCTTATCAAGGAGATTTCCAGAAGAGAGGGGGGCAATCTGAGGTTGCTTTTGCCTTTCCCATTGGTGATCACAAGACGTGGAGTAAGTAAGACAGAGGAAAAGTCTGGGGACTCCCCTGCTTACGTTTCTCATCAGCTCAATTCCTTTTTGCCAGCCCGTCAAGACCCTCCTGGGCAAATACTCTTCCTACCACTCTCTCCATCTCATCACTTTACCTGGAGGACGTGCCTGGGGCAATAACAAGAAGGGGCCTTGGAAACACGGTGCCCTAAAGGTTTCATGTGGACACTTGCTGACCCTGAGGCGCCAAGAGGTGAGGTGATTTTGTTAAAGGCCCCAGAGCCAAGCAGGGGAAGAGGTGACCCCAGCCAAGTCCTCTCTGTTCTCCCACACTGCACGGGACGGAAGGTCTTCTTTGCAATAATCAACACATCGTAAACTAGAAGAAACTTGAGAGGGCTTTTGCTTTAGTTCTCTGATGGAGGAGCATCTGCCTGGCTCCCAGGCTGCGGGAGGCTCTGTTTACTTCTTTTTCCTAAATGACTTTCTTTCCTGAGCTCTATTTCCCTCTCCCGATCCCGATCTCTCTTTTTTCTCTTAATCCCTTCCTCCCTAGAAACTGTCATTCCAATGACAATTTTAGCTCCTAGCCTGGGGATGTATTTTCTTTAAAAAAGAAAAAGCACAAAGCAAAACAAAGCAGAACTGCAACAGCAAAGGACAAGGGTGTGTGCAAAAGAACTGTTTCCCCCTTGGCACCTGGGGACACGGGGGGGCCTGGTTCCTGCCTGTCCCTCCGGCCCTTGCTGCTCCGTCCCCATTTATTTTGATCTTAGATTCTTTCATCAAGTTTTCTGGGCCTCAAAGAACACCCTGTTCAGAGAGCTCCGTCACTTCTCCACCCTTGCTGCCACAGGCCGTGGAATTCCAAGTCAAACAGAACTTTCCTGCCTTTTTCCATTCAGCACAACATTCCTGGGCTTGTTTCCTTGGCTGGTGGGAGCTCACAGACAGGAAAATGGAGAGTGAAGGACTCAGCTCAATTACCACAATAGAGATGATGGAAAAGTAGATACAGAGCATAATCCCTATACTTACAAATCATTAATAGGATTACTCTCTCAAAAACATCTTGTATATGCAAATTTAAAAATTACATGGGGCTTGGAAATGTTTTGAAACCTAGACAAATCATCTAGGAGCGAAGGGGCTCTGCTCCCTCTTTCTGGTGACCGGTAATTTAGACCCAAATCAGGACTCTTCTGAGAGTGAAAGGATGTGTTACTAACAAAGATGCCAGGGGTCTTCCAGCTTGTAATTAAACACCTTTGCGAAGATAGGCAGTGCATTGTCTTTGGATAGCTCTGAGCATTAGCTAAAATTAGCCTCTTTGCCCGTATGTAAATTCTTCCCTTGGATTTGTCAGGCAGGGTCTCATCCCTCTTCCCAGGAGAACAGATCAGGTATTTGAGGATATAGCTCTTCTCTCTTCTGAGTCTGTTCTTCTCCAGGCTAAATATGTCCAGTTCCTTGAGCAATTCCTTATTTGGTATAGTCTCCTGTTCTTTCACCATCCTGGCTGTGCTGAATGAGTTCCACATGGTCTGTATTTGCAAGTGTCTGCCCAGAGCTCAGTGTGGTCCTCCTTCAGCCTCCAGCAATTAGATGTCTCAATCTGTTCTTACACAGCAGCTATTTAGACAGACTTGAGGAGCAAATGCTCAGCAGATACCCCCTTCTTTTTCTTTTTTTTTTTTTTTAAGATTCTATTTATTTGACAGAGAGAGACACAGCGAGAGAGGGAACACAAGCAGGGGGAGTGGGAGGGGGGAAGCAGGCTTCCCGCCGAGTAGAGAGCCCAATGTGGGGCTCAATCCCAGGACCCTGGGATCATGACCTGAGCCCAAGGCAGACGCTTAACGACTGAGCCACCCAGGCGCCCCACCCCCTTATTTTTCTTGAGCTTTCTTTTACACGCTTTCTCAGGGCACACTGGATAGACTGGGTGTTCACCAATATTGAGGCCGGAGGTACAGAGGGAGGAACATGGGCAGGAGGATGGAGGCTCTAGTCTCACCTGAGCTGGTCTTTTATGAAATGGACAGGATTAAGTCACCTTGTTTCTCTTTCTCTCAAGCACTTCGTTTCCAGAATTCTGTCGTTGTGCCACTTACAAGATCTTCAAATTTGAGCAAGCTACTTAATCTCTCTGTTGCCCCCCAGCTTCCTCATCTGGAAAATGTAAAATCAAACTGTTGTCATCAGGATTAAATTGAAGGTACTGAGAACAGCATTTGGCCACGTTGTCTCACCCATGCTGTTATTATTATGAGGCTTGCTGCTCTCCTGCCCTCCTTTTTTTTTTTTTTTTTTTTTAGTTTTTATTTTCTTGGTGCTGTTGATCACTCCTGGGGAGGTTTTCTAAAGCAGCAAAATCTGCAAGCCACCTGAGTGCTTCGGGGTGAAAACTCACCTTCTGCCCTCTAGATTGTAGGTGTCTCTGTGGGAGGATAATAACACCCAACGCCTGTCATTAATCCCTTTCAGGCTCCCAAGACCTTTCATCCTAAAGGATTCCAAGGCTCCTGAGTAAAAGAAGCAAAAACATTCATTAAAACATTAACATTTGTATGGCAGGTACAACAAGTCATACGGATACAGCACTTCATAAAACTGCTCCTTACCTGAAGTTTTGGTTTTAAGAAGTGAGTTTATTCCAAATAATCTCTAAATTTTAGCGAATTAAATTCAGAACTTCACCCTGAGTTCCCCAATCTTTCTTTCCCCGCAGAGACAAGGCTCCGAGTCCCCCCTCCAGGTCTGTGTCCTCAGGGAGGGGAAGTGAAAGGCACAGGGCAAAAGAGGACAAAGGCAGTAACGGGATTCTTGCAAATAACATCGCAAAGAGCAAAGAGAATTGGACCTTTCCTCTTAGGATCTCCACACTGTTTATACTTGACATAGCTGATACCTGCCGCCAGGCATAATTGTACTTAATTTATAGAGAGAAGATTTTGACTTGCCCAAGGTTAGAATTTCACCTCTTAGGCGGAAGCAAACAACAATATTATGTTGGTTTGGGAGACCCGACTCACTGTTCCTGATGTTTTAATTAACGCCGTGGTGTTCATCGATCCAGGATGTGCTGGAGGTCTGCTCTGATGCTAGTTCTGGGCAGCACCGTTGGCCTGGTTGCCTGCCTGGTAGTGACCCAAAAGTAAGGGATGCTGGGCTTGTCACATGCCCAGTCTCGAGGGATAGAAGGCTGGCTCTCTGTCTAGCTCGGTCGCATTAGAAATCCTTCATGTTCTGGTGAGAGAAAGTGATGGCAAAGTTCTATTTCTGATGGCCCACATGAACGCTCTCAGTAAGGGGTGTCATCTGCCTGGAGATTCACCTGAACCTATCTGGGCGGATCTTATCACAGTGCAAGCTTTTAAAGACAAGTGTGTCCATCTCCAGTGGCAGCAGATGCTGGGTTTTCCTCTTGCCCTACCCCCTCTCTCCCCTCAACGCATGGCCGGCCAGGATGGAGGTAGCACCAGACGAAGTGGGCTGTGGTCTCTCACTGTCTCTGACTTCTTGGGTTTGGTGGCAACATTCTTAGCTGTAATTTCTGGTTCCTTTAGGGAGAAGGGAAAGAGATGTGAATGAACAGTCAGTGAATGCTTATGTTGAGTCAAAAACACTGCCTACGTGATTTCACTTACTTTACCAGGTTGTAAGGTTACTTGAAACCCTTGGTTTTTTTTTGGAAAATCCAAGTGAAGGAACATGGTGGGCCATGTGTACTTTTGACCAGAACATAAAGGGACAGAAGATTCTCTTTGTAGGGCCTCTGCTATTCTCTCTACTCATAGGAGATGAAAACGCTGAAATGTCAGATTATAACACCAATAAACTTCCACGTGTGGGTGCTTTTTGAGAGTGCCAATCCTCAATTGCGGGTTTGTGAACTGATAGATTCCTATTACTTTGTGGACTACCATACCTAATGACAGTAGCAATTTGGATTTGTGCTGGTGACTCTGTAGGAACAACTTAGTATATTTAGCATAACAAATTGAGAGAGCATTCTCAACTCTTTACTAACCATGTGTCTGAGCTATATAGCCATTGGGCTGGAAGGCCATGACTGAGGTACCTCTACCACCGTGTACGGGAACTAACTTGGAGAAAATAAACTACCTCGATACCCCAAATGTGTATAATGATGGCAATAGCGTAGTAACTATTTGTAGGATCAGCTTGATTTTGGTCCGTATTGCTTTAGTTTTGCTTTTGCTCATGAGAGTTATTGCTTGCTGGCCATAATAGCTCAGAACTTAATTTCATTAACATCTTTTTGAAATAGATGACATGTTTTGTGGCCCAGAGATCCCAGGAACAGGGCAAAGATGTTTGCCCTGGGCTTCTGAGGTTTGACCCTGACTGTTTCCTGTGGGTGGGCAGATGGTTTGTTCCACATGACGAGTCCTGGAAAAACCTTATGTGAATTATTGCAATTTGCTTTGCATATATAAATACTTAAGTCTGTGTTTAATAATACACTTGATGCAAATATCCTATAAACATATTAACTGCTAAATCAGCCGTTCCGATAAGTTCAATGGGCTTGCCATCCCACGAACAGTTTTTATTAGCCTGTCCTCTCTCCTGGCTATGAATCTTGTATCAGACAGTAAAACTGATTAAAAGCAATTAACATTCTTTCCTATTGACTTTTCTTAAGCCTCTCCCTCCTGGTAATAGGTATATAGAATGGTGACATATGAGACGCAATCAATTTATAAGTGTTTACGGGGCATCTTTACCATATAGCTAAGTATAGATGCCTGATCCAGAGGAGGTGGGAGATATGATCCCTGTCCTCAAACACTAACAATCAAGTCAGGGAGCTAAAAATAACACTCAAGAAGTAAGCAGAAACATTTCTGAGAGTATGTATAAATTATGTGACTAACCCCTATCCTGATACCTATTTGAGAAGGTCAAAATGGAGACAAATGAGCTGGGACTTGAAGAAGTTGTAGAGTTTGTACTGTTAATAACAGTTAGTAATAATGGAGTACATTAGTATTTATAGTGAGCTCTTTTTATGATTCCCTGTACCATCTCTCTGAAAGAGGTGGTGGAGGAATACAATTTGTTGAGTAAATATGCAAAGTAGACCAGATGATACCTACCTACCAGATGAAGTGGGTTTCCCTAGAGAAGAGGAATCTTGAGCTTAGGGAACCCAAATCTTTTATAATGGGCAGTAAGCCTTCTTGAATTTTGTTTCAAAGGGAGACTCTATTTTTCAAGTCTACTTATTATACAAATGTCCTTGAAAAGATAAATCTGGAACAAAGAGTGGTCAGTGCCTCTCTCACAAGACAAGTGAACGAGAGAGACTCTTGCAGAGTGGTCTTCCACCTTGCTCAAGGTTGCCCAGCTAGTTAACATCAGGGCTAGGGTTAGAACCAAAGTAGCCAAGAGAAATGTCATGATCTCACCGGTTCCCTGTTCAAGACATCAGACTCAAATTTGTCCCAATACCTGAGACCAGCCCTCATCCTGTTTGGGGGAGTTTTGTTGCTATTCTCGTTCATATGAGGCATCCATTGTAAGTGTTGGGGTTCCTTCTTTGTGCCATGGGCCAAGCCCCTGTCTTGGGCTCCATTCTTATGGTGTTTCTTGTCTCATTCCTCAGGGCTGAAGTGCCTGCCTTGGTCTTCCACCCAGTTCCACAGTCCCAGGAATTTCACTGCTGTATTCTGGGCCACTCTTGGCCAGCATCATGCCTGGATCTTTGTGTCTTCTATCTCACTGTACATGGTCCAGTTGTCACACTTGCAGGGGCTTCTTGATGCTGACCTGCCCACCAAGACATTTATCCTGTCACTCCCTCCACAGGAGCTGTTCCATAGGCCCAGTTGGACTTCAAATATCTTCTCCTATAACATCTACTCCTATGTGTGTATCTGACCCCGTGCATTGTATTTTGTTTCTGGGTCATTGTCCAGTTGCTTACTTGATTTCATTCCAGTAAGAGAAGGAGGTGGTGATGGGGAGATCAAGGATGAAGATCATAAGCTGAGCGCTGTAGGGGGATGAGTATAGTGGACCAGCCCCAAGGCCAGTGTGATTAGAACTGAGTGGCCCAGAAGAGACTCTGAATGCCAGGCTGAAGAATATCAATATCAATAGAACAACTAACTGAATCATAGAACATCGCAAGGCTTAATGGGAGTGTGCACAAACTGATAGAGAGAATCTGGGTTTTGGAATCAGACGGAACTGGGTTTGAATCCTGGATCTGCTACACACTAGAGCGTGACCGCGGAACTTTTGGTCTATGTCAGAGTTCCTCATCTATAAAATCGTGGTAATAACATTTACCTCATGGAGCTGTGATGAGGATTGTTGATAATACGGATGCAACATCTAGCACTGTGACTTCAATTTTTAAAGGCTCAATAAGTGGTAGCTGTTATACATTTATCATTATGGAATGTTTGCCCTGGAATAGACCTTAGAGCTTGAGCTAACCCTCTTATTTTAGACATGGGGAAAAAAAAAAAAAAGAAGAGCAGAGTGGTCAGCAAAGTAACCTGTTTGCCCAACCTTGTCAGCTAGGGACAGAATCTTACTCATTGAACACTTATTTATCAAGCAATACTTGATAAGTGTGCAGTCAGACATTTATTAGTTGGTGACTTTGCTGCAAGCAGTCAGGAGCATCCTCGGGAGACACAGACTAGGGGTTTAATTCAGGCTTACCCTATGCTGGGGGAACTTTCCTTTTTAGCCGTAGACTGTCTAGATGTAAACGGTAACGTGCTCCCATGACATGGCCAGCCTCTCAGCTCTTGAACCTCACCACCTTTCTTCTGTTCCTCAAAACTGCCTCACCCTTTGCTGCCACTTTGGGCCACTTCAGTCAGCTTATTCCTACCCATCCTACTCATTCCTATTTTGTTTAAGGGTCATTTTCTCACGGAAGTCTTCCCAGATCTCCCCAATGAGGCTAGGCTGCCTGTCACGTGTTCCTGTAATGCCCTGTGCTTCTTCTTTGAGGTATTCCTTGTGCTCTGATGACATCTTCAGTACCTATATTTCCTGCTAGAAATGGTGGCCCTTGTTCTCTGGGACATCCCCAGAGCCTGACAGAGAGTAGATACTTAGTGCATCTTGGTTAAATGATTAAATAAGGCTTGCTAATGGCAATTGCTGTTCCAGAATTTTGGAGTCGCTGCTTAGAATGTAGAACATGCTCTCAAAATGGGATGATAATAGTCTCAGAATAAAGGAGAAGTCTTCCAAAGAAAGGTAATTAGAAAAATTATAGTGATATGTACATATTTATGTACTCTACCTACACACACAAGCGTTTTGCAGTGCCCTTATTTTTTCTCATTTTATCTTGTAGGGACACTTCATTATGGACTTACTTGGCCCTAGGACTAGCATTTGGAAACTGTGCTGCTAGAAGTCAGTCATTAATTAACTGTAGCAATTGCCATTGCTCCACAGTGCTGAGGAAAGCAGATTTCAGAGTCCCGAAGGTGTTCATGACAAATGTACCAAATATACATCCATCTTTTATTTCCTCTTGGTACGATTTTTATCCCTAGTTGTACTTCTTTTTTTTTTTTAATGAACATCCCCGCCCCCCACCCAACCATGATGGCTTATTTAGTTCCAGGGCAATGCACACAAGAGAGAGGCACATGCAGGAAAAGACCATTTCTCTGAGAAATGTCATTTAGCCAAAATAGAACATGGTCCCCTAGAGCAGCTGAAATCCCTTCGTGGATTTATGGTGTCTCCAGATCGTCCCAGTCCTGCCTCAGGATGAGAACAAAGGAAGCATGCTTAGGAAATGGGGCCTAGGGGTCCTGTGTAGAGCTGTGTAGGCTGTGCCCCTGTCCCCAGCTGAGAGAAGTGGGCTCTCTCACCAAGCTGTGCAACCAGGTGGGGACTGGCTGTGCTAGAAGGACGAGGCCACATGCCCCAGGTCACAAGGAGAAAGGGCTGGAGGTGGTGGCGAGTCAGTGAGATCATAGAATAGTTTGGTTTAGAGGACGTGAGCTTTGCCGTCAGAGAGACATGCGTGTAGATCTCTGCTCTGCTACTTACTATGTGCCTTTGGGCAAGGTTGTAAGCCTTGGTTTCCTCCTCTGTAAAACAAGGATAACAGGGGCGCCTGGGTGGCTCAGTTGGTTAAGCGTCTGCCTTTGGCTCAGGTCATGATCCTGGGGTCCTGGGATGGAGTCCCGCATCGGGCTCTCTGCTCAGTGGGGAGTGTGCTTCTCCCTCTGCCCCTCCCCCCCCAACTTGTTCTCTCTCTCTCAAATAAATAAGTAAAGTCTTAAAAAAAAAACAAGGATAAGAGCAATATCTGTTTCATAAGGTTGTTGGGAGGCTCAAATGGGATAATGTGGGTGGAAGCCTCAGCAGAGTGGCAGGGCCATATTTAGTGCTTCATGCACCTGTGTCAGTCATCTGTGACGTACTTCTGGACAGAGAGCTCAGTTACCTTTTGCTCTTTTCTCCTTACCTCACCCCCCTGTCCCAACCTGTGCCTCCCCTTAGTGTCCCTACCAGTCCCATTTATGAAAACCGGAAACCCAAAGGCCATCCTAGACTTTTGTCTCTTCTTCTCCCTCTAACATCTCAGTGGTCCATCAGTTCTGCCAGCTCGACCTCCCTCTCCACCCCTTATTCCTGCTACTTGTTCCAGAACAGCACGCAAGTCCTCTCTGGGACAATGGCAGCAGCTTCCAGGCTGGCTCCCATTCCCAATCTTTCAGAAAGACACTTCTGTTCTCATGCAGTCTCTTGCTTAAGACTATCTCTGTTTATCTACAGAATCAAGCCCAGAGTTCTTTGGGAGTAATTATGGCTCCACAAGACCTGGCTTGTCTCCTCACTGCTTCTGCCTCGATATCTGTGTTCCAGAGATACTTTCTATAGACTCAACAGCTTCATGGTTTTTGTTTTTATTTTTAATCTCCACGCCTTAAATGTGTTGCTCCCCCTCCCTGGAATGCTGTTAATAATAATGATAATGATGCAGCAAAGGAGGATATGATAATAACACCCAGCATGCACTGGGGAATTTACAACATACCATTCTCAGTGCTCGGTGCTTTACGTTCATAATCTGCCTTTCCCCAACCTTGGTCACCTAGTGAACTCATCAAAACAATTATAATTTTTTAAAATAGATTTTTTATATATTCACAGGAGTAATCCAGAGGGCTTGACTTTGCCTGTGTCTCTTACCTACAGGCGGAACCCACATCGCTGCGTGTGGTAGCTAGTACTATGCCTCTTATTCTTTTTTTTTTCACTTTTAAATTGACCTTATTTTTTAGAGCACTTTTAGGTTCACAGTAAAATTGATTGGAAAGCACAGAGAGTTCCCATTTACTTCCTACCTCTCCTCTACAGCCTCTCCTACTATCAGCATCCTGCTGATGTATCACCAGAGTGATACATTTATTACAACTGATGAACCAACATTGATACATCATTATCTCTAAAAGCCCATAGTTACATTAGGGTTCATTCTTGGCGTTGTACATTCTATGAATTTTGAGAAATGTATAACGACATGAATCCACTTTTGTAGAATCATACAGTATAGTTTTGCTGCCTTAAAAATCCTCTGTGCTCTGCCTATTCATCCTTTCCTCCCACCAACCCCTGGCAACCAATGATCTTTTTACTAGCTCTACAGTTTTACCTTTTTCAGGATGTCATGGTTGGAATCATACCGGGGGTAGCATTTTCAGATTGTTTTTTTTTCACGTAGCAATATGCATTTAAAATTCCTCCATGTCTTCTCATGGCTTGATAGCTCATTTCTTTTTAACAGTGAATAATATTCCGTTGTCTGGATGCACCAGAGTTTGTTTATCCACTCACCTACCGAAGGGCATCTTGGTTGTTTCCAGGTCTGGGCAATTACGAATAAAGCTGCTATAAACATCTGTGTGCAGGTTTCTGCATGGACATCCATTTCCAACTTCCTTGGGTAAGTGCCAAGGAGTGTGATTGCTGGATTATTTGGTAATAAGAGTATGTTTAGTTTTATAAGGAACTGCCAAACTGTCATCCAAAGTAGCAGTACCATTTTGCATTCCCACCAGCAATGAGTGAGAGTTCCTGTTGCTCTACATCCTTCTCAGCATTTGATGTTGTCAGTGTTCTAGATGTGGGTCATTCTAATTGGTGTGTCACTGGCATTTCATTGTTGTTTTAATTTTTAATTGCTTAATGGTATATGATGTTGAACACCTTTTCATAGGCTTATTTGCCATCTGTGTATATTCTTTGGTGAGGTATCTTCCTACAGGTCTTTTGTCTATTTTTTTTAATTAAAGATTTTATCTATTTATTTGTCAGAGAGAGAGAGAGAGAGTGCACGAAAACATGAGCAAGGGGGAGGGGCAGAGGAAGAGGGAGAAGCAGGTTCCCTGCCAAGCAAAGAGCCAGGCACGGGGCTCAATCCCAGGACCCTGGGATCATGACCTGAGCCAAAGGCAGATGCTTAACTGACTGAGCCACCCAGGCATCCCCTTTTGTCCATGTTTTTAAATTGGGTTGTTTGTTTTCTTACTGTTGAGTTTTAAGAGTTCCTTGTGTATTTTGGATAAGACTCTTTTATCAGATGTCTTTTGCAAATATTTTCTCCCAGTGTTTGGTTTATCTTCTCATTTTCTTGAGCTCCTACTCATTTTCAAAGCACAGCTCAGAGCTCACCTTTTGTGACAGTAGACCTATCTCTTCCACTCCCCAGCAGTTGGTCTGGATTGACTTTGTGCTATTACTGTGCCTTTAACGAACATCCATCCTATTGTAAATAGTTACCCACCAGACTACGGGATTTTTGGGGAGAGAGTCACGTGACTCATTTTTGCATTTCCAGAGCAAAGCACAGTGTCTGGCATGAATCAAGTACCCAATAGGTGTGTGTTGACTAAACTGAGGTGGCAAATGAGGAAGAGCATGCACAGGGCACCCCTGCCTCCCTCAGAAGCATAGGGTGGGGTGGGGGGTATTCCTTTAGCAGCAGTAGTGAGAAATACGCTCTGCGAGAGGCATTTTGGTTTAGGCGACGTTCGATCTTCACCTGAGCATGGGTATTTTTGCCAGATTCCAGATGCAAGCCATCCAGTCCCCACCAGAGAAGCTGCAGTTGGGCAAGAAGCTGAATGCCCTGCGCACTCACAACCAGAATGTTTGTTAAAATGCTCTGAAACCCTCCATGGGCAGGGAACCTGGTCCGCGCAGGCATGCAATCTTTCAGAATGTATCCCGACTCAACACTTGCCGCACCTCTTTCCATGTCTGCGTATCTGCAAAGCTAGAACTCTCACTCAGAAGGAACGATTTACCATTCTGTCAGCCTCCAGACAGTCCCTTCTGGTTTCCTGAACAGAGCGCCACATGCATGTACAGGTGCGTGCTTAGGTGCCCAAATTCCTTCTGAATTCTTTCACGGGTCAGAATGCTGCAAACATTACCATCAAAACTCTTTCCTTACTCTCTCCCCCCATCCCCCACCCCCATCTTCCTTCTGCTTTTTCTTCTCAAATTTGCTTCTCTTTCCTTTGGCTTGCAATGTTTTTGTAAAACTCTCCCCTGTCTGACCCATCGAGTCTTTGGTATTTAGCTCAGAATGTGTTCCATTATGTTTAAGAACACTTTTCAGTTAATGGGGCTTCTACTGGGAGCAGACAGCACCCAGAGTTGGGTGAAGCCCTAGGGGAATGCGGTTGGAAGAAGAAAGGACTTTCACATGATTTATAGGCTTGTGACTGTTTCGCTTCATAGACACGAATGCTGAGACATCCAGATGAATAGTAGAGAAAAATCCTGTAAAGGATCACCAGATGTTTTGTCTGCAAGACTTCAGGCTTTTGATGTTAGGCAGGAAAAACATGTGAATTCTTGACTGAATTTTGCAATTGTCACAGGGCGTTTTAGGGATATTTGGATTTTATATTAATTTATTTATTTTTAAAGATTTTATTCATTTATTTGACAGAGATACAGCGAGAGAGGGAACACAAGCAGGGGGAGTGGGAGAGGGAGAAGCAGGCTTCCCGCGGAGCAGGGAACCCGATGCGGGGCTCGATCCCAGGACCCTGGGATCATGACCTGAGCCGAAGGCAGACGCTCATCGACTGAGCCACCCAGGTGCCCCAGGGATATTTAGATTTTAATCTTTATTAGCATTTTGGGTCAATTCAGGGGATTTAAAAAGTTACCAAATGATTGCAGGCTCATTGTAAAAAGTCCAAGTCATATAGAAGTCTACAGACTAGCAGCTTAAATGTCCTTCTCTGGCTTCTCTCCCTCGCTCCAATTTTGCTCTTTTCTAAGATGAGTCACGGGTTGAAGATGTATGTTTTTGGACACTTTTTCTGTACATTTGCATACACACATAGTTTTATTATTATTTTTTATGTAAATGGTCATTTTATACAATGTATTCTGTAATGTCCATTTTTTCAGTGAACAATAGACCTTGGGAGATCTTCCATTTCAGTATAGACAGCACTGCCTCAGACTGTGTCTCTGCACATTGGGCTCTGTACAATGACACACTGTCATTTACTTCACCATCTCCCCAGGGAGGGGTATTTGGGTTGTTTTCTTCTCTTTTTTTCCTTTCCTTTCCTTTCTTTTTCTATTTTAAACAAAACAGCAATAAATATCCTGACACATATTTTTTCCCTGTGTGTGTCTTTCTGTTGGATGTTATCAAGCTTTATACATTTTTTCCTATTCCAAGGGAAATTAAAAATCCTTTTCTATCCATTTTTTAAAATTTCAAATTGTCTGCTAATTTTCTTTGTCTACTGTTCTTAGGAGTTTTATGTATTTTCTTATTCATTTTAGGGGGCTCCCCTCCAACATTTTATTATGAAAATTTTCAAGCACACAGAAAAGTTGAAAGAATTGTGTAGTGTGGGGGCGCCTGGGTGACACAATCAGTTGTGTA
This sequence comes from Callorhinus ursinus, assembly GCF_003265705.2. Lineage (NCBI taxonomy): Eukaryota > Metazoa > Chordata > Mammalia > Carnivora > Otariidae > Callorhinus > Callorhinus ursinus. The sequence goes on along the minus strand of NW_027397089.1, from coordinate 20,111,520 downwards.
TCTGACTTTTGGTTTCAGCTGGGTCATGATCTCAGGATTGTGAGATCAAACCCTGGGTTGGGCTCCTCACTCACTGCAGTCTGCTTGAGATCCTCTCTTCCCCCTGCCTCTCCCCCTGCTCTCTCTCTCTCTCTCTCTCAAATAAATAAATAAATTTTAAAAAAGAATTGTGTAGTTTATGCCTCCATATACCTACCATCTAGCCTGATAATTAACATTTTGCTATATTTACTTTATCATATATCTTTTCATCTATCTATTCCTTTATTCATTTGTCAATCCACCTTATTTTTGTGCGTTTTGAAGTAAGTTGCAGATATCAGTACACTAACTATTTCAGTTGCTTATCAACAACAGGATTTAACATTTGTTTATAGTCCTTTTTATTTTTCTATGTGAAATTTACATACAACAAAGTGCACACATCTTAAGGGTATGATTCAATGTAGGGAGATTTTCTATTTTTTTTTTTTAAGATTTTATTTGTTTATTTGACAGAGAGAGAGATGGGGAGAGAGAGAGAGAGTGAGCATGAGCAGGGGGGAGGGGCAGAGGGTGAGGAAGAGGCAGACCCCCCGCCGAGCAGGGAGCCCTATGTGGGGCTTGATCCCAGGACCCTGAGATCATGACCTGAGCGGAAGGCAGATGCTTAATGGACTGAGTCACCCAGGCGCCCCTCAATGTAGGGAGCTTTTTATATATTAAAAGTAGTCATCTTTCTCTCTCTCTCTCTATATATATATATTGCAAGTATTTTCTCCCAATCAGCCTCTTATTTTTCAACTTTGTTACGATAGTTTTCACATATGGAAATGGAAAATTTACATAGCCAATCTATCAATAATTTCCTTTGTCCATTCTAGGTGTTTTTATTTTTATTTATTTTTTATTTGTCAGAGAGAGAGAGCACTAGCAGGGGGAGCGGCAGGCAGAGGGAGAGGGAGAAGCAGACTCCCCACTGAGCAAGGAGCCTGACGCGGGACTCGATCCCAAGACCCTGGGATCATGACCTGGGCCGAAGGCAGACACTTAACTGACTGAGCCACCCAGGCGCCCCAGGTTTGGTAGTTTTATTTTTAATTTGTAAATCCATATTAAATTACATTTTGTTGGGGGAGGGCTATAACTTCACTTTTGCATTCAGAAAACCAATTGTCCTAAAGCTAAACACTCTTTTTAGAATTATCTCCGATAGTCTTTGACTGTTTTCTCCAAACCTTGGAAGAAACCGGGAGAGCCAAGAGAAAAGGCGGTAAGACTTAGCAGCAGGCAGGGGAGAAGGGGATGGAGAGAGACAGGATGAGAGTTTCGGAGTGAACGTTCTAAAGGTCTCGCTGCAATTTTCCGCAACCATTGAATGAAGTTATTTCTGGCATAAGACAGTGAAAGTGTTTGGTTTTCAACAGTATCTCCCAATAATATCATTTTCTAACCAAAACAATACGGTAAGATGATTCAGTGTTTGGGAATTACATAAAGAACAGTTTCTGGGTCTCCTTAGCCAAGACATCTGTGAAAGAGTTGGAGTCCAGATTAAGTTTGTAAGATATGAACTGCAGTATTAGTGATTGATGAGTCTGTAGTCATGCAGAATGAGAGAGGAAGAAGGCAGGGGTCAAGAGCAGACATGTGGAGGATCTGGTCTGCACCTTGCTGATTGACTTTTGCAGTAGGGACAAGGTGGCCTTTGGCAAGGGAGTATGACTTGGTGTAAGTGTTGCCATTTGAGAAACAAGGAAGCAAAAGCAGCTTGGATATGTAGTTCTTTTGAGAACATATCTAGAATACTTCATTCGGTCTTGGACGTGTATTCCTGTTATGTAGGATGACAATCAACTGGAGTGAATCAGAGAAGGAGAAGAAGAAATTACTTGTGAAGATACATGACGATAATATATGCAAAAGCATTTCGTGAACTGCATTGTGCAACACAGAAGCAAGTTCTTTCTATTATTATCATAACAGAGGGAAAGAAGAAGAAAGTAATTTTTTTTGGGTTCCATGATAAACAATTGTAGGCATCAAAAGAACCGTATGTAGGGGTTCATATATATCATGCTTTTCTCCAAACACAATATCTATTTGTTCAGGATCTACTCAGAAGATAATATTGTACCGCAAGACCTAGCCATTCCACTTCTTGGTATTTACCCAAGAGAAATGAAAGGATATGCACATGCAAACACTTGTACACGAACATCCATAGCAACTTTATTTGTAATATCCCTGAGTTAAAGCAACCCAAATGTCCATCAACAAGTGAAAAGATAAACAAATGTAGTATATCCATACAATGGAATACTTATTAACAATAAAAAGGAATGAACTCTGATACACCCAACAGTATGGAAAAAAATCTCAAAATAACTTTACCAAGTGAAAGAATCCAGGCAAATGTTTGGGGTGGGGTTAATGGGCATATTCATTATCTTGATTATGGTGATGGTCTCATGAATGTATATGTATGTGAAAACTTTTCAAGTCATACAATTTAAACAGTATATTTTGTTGTATGTCATTATACCTCAATACAGCTGTTAAAGGTTAATGTCAGAAGGTGGTATATTCACTTTGAAAAACCTAATCTTTTCTAAAAATTGAAAATTAAATTTTTTTAAGCAAGCAACATTTACTACTGCTTTTAATCCACAATTTGGTGTAGAAAAATCCAGTTTATACCATATATTTTTAAAGTTAAAACTTTTCAAAGATTTTTTCTTAGAGTTGAAGCAGTCTGTGGTGATCATGTATGAGATGAAAAATGAGTCAGAGGGAAATATAAGAGGTTTATTTTTTTATAAAGATTTTATTTATTTATTTGACAGCGAGAGACACAGTGAGAGAGGGAACACAAGCAGGGGGAGTGGGAGAGGGAGAAGCAGGCTTCCCGTGGAGCAGGGAGCCCGATGCGGGGCTCGATCCCAGGACCCTGGGATCATGACCTGAGCCAAAGGCAGATGCTTAACGACGAAAGATAAGAGGTTTATAAAGGCATCTATTCACCACCACCCTCTTAGGGTTAAGGAATCAGTTCTCCAGAGGGAAATTAGAGAAGCTCCTTTGCCATAGTCAAGGAAATCCAAGTGAACAAAGACTCAGCTTAAGAACAGAGCTCAAGACTTGTAAATGCTTTCATCCAAAGATACAAGCTTTTCCAAACACCAATTAACCAAGTCTCACAGCATGCTGGGAGCAAAGGTGTACAATCATCACTCCTTTTACAGAGCGAGAATTAGAATCCAAAATGGTTCCGACAGCCTGCCCGAAGTACCTGGTGTGGCAGCTGCTGACTCGGGTGAGGCTCGTGTTCTGCCTCCTGGTTCCCTTACTTACTCCAACGAACAAAGAACTCTCTAGCCCTAGACCCACCTGTGGAGGGAGAAGAAAACTTAGGTTTTAGCCAGTTTGCTTTGGAGCAGAGATGGTATGAGAGGCACACCAAGGGTGGGATCCAATGGTCCGATGCTAATCTCATTTCCTCACTTCCTCCTAACTATTTTGAACCAGTTCATTGCTGTCTTCACCGCACTCTTTGTGAGTGACAGAATCTATTATTGAAGGCTAAATGATTTTCTTGGTAAACTTGAAATCGGGATTTTCACCCATTTGCTTTGTGTTTTCAGAGAGCTGTTTAGCACAAAATAGAGATTCTTTCCACCCCAAGGAAACTCTGGGGAACTCTCAATCCTCCTGGATTGCTTATGTGATCAATTTAGAGTCTTTGGGACCCAGAGAGGGAAAGCCTGTTAGACCCAAAGGACCAGCAAATGGAAGATCTATTTGACATAACCTGGGAGGTTTACTCATGAATTTTGAGAAATATTATAGCCTATCTGGGGCTTCCCATCTCCCACCCTTTCCTGGAATGTGAGCTCTGTTGGCTTTGCCTCGTAAGTGTGGAGGAACCAGTTAATTTAGATGTGGGATCCTATGATTAGTGGCAATCTTTTCCTGGATGACATATGGTGAGAGGTTCTAACCCAAGTAAGACTCATTTATTAGGAGTTTCTATCGTAGCTCTCCCGGTAATGCTTGACTTGCCTGGGAGTTACTCATTTAGCAGGAGCGGCCATCTGAAAGCCAGCTGAGAGAGCAGAAGGAAGCCAAAAAAGCCTCTGGGTGGCCAGTATGGGCATCAAAAATTCATAGAGCTACTCGGCCTCTTTTATTTACTTTTATTTCAGGCGTTACCTAATAAGCTTAATTTTGATCTACAGTAGATTATAGTCAGTGCATTAATGGGGCAGGGAGGAAATTTTAGAAACAGGAGCAAGAAGTTGGCAACTTGATGGTGAAGGACGAGACAGAGGAATTATAAAAGCACAAATAAGAATGCAAGAAACAATCTGAGATGAGGCCAAAGAGTTTTCTGTAATTCCAAAGCCCAGGAGTTCTTTTATTTTGGATATCGGAGCCCAGTATTGGAGGTTATTTCTTTGTTCTACAAATATGTATTGGGAGCTTGAGCACTCCACCAGGTACTGGGTATGTAATGTCAGAGCTGGTTCTGTCCTTGTAGAGGGTAATAAAATGTGTTGGGTGAGTTTTATTTAGGAAACTAGAGAATAACACAATATATTTAGAAAGATTTCTGTAACAATGAAAAAAAATGTTTCAGTGATTTGATTCCCCAAATTTTAGGCTCCAGGAATCTGGGATAATCAATTATATAGAACAATTCATTCCCCACTGGACCTAATAAATGAGGCATCAATTATATTAACATGACTTTGTTATTAGTTTTATATTAAGAGCAGTATGCATATGTGTTATTTTCTGGAGACACAGATGTCTGCTTTACCCTTTAATTATTGCCAGTTCCTGTGACATTATAAATTTCAGCTCAATTAAGGCAGCCTACTGCTCCTTGGGGTGAGGAGACTGGGCACAAGCCCGGGTGTTTGATGAGTGGAGGTGACAGATTTGAGGGAAGAGAAAGTAAAGAGGCAAAACAGGGGTGCAAGGGACCTTCTATTTTCACGTTTATAGAGGACTCTCATTTTGCCAGCTTCTCTCCCTACCTCTCACCCAGTCCCACTGTCTAATGGAGAAAAATAAAGGTCTAAAGGGAATAGATTTAATGGAACTGGAACAGAGGGTGGGGCTGCTTGGGGATGTACTGTGCATTTAAAATAAAACAAAACAAAATGCCTCTTGATTGCCAAGTCCTCTTGACTGCCAAGGCAGGAAATTTCTGCCCAACTGGAAGGGCTGGTTGCAGAAATCCTTGAGGGCCTTTCTGGAAAGCCTGGAGGAGGCGTGGCTGTGAGAGAGCTCCTCTGGGCATCCGCAGTCGCCTGTAGCCTGGTTGAGGGAGTGAGTCAAGTGTACCAGGGGTGTGAGGGCAGAGGGACTGGGTCAGAATGTGACCACGTTCAGGCAGGGTCATCTCTGTGTCAGAGGACTGTGTGGGCCCAGCAGGCCAAGGACGACTGAATTAAACAGCTTCGATTCAGAACCAGAGCCAGCATCAATCCATGCACAAGGCTTCTCCTCATGCAATTTACTTTGACTTCCACCTTTTCAATGTATATTTCTCATCCTTGTACCCTTAGTACCTAGAACAGCTCCTGGTGTGAAGCTCCCGCAATGTTAAATGAATGAATGAACTTAGGAAACTTTTGTGCTACCCTCTTACCATTATAATAAACTCTATTTCTGGAGCTCCTTGTCATCCCTGGTTTAACACACACACACACACACACACACACACACACACACACACACACACCAGGAAACAAAGGAAACCGTTCCCTACCTTGCCTAGAATTTCTCGTACAGTCAGATCCAAGGAAATTAACCAGGTGCTAAAATTGGCAGAAATTGGGCAAATTATCCCCACATTCTTATTGCCCATTACTTCACAAAAGTTTCCGGAGAGTAAAAATAAATACTTAGTGTTGTCTTAGTAAAGAGTTTGGTGGTTTACCCTTAGTAATGAAGTGTACACTCAGAAGTTTATGGTTAGGCAAGTTTTACCCTGAGGAGTTAGCAGTCTAATTATAAGGAAGACAAACAAGCATAAATACACATAAGTGCTTCGCTCATCAAAATAACCTCCAGGCAGGGCCTCTGTTCTGAGGTTTCTGAATAGCCCTATCTTTTCAATATGGTGTCTGGGATGTCAGTGTGTTCTAGGTCTCTGCGGTGTTAGGTGACTGCATTTAGGGAGGTAGAACCACGGTTCTGCCTCCTCAGAGCCTGAACCTTGAGCCCATGGGTAAGCAGTAGCTATCCTGCCCCCTGCTCTATGGATGGCAATCCTCGGAGGGTCCACAGAAGCCAGTCCACAGATGACTACCAGCCTATCATTAGTGAAGGAGTTGGCACCAGAGGTGCCCCTAAGCACACTGTTAGGTTCTGTTAACATTTCAGAAGATGACCTCTAGAGCAAAGGTTGACAAACTTTTTCTGGAAAGGGCCAGAAAGTACATATGTGAGGCTTTGCAGGGCAGTATCGGTCACCATTACTCAATGTTGCTGGTGAGTAGTGCCCAAACAGCCAGAGACCACACGAATGGGTGTGGTTGTGTTCCAGCACAACTTTTCTCTTCCCCCTTTTCCTTCCTTCCTTCCTCCCTCCCTCCTTCCTTCTCTTTCTGTCTTTTGACAAATATTGGCACAGGTAGGAAATGCCCAGTGGGGTAGATGTGGCTTGGGGGTGGGGGAGGTGCTGTAATTTGCCAACCTTTGTTCTAGATGAAGGAAGCTGTTCATGATTATGTTCTAGTGCAGGTTTCTTGTCTTGAGTACCACTGGACTGGACAGCCTATGAAGGGCCATGTCAGGTAGGATCCCAAGGCCCAACCATCTGTTGTCAGTGAGACCACTAATACAAATGTCATGGGGAGGGTTTTAGTTGCTCTCCGTGGATAATGATTTTGTAAGAGTAAGCAACTACCCCTTGACCACACTGCATTTTCTCCCAAACTCACTGATGGCTTTACCATCATTGCCAACCTTATAACTACTTCATTTAGTGAAAGCCCACCCTCCCTTTGCCCCATCTCCTTCTCAATCTTCTATGCTACTACCTACCTTCTTACTTCTCTCTCACTTCTAGTTTTCTGTTGTGGTTAACCTAGTTTTTGGCCAGTCACCCCCGCTTCCACTTTCTCCCACCAACAGTTCCACTTTCTCCCACCAACAGTGCTTCTATTAATATCTCCTGAAGCAGATGCTCCTTTTCCCATTGTAGTCACAAAATGGTCAAGCCAGGTTTTTTGGGTCATCTTGCTTCCTATTTAGGTGTCCATATCCTTTCTCTGGAGTTCTGTGCTATTTAGATCTTCTACCTCTTACTTCTCTGGGCCCTAGTTCTTAAAGACTTTCTGCATTTTGCCACCAAAAAGACCCTTATCTCCAGAAGTAAGTTTCCATGCTGTGCGCCTTATTGCTTCTTCTTATACTTTTCTATCTAGTTTCCACCTGAGCTCACCTCTACCTTCCTAAATTGTTTCCCTGACCTCTTGATTTTCTCTTCTGAGTTGCCATCAAAAAGCAGCAACTTTTTCTCTGCATGAAAAGTTACCCAACCACCCTTCTTGTCTATATTTCTTGGTCCATTCACGTTCTTTGACATTGAGTCTTTACTTTATACTGTCACAATCGATACAGTGGACTGCAATTTTTTTTTGTTTTTTATTTATTTATTTTTTTTCTAGGAATCAACCTCCCCTACTGGGTTGACAGAGGCTGGCTTCTTTAAACCTTGGACTCAAAGGTATCTAGCTACTACCTGGTATCTGGTGCATAGTCTACGAATTTATTAGGCTAGGCTAAAGACTGTACAGATCCACCCCTGGCCCCATGATTTCTTGTAACTAGGCAAAGGCACTCTCAGAATAAGCAGTGGTAAGGCTCCTGAGGAGTTGTGTGGCCCTTGGTCAGCCGGGCTCTAGACAAGGTCTTCTGTCTCTAAGTGGGTCTTTCTTCCACTGTTACAATATCCACCTATCTTCTTTGAGGTGACCACTCTGCCTTCTGGACTCTGGCAGGTCCTATAGGAATCTCCCAGAAAGGCTGGATTGCAGACATCAATAGAATGGCTTCATGCACTTGACCATGACAGAGAATAGGATTGGGAAGGGTTAGGAAGGCTCTGACTTCTCCCCTTCTCCTCCCAATGGTGGGATGCTCTGGATGGAACATGAACTCCTCTATCAGATTGCTCGTCAGTGATGGCACCACCATCCACCTGTCACTTAAGCCAGAAACAGATGTCCCCTAGATGACTCCCTTTCACTCACCTGTTCACATCTGTCATTGATCCTGTCATCATAGGCCTCAATATCTACTTCCTTTCCCCCCACTGCCACTTTAATTCAGGTGAAAATGGGAATGATAATAAGCTTACCTACCTCTTAAAGTTGTTATGAGGATCGAAGAAGTTAATACACATTAAGTACATAGAACAGCATCTGACACACAGTAAACACTCACTAGACTTGAGTTTTTATCATTGTTGTTATTGTCATTGTTATTTTCTCTTCCACTTTGGGGTCAGGTGCCGCTGATATATGTAATTAATATTCCAGTCTAGCTTTTACCATGCCACGTTGTATAATCTCCCGTTACTTGTGAACCTGTAAGACTGCGTAGTGTCTGACACAGAGCAGATATTCAAAACAAATTTTTCTTGAATTAATGGATGAATCTAAAGCAAGGATTTTTTGGTTTCCCCTAAAATCAAGTAGAGGGAGGAGATGAGAGGAGAAAGAAGTTGAAACAAACAAATAATCAACATTTTAAGAAGCCTTATTCCTCTCCTTGCCAAAGATACACACGCGTCCTCTGCACCAGCAACAATTGGAGCTCATTTTCCTTTTGGTTCAGCCAGGCAGGCGTCAGCGGTCGCCCTCGGGTCCCCATCTCTTCGATCGATTATGATGGGTGATCAAAAGTTGGTTTCTCCACTGAAAAGTTTTGTTGTTGTTGTTGTTTCACTCCGTTGTTACTTCCAGGTTCACAGCTCTTCTGAACATTCCTGAAGGCTGGTCTCTGGATAACTGAGATATTAAAGACAGTTCTCGGGATCATTGTCAAGAGTGAAATGGACCTTCAATTTCTCAAACTCTACTAGCAGAAAGCCAATGTTGTTAGTTCAATAACAAAAGGCTTCTGATTCCTATAGCTAATTTTATTGGTGGTGGTGGCAACGTAGAATTCATTAATTAAGTTCCCCTTGTGGCTCATGGTGCCACAGTCCTACTTTCTTAACGATTGGACTTTGTCAGACATTTTCTAACAAAGCAGTAAAGTGTGCTGATTTGTAAAGTGCATAGCTCATGTGTAGGTCTCTTCAAAGAGGGAATCACATGACAGTTTGAAAAGGGTGCTGTAGAAGTGAGTGGGGTGAGACAGTTTCCCTCATTCTGATTAGGTTGTAGCCAATGGGAAATGCTGGAACCATTCAACTTTTCTTTCAACCAATGTTTATTGAGCACTAGCTGTCTAATAGACAATGTGCTAGGCCCAGAAAACCCCAAAAGGAATGACACAAATTGCTGTCTTTGAGAAGCACATAGCCTGGAACAGTCTGCCTGGGACAGTGAGAGAAGTCACCATGTGATGTTATGTGGAAGAGTCACATCCCATTCAGAGATTTAGTCCAAAGTCAGCATATAAAGTGAAATGACAAATAGTCAAGAAAATCACCCCCTCAAAAATCCCTAAAATCAAGCCTCAGAAACTTCCTTCATTTTTTTCTTTGCATGTTAGCGAGAGCTTCCTTAAATTTTTTTTTTTAAATTTTATGAAGCTATATTTTGTAGGGTGTCCGGAATAAAAATATGTCTTCCTCTTTCTCTTTGTTTTCTCCTTCTTTTCTTTTTCTGTTTACTGAGCATGTGCAGTTAAATCCGTGCAAGTTAAACGTGCATTTAATACAGCCCTTTGGTTATCCCTAAAATGGAAGTTCATAATGACTGTATAAAGTGCTCTGAAAGCACAGGGAAAAAATGTTCTAACTTGGCCTGAGGAAATCTAAGAAGGCTTTACTGAGGAGGTATAATTCCAACTGGTAGAGGGTTAAGAGCTTTCTAAACACACAGAATAGCATAAACAGAGGCCGGTAGCTACGGGAGAGCATAGTTTCTTCAGGGAATGATCTAGAGTTTATGTTTGGGGCAGGCATGATGGTAGTGGAGAAGGTGAAGTGTGATGAGAAAAGAGCTTCATCAGGGCGAGACCACGAAGGGACCAAAACACACCAAGTGGCTGGCACAGCTGGAGGAAAGTGACTGGGAACGTTGTGTCCGCTCCCTGGCAGCCCACCGTTCTCCACCCTCTCTTCTTATCGCTGGCCACTTCCCCCTCCTCTTAACTACTTCCTGAAATGGCCTAATGCATCATTCTGCACCTCAGTTCTGTTGCCGGATCTGACTCACGGAGTATTGTTGTCTAGCTGAGGACAAGGATGCTTTTCTATTTCCTAAGCCTCTTTTTGTCTAAGGATCACCAAGTCATCTGGAGACATGGAGTCATTATGGATCCCGACTGTGGCCCTAAATGTGGGTCGGTGTCATGTGTCTATTTCATAGATTAGCCTGGGATAGCTGCTCTTGGGAAATCCCAGGAACCAGAAATTGGTCTGGATGGGAGCCTAGATGCTATTCCACTTTCTGCTTTGTCATTCAGACCATGAGATGGACATCTTCAGGGACCATAGGAATATTGTCCTCTTTATTTCCCTAGAAAGAAAAAGTGAGTTCCATAGTTAGACACCTCTGGAGAAACTAAGGAAATGACAATGGAATTTCTGGACTGGAATTTATTCAATCAGCTTTGGTGTTATCTCTAAAGCCCGGAGAGATGCTTTATCAATTAGAATCAGATAAGGTGACATATAACACAGAAACCAAAATTACAGGGTTTTAAACAAAATATAAATTTATTTCCCTTTCATATATAAGAAGTCTAGAGGTAAGCAGTCTATGATTGCTACAGTCATGCCCAGTCAAGGACTCAGACTTCGGTCTTGATCGTCTGTCATCCTCTGCGTGTGGCTCCCATCTCATGGTCTTGGGTGGTTGCACAAGCTCAAGCCATCACATCCACACTCTAAACAGCAGAAGGAAAGGAGGGACAATTAAGAAGGGGGAAAGTAGCACCTGACAACTCTTATAAAGAGATTTCTTGGAAGCTGCCACACATTGCCTCTGCTAATAACACATTGGCCAGAACTTACTGGAGGCTGGGAAATGTTGTCATTTCTCCAGTTGACAAGGTAAAAATGTAGGCAGTAGAAGCCTCTGCCACAAATCCCATGAGCAAGAGCCCAGCACTATACATGTGATCAGAGAGTTGACAGGCCCTTGCCCCTCTCCTCTCCTTGATAACCAAGAGGCCTGTGTCTTAGAGAATCATGTAACTGTAGGAGCCCATCCAGAGGGTCATTAACTCCCATCCCTGTGTGGTGTGATTAGCACTGGCATTATTTAAATGCTGAAGAAGGGAGAGGTCTCCCTGTTTGCCAACAGACTAGATCCCCAAGTATCTTGAGAATACCAACACGGATGAATGGATGTTCTTGGCCTATTAGATGGATGGATCCCGCCTATTGATGTTTTATCCATGTAACACTCACACATTGTTGGCAAGCACAAATATCAGGGCCCTTATGGAAATGCTTTCTCAGATTCCCTACCCTTCCTCAAACCCTCAGCTGTTTAAATGGCACACAAGAGGTACCTGGGATCTTTTTGGCAATCACGAACATGAATTTCCTCTGTAACCTAGGCAACATAGAGTGGAGCCCAAGGACACAGGAGGGGAAGAGGAGGAGGAGGTGGCTGTTCAAGTAGAGCAGTAATGGGTGGAGAGAAGGAGGAAGGAAAGAGGTGGGGCCAGCCCAGCCCTGTACAAATATGTGAATGAACCCAGTTTCTTTTCAGCGTCCTTCTGTATCTTTGGACACAATCCCGTTCCCTTGTTCTCCATGTCCTTACACCCCTCTAGTCACCCCCCCCCCAGCATCCTCCTTAGCATGCCATGACCAATCTTTCCCTTCCTTTGTCCCCATTGCAAGCAACATCTGCTGTACTTTGTCTTTAGGGAGTCACAACAGTGATAACACTTAAATAATGGCCAATAAATCAGAGTCTCAAAATATGTTACATTTAGCCCCTGTCCCCAGTAAGTCCGATAAGCTTATTCACTTCCATAATGACCAAGGTAAGAATGTGCTCCTCCCAGAAGTCATATTTACATTGTGAGAGAGACTTCTAAGCCTAAACCCAGAAATATATTAATCACCTTCAACAGCATTTTAATAAAGGGGAAAGAATTAGGCAGGAGTTGCCCCTGTAGGGCAGGGGTTCGGGTTCCAGGGCACTAGCAGGACGGAGGGAAAGGTGAAGTAGGGCTCACTTCCAGCACCAAGGTGGTGTGTGCCTAGAACAGCATCAGCCCCATACTAAGTGACTGATCCATAATGAATCAAAATGTGGGACGCCTGTGTGGTTAAACGTCTGCCTTTAGCTCAGGTCATGATCCCAGGGTCCTGGGATTGAGTCTCACATCAGGCTCCCTCAGCAGGGAGTCTGCTTCTCCCTCTGCCTGTTCTGCCTGTTCTGCCTGCTGCTCCCCCACTGCTTGTGCTCTCTCTTGCGCGCTCTCTCTCTGACAAATAAATAATTAAAATCTTTGAAAAAAAATGTGAATGGAGGTTTAGTGAAAGGACAATTTACACAGCGGTGGGGTATGGTTTAGAGAAGCAGGAAGGGATGGCACAATGTGCAGGATGAACATGAACATGGTAGAAAACTCATACCAGTTCTCAGTCTGAAAGTGTGATTGCAAAGAGTGGCCATCAGCCCTGGAGAGGGCTGTGGCTTTTGGAGAAGGGCCGTTTAACAGGAGTTGTGGTGTTTGGTAGAAGAACACAGCCATGGCCCAAACATGGCCTAGCAGGTAGCAGTAAATTCCCAGACCATTTTCTCTTCCCACCCTCCAGTTTTCCATCTGTACCTCCCATTGGAGAACCCATTGGAAGTCAAAGATGCAAGGGAGCCTGGGTAGAGTTCAGCCTCCCAGGGGCAGGTGGAGAAAGAAGAACCAAATAGAAATAGAATATGTTTTAGCACATTAGTCATTAGCAGCTTATACTTTAGTACGGGAGACAGACTGATATGAACATAATTTATGCACGAAGCGGCCATCAAGGTCATTAAAATAGAAGTGTGTTATTTGATTCATTTTATAAAATAAAAATTCACTGGCTGCTGGCAGGCCCTGAGTGAGGTCTGGAGGTCTCCAAATCTTCAAATCAGCCATAACTATCAATCAAAGTACCTGTTCCATCTTTCTTGCCTCTCTCCCTTCCTTCCAACAAATATTACTTGAGTCCTTCACGTGTGGCAGGAATTGTGCCTGTCATCTGCTCCTGGTTGCTTTCAGTCCTGGGGTGGCTCTCTATCACACCTGCCCCTTTCTCTCTGTCCTGCAGACTAGCCTTTCCAGACCCTTTCTGAGGGACAGTGACGCTTCCCTGTTGCTTGGGGCAGAAAGAATGGTGATGTGAAAGTTTTTTCCAAAAAAGTAAGCTGTGTGGAATTTTTAAGCTCAAGTGTAGACTGGGGAGCAGAGGGAAAGACTGGGATTCTGGAAATCCTGGGCTAGAAGGTAAAGGCTGTGGGGCAATGGGAAAGGGGAATAACTGGGAGATTTAGTTCAATGTTATGGGGGGGCCTTATTAAATGATGGCTCATGTCGCTTCCTTTTCACCCCTTCCTGAAGAAATCAGCACAAATACAGAGGAAATCTACATCAGTGGGTGGAAGCAGAGCCCTCTCAGCTCACTTGACCCTGGCTGACCCTTTTCCAGACCTAAACCAGGAATGGAGTGGTGTACAAGACCCATTCAAACAGTCCCAGAACCGTTAAGCAATGGAGACTGGCTCTTGGACACTTGGGGCATGAATTTCTGGCAGTTTCCCCTCACCAATATGCCTCCCTCACCCTGTCTGTAGGGGCCTCCCTGTTTATCTCTTCCTCATTCTGCCAATGGTCACTGACCTGATTTCATCTTTTTTTTTTTTTTGAGAACGACTTTTCAGTCTTTCTCTCCTCTGTCCCTTAGAGCCACTGTTTTGTTGGCCAGCCTATTCTGAAGTATCTCTGAGGCATCCCCCTGAATTTTCCTGAGTACCTACGTATCTGCTAGACAACGTGTTTCATTGCTTTTACAACTTCTCCTTCCTTCCCTGATGAGTCTTCAAATGTCATCGGGGCCTCCATCTTGGTCTCAACTTTGAACAGCATAGTGGTCAGGAGCGTGATACTATAGACTGCCTGGCATTGATGTCTGCTTCTGCCATTTGAGCAGCAATGTGGTGTGGGAGAAATCACTTACCCTCGTTGAGACTTAGTTTCCTCATCTGTAAAATGGGAATGATGATAGTTTTTTTTTTTTTTAAAGATTTATTTAATTTAGAGAGAGAGAGAGAAAGAGAGCATGCACAGGGGGAAGAGGCAGAGGGAGAGGGAAAGAACCTCAAGCAGACTCCCCGCAGAGTGTGGAGCTGGACATGGAGCTTGATCCCACCACCCCAAGACCATGACCTGAGCCAAAATCAAGAGCTGGACACTTAACCGACTGAGCCCCCCAGGCGCCCCAGGGACAATAATAATTCTAAGTTGTGGGAATTAAAGGAGTTAATATCTATAAAATGCTGGGCCCCATGTCTGACCCCTGGGAGTCCTCAATAACAGCATGCTTTTATTACTATGAGTGCTGGGATATTACTGTGGCCCAGGGCATGGGATAGAGTGCTCATTCATCTCTAAATTGTGTTCTGTGCTCAGTCACAAGGGTCTTCTAAGAATAGAGATGACTTAACAGTTCTCAGGTTTATTTCCATGTGAAACTCCATCTTCTCAAGAGGAGGAGACCAAGGTAGGGTTCAAGCTCTGGTCATTAAGGCAGCTAGAAGCTTTGTCTAGAGCTTCCTTGCAATCAGAGAGTCAATTTTTGGGGGGCTGATGGCCCCTAGACCATGGACTAAAAGTGCACACTGCATTGATCAGTTGAAACAACCCCAAGACTTACAAGTTATGATCTTGCCTAAGACCATAGTGGGACCCAGCGGTGGTCTGGGCTAGGGCAGTCTCCTAACTCTGAATGCAGCATTCATTCTACACCACTGGGGTTTTCGTGTTTTATATATTTTATCCATCTATCTGTTTGTCTCCTCTACTTGGACCTTATTCCCCCAAATTGAATCTTTTCCAGAGCCCCAGTTTATGAAGAGGGAAAGCGGAGCTGCTGTGGCTGATGGGAGAGGCAGGGCCTGGATCCCTGCACACTGGCTTTTTCTTTGCCTTGATCTGGGGCCCTTGAGACGGCCCACATTGCCATCTTATCAGTACCTACGCATCTTTTTCTTTGACACGGTGTCAAATTCCATTTTTCTAACCAGTTTTTCGGGTGTATGGAATGTTTGAACCTATCCCGTCTTACAAGGGTGTTGTCAGCAAATACTCTCCATGTAATATATTGTAAATGCAGAAGTTTTTGGACTGATCATCTTGAACTCTGGTCTTTGCAGGAAGCTTGGAAGCCAGCCTGGCTCTATGACATTGGCCAGGGTTTTGGAGGATGGGAAGGACCCTAAATCAAACAAGCCTACACCCCACTTTCATAAACCCAAATATCTCTGTCCTCAGCTTGCAGCACACCCAGGATCAAGTTCCAAAAATTCCATTTAGTTTTCTTGGCTTCTATATTCACTCAGTTACAACTGGTCCAAAAGGAGTCTTGGCACTAAAAGCCTGCAAGGAAAAGGCTGTTTCTTTGAATGTTGTTGCCCAATTTTGCAGACAGTTTAGGTTCAGATAAGGTTTTGGGTGGCCAGTTAATTCTTTCTACATGTTGTTCTGAAATGAACCCAAACCCTGCCACCTTCTGAGATTCTCTGGTCGAATCGTGGCACTAATAAGCTGACATTCCAGACTCTAAAGCCAACTTTTCCTAAAGGTCATTTCTCCTCAGTATTCCTTCCTGGCCATGCAGCTCTCCTTACCCTCGGGTCAGGGGGCGTGTAGTCTGCGCCTCTTCCTCTGGTCCCATGAATGGCTGCTTAGAGACATCTGTGTGGGTGCTCTGTGTTTTCCTTGAGAAGATAAGAAAAAGATTTCTTGGAAACATCACCTCAGCTTTCTCAGCTATTGCTTATTGTTTTTTAAATTTTTTATTGTTATGTTAATCACCATACATTACATCATTAGTTTTTGACGTAGTGTTCCATGATTCATTGTTTGGGCATAACACCCAGTGCTCCACGCAGAACGTGCCCTCTTTAATACCCATCACCAGGCTAACCCATCCCTCCACCCCCCTCATCTCTAGAACCCTCAGTTTGTTTCTCAGAGTCCATCGTCTCTCGTGGTTCGTCTCCCCCTCTGATCTCCCCCCCTTCATTCTTCCCCAAACCACTATCGCTGCCCTAGTCAATTGAGCCTTCCACTGTTGGGGTTATAATGAGAGCTAAATGTATAGTTTCTTTCCTACTCAGCTGTCTGTGTGTGTGTGTGAAAATGCAAAGGGGCAGATAAAGGGGAAGAAGTCCCATTATCTTCTAAGCTCCATGAAGTCAGGGAACATATCCACTTTGCTTACTGGTATAACTGTGGTACAAAGTAAACACTCAATAAATATTGGTTGAAGGAATGAATGAACATCTGCCTTCCCGTATCAGTAGATCTCTCCAGCCTCAGGGTTAAAGAGTACACCAGTCCCTGAGATCCAGGACGTGGACTTCAGTGGATTGTCTGATTATGCTGTGGAGTCGGCTCAGTAGGGCTCCCTTTAAGCCAAGGTGGTGGCTTATATCGTATGTTGGAGGGTGTTGGTACTTCCTAATGCTTACAATGATCTCATGTCTTAGGGTCTTGAATGTGATTTGTTCAGAATGTTATTTGTACTCTCTGAGAATGCTGTGTTCCTGGCAGGATAGCCCCTTTAGATTTGTTGAAAAGTGTGGTGGCTGGAACATAGGTTCTGGAGTCAGATGAGCCTGAGTTTTAACTTCGGTTTCACCATTTACCATCTGTGGGACTTGGATAAATTATTTGACCTCTCTCAGTGGGTTTTCTTATCTGTAAAATGGGAATAATAACATCTTCGTCTCAGAATTATCAACCTTAAATGATAAGTGAGTATGAAAGGTGACCACTCATGTACTGACATTTAGGAGACACTCAAATACTATGAGGTCTTTTTCTTGCTCTTCTTCCTAAAAGCAAGGTTCTAGGGAAGAGGTATTGGAGGGTGGGAGGAAAGAGAGGGTAGTAAGAACAAATCTTGTTACACACTTAAAAATTTGTCTGGGACTAGTCCCATTGACCAATATTGCCTAATTGTCATGTAAAACTAGTAAACAGGGAAATATGAAACTTTTCCAGTTATATAATTTTATTGGATGGGAGAACTTAATTTTGCCTATAGGGTCTGCACAAAGTACTTCTATGGGGCTCTCAACCCTCTGGCCATATTGCTTGGCAATCAGACTGTGCCTCTGGGCACATCTGAAAAGGGGCCATTTCCTCTGGGCAGATGCAGCCCTGAGCCATGGCACACAACTTGGTAGAAAAAGCTCAGGCTATATATCAGTCTTCATCTGCCCCTTCAGTCAGTTGGCCCTATGCAGTGAACTACTTGCCCAACCGTATGAGGATGGGTTTGCCAACCAGAGACAACAATTTGCAGTAAACTTGGACTGAATCATCAAATACAGTAGAAATTTATGGAGTAAAACCTATCTGAGGCAGAAGACCTGGTTGAAATCACTTCCATTTCCAAGTCTTTAACCCAGGGTGGGGTTACGAAGCAGGTAAATACTTCAATTCTCAGTTTCTTTATTTATAAAACAGTGATACAAATACTGTATTATCTATTCCTACATAACGAATTATCCTAAAATTTTGTAGCTTATAAAAGAATAAGCATTTATTGTCTCACACAGCTTCTGTGGCTCAGGAATTCACGAGCAGATTAGTTGGTTGGTTTGTGTTCAGGATCTCTTATGAGCTCAAGATTTTGGTAGGTCAATCTGTGTAATTAATGTAATACAAACTAAAACCACAAGAGCATTTTATAGATTTAGAAAAAACATTCAGCAAATCTAACACCATTTCATGATAAAAGCACTAAAAAATTAGGAACAGAAGGGAACTTCCTCAACTTGGTAAAGGCCATCTATGAAAAACTTAGAGCTAACATCATCCTTAATGTTCAAAGACTAGATACTTGCCCCTAAACATTAGCAACAAGACAAGGATGTTGCTGTCACCACTTTTATTCAATATTATATTAGAAGATCTAGCCAGGGCAGTTTGGCAACAAAAAGAAATAAAAAATCATCCAGAATGGAAAGGAAGAAATAAAAGTATTTTTAGATGACATGATCTTATATATAAATAATCCTAAGGAATTCACAAAAACGATTACAACTAATAAATAATTTCAGTTAGTTGCAGAATATACTTGCAATGAATACTCTGAAAATGAGATTAAGAAATCAATTCTACTTGTAATAGCACCAAAAAGAATGAAATACTTAGGAATAAATTCAACAAAAGAAGTGCAAAATTTATATTCTGAAAACTACAAAACATGGTTGAAATACATTAAATAAGCTCTAAATAAATAGAAATCATTCTATGTTCATGGATCAGAAAACTTTTTTTTAAAGTTTTTTTTTATTAATTTGAGAGAGAGCGAGCCCATGGGTGGGGGGGAGGGGCAGAGGGAGAGGGTTAAGCAGACTCCCTACTGGGCAGGGAGCCCTACATGGGGCTCAGTCCCACGACCCTGGGGATCATGACCTCAGCCGAAGGCAGAGCTTAACCAACTGAGCCACACTGGTGCCCCAAGGATCAGAAAACCTAATATTGTTAAGATGGCAATATTCCCCAGATTTATCTACAGATTCAATGTAATTCTCATCAGAATTCCAGCTTGCTTCTTAGACAAGCTGATTCTAAAATTCATACAACCAGAATAAATAAACAGTCCTGAAAAAAAAAGAACAAAGTTGGAGGACTCATACTTCTTGGTTTCAAAAATTATTATAAAGCAACAGTCATCAAGAAGATAGAATGGTAGTGGCATAATGATAGACATGTAGATCAACGGGATAGAACTGAAAGTCCAGAAATAAACCCACGTGTTAACTGATTTTTGACAAGGGTGCCAAGACCCTTCACTGGGGGAAAGAATAATCTTTCCGGTAAATGGTACTGAGACAACTGGATAGCCACAGGCAAAAGAATGAAATTGGACCCCTATCTCACACCATGTACAAAACTTGACTCAAAAGAGATCAAAGACTTAAGTGTAAGAAGTAAAGCTATAAAACTTTTAGAAGAAAACATAGGAGTAAATCTTCCTGATCTTGAATTTGGCAACAGAATCTTATTTATGACACCAAAAGCATGAGCCACAAAAGAAGCAATAGATAAATGGGACTTAGTCAAAATGAAAATATTTTGTGCTTCAAATAGCACTATCAAAAAAGTAAAAGGACAACACATAGAATGGAAAAAAAATGTAAATCATATACTTAGAATCTAGATATCTAGATCTAGAGTATATAAGACCTCTTATCTAGATGTCTATCTAGATCTATAATATCTAGAATATATAAAGACCTCTTACAACTCACTCTTACAAAAACAAATAACCCAATTAAAAAATTAGCAGAGTACTTGAACAGACATTTCTCTGAAGAAGACATACAAATGGGTACTAAACACATAAGAAGATGCTCAACACCATTAGTCATCAGGAAAATGGAAATCAAAACCACAATGAGATGCTACTTCACACCCACTAGGATAGCTCAGTTCTGCAGCCCTGCTTGTTAATTCAGCATTTGTCTCCTCTTGGCTTTATTATGTGGCTAAAAGATACAAAGAAATAAATTGCAAAATTAACAAAGAGAAGGGGAAAAGAAACCCAGGCCTGGGACCCAAGAAGAAATACAGCCTCTGTGGGGGATTGTCTATGAAAGGGCGCTCTGCCCCCCAATTTATATGGAATCTAGTCCAGCTTCAGGCAGGCCCCAGGGGTGCGGTTTCAGACAGGATGGAGATGAGGGTGTGGTAGAACTGGAGCCAGATGGTTGTAAGCGGCCAGCCCTGTCCCTCCCATGGTTACAGCTTCCGGGACACAACACTCCTTGTCTCCAAAACCCTTGACAGCGGTGGAGTTCGGGCAGTCCTCTGGTGTTCTTTGGTTGTCATTCTATCACAGGCAGCACGTGGGCTCAATAGGATTATAAAAATATAACCCCACGTTCACAAGTTAAGAGCAGAATCTGGTTATTTGGGTAATTGCCGTCATTGGCTTGAGTGTGTCCTTCCAGCTTTCTGAGTGTTCTTTCTCTAGCTCCAGAGGCTTCCTTAGCCATCTCTCTGGTTTACTCCCCTAGTTGCTTAGAAATCTACCCCCTCACCTGTCTAGGTACCTCTCTCATAATTTTAGAAATATTAATTAACCTTTGTGTTAGATGTTTCAGGAATGTTTGGGTATCTTTTCTCATCTAGTCCTCAATATGACACTGGGACATAGGTAATGTTGCCCTCGTTTGAAAGCTGAGAAAACGAAGACATGAAAGGTTGAACAATTTGTTGAGCAGTGCACAGCCAGCAACTGGCGCCCATACCTGGGTTCTCTGGGCTTTCTTCTGACCCTATGGCTCCTTTCTTCAGCCCCAGACAGTAGGGTTTCCCTTAACCCTACCTTCTTGGGGAAAAGACTGACCTGATATAAGAAGCTCACCTAGACAAAAATAACACTTTATACATTCTCCCTAAACATCCAATTCTGATTTGGATCATTCGCAGGAGCTCCTATCTAGCCCATTTAGAAGTTAACGAGAAGACAGAGCACAGAGCGAGTCCTGGGAAGGGCCAGAGGCCACTCACTGATGAACTTACAACAACTCAAGATGAAGGTCAGCCCGCAAACCCTAGATAAAATCTGGAATCATTCTTACCTTCAGAGGCTCCTCCAGATTGGCCTCAGAAGGGGCCTAGCACTGGGTTGGATCCTGCCTTGTGATGGGGTAAAAACTGGACCATGATCTGTGGGCATGTGGGGGTGGGAGGGAGGACACGGGTTTGTCTTATGCAGAGATCTAATGACCTTGCTCATCTTGTGATACTCCTTAGCACCTAGCACAAGTTAGCACCCAGCAAGTACCCAATAAATGTTTTTTTAATTTAATCACATGCTAACCAATATTTTGTCTTGTTTTTTTCCCCCTCCAGGAAACCTCTTCCACACATGAAATAAACTTAACTGAAATTCCTCCCTCTCTCCCTCCCTTCTTTTCCCTCCACCTCTTTCTTCTTTTCCTCCTTACCTTCTATACGTTCACTTAGATAGAATGTTCGCATTTTCAGAGTGTCTTCCAAGTCTCCTCAAGCCCTATACAGAGAAGGGCAGAATATAAACAGATAACGAGCCTCCCCCCAAATAATCTCATTTGATTTGTACATTTCACCACTTTTACCCATAATGCATGTCAAATATAAATTATCATTAATTCATTCCATTCCAAATGCTAGTGTTGGTTCTATTTTATTTTTCTACTTCCTGTACTAAGCAGTTATTACCCACAGTCCTTCACTCCCACCTCTGGAGGGAGAAAAAAAAAATCCTCTTGTTTTCTGTGGGTGGCCTGTGAGGGTTCCTGAGCAGATGTTCAGGGAGTTGGATTTCAGCATCTGTGAATTCGACTGGATCACTTTGGTAAGCTGTTAGTATTCCATAAGCTGCCACCTGGGTATACCCCCCCCACCTCTATAACTTTTTCCCCTCTCAGTTCAATTCTATTGTTTAAACAAACTGTGCCAGTTTCTGACTATGTAGTGTCTTACAGTAATGATTGCCAGCTGCCCAATATCCAGGGAAGATTTCCAAATTATTTAGATCATACGTATATTGATAATTCTTTTTTTTTATGTTTCTGATGCATTCTTTTCTTTTTTTTTATTATGTTATGATAATTCTTATTTCTCTTCTCTCTTAAAGTCCCAATTCAGGGATTTGAAGGACATCAAAAAAGTGAAATGTAGCAATTAGCCCTTTAGAAAATGATACGTAATCTCTTGAGCAAGCTCCACAGTTTTCTTTGAACAACTTACCCAAAGTTTTCGATGCAAAATGCAGTAGTATAGCCCAACCATTTCTGTGTATACCTTCTTTGAAAAGAGACAGCATGAAAGTGACATAAAGTGAATTCTCGGGCTCATGTAGGACAAATAGCCCTTTATGGCAAGAGATGGAAAAATCAAATCAGCGGATTGAAAACGCCCCTCTTTTTTTTTTTTTTCTTTAAAGATTTCATTTATTTATTTGACAGAGACAGAGGGAACACAATCAGGGGGAGTGGGAGAGGGAGAAGCAGGCTTCCCGCTGAGCAGGGAGTCAGACGCAGGGCTCGATCCCAGGACCCTGGGATCATGACCTGAGCCAAAGGCAGACACCTAACAACTGAGCCACCCAGGCACCCATGAAAACACAACTCTTGATGTGATACTTATGTTCGGGGAATAAGTATTTGAAAATTTAAATTTATCAACCTGGTTGAAAGTGACCATATATTTATACATTGTAAATGTATGATTCTGAAGGACTGAAGGAAGGAAACCAGTAGGAGAAAAAAGAATGATAATCAACAAACTGGAGTCCACTAGCTTAAAGGGTCCCCTGTGGAGGTTTTTTTTTTTTTTTTTTTTTTTAAGACAAAGAGGTCTAAGAGAACTGCTTGTTTCATAAGAAAACAATATGGTTTTAATAACATAAGAAAAAATGATCTTGATCCATGAGAAAGCAGGGAAGGGTAGAAAGAAATTAACTTGGCAGGGTCAAGGGTTGCTTTAAAATGATCTCAGAAGTGGAAGTTCGCCAGGCAACCAGTGAAAAGGATGGTCAAAAATTGAAATGATTTTCTGAGAAAACCAGAAGAGCTAAAGCAGGAGATGAAATGCAACTAGCAAATGATATAAAGAGAAACAGAAAAAAAATATTTAAATATTTAAGCCATAAATGAGAGATAAAGAAAAATATTCCCCTTCATAAATGGAAACAGCTGAAAATATGGGATACTTAAGTGCCAAAGTTTTAAAAGTTTTACATCATGAAACTAGTAGCTCAAGTCTTAATCCCTCTATTCATGCACAACCATTTTATATGCATTTTTGAAAAACATTTTGGTACAGTTTCTTCTATCCCTGAGCTATATAATACTTGAAATGTGGTTAGTTCAAATTGGGAGGCACTGTGTCAAATACACCCTGGATTTTGAAGATTTAGTAAAAAAAATCCCATTAATAATTTTATATTGATTACATGTTGAAATTGTTATATTTTGGATAATCGTAAGTACAATATACCTTTAGAATTACTTTCACGTAATTACACAATTGGCTCACATTATATTTCTATTGGACGGTGCTCTTCTATTCTTTATTTTCTATATATAACAATTATGAAATCTTTGTTAATGTAGAATCATCTGAAGTTAATTAAATGAGAATCAAAATTTCATAAGTGGAGTGTAATTTTTATCTTGAGAATATAATAAAAATTATACAAATAATTTTATTATAGACCTTTAAAATAAAGGTTAGGTTCTACTTGCAATTATACACTAAATCTCGGAAGAAAATGTCAATAAATAAAATGATGGGGGAAGGGATTGTGGGGTGATATTTCCAAAGAAAATGAAAGATAGCTTAATACTACATTTTCACTCTACATTTGATTATTTTGTAGCACAATTATAAAGAAGACCAGTTGTGCAAAGATGTTTGAAGAGTTCATCAATTTCCTGAATCGCCTCTCATTATACTTTAATAGATTATTCTCTTTTGCTTGGTCCATCTTGTCATCATTCTTGTTAATTTTCTCTTTGATTTTTTTTTTATTGATCGAATTCTCGAGATCCTTATTTGCTAGTGATTTGTGCAGCTATCTAAATGCCCTCTCATTATTTTAAATCTTGCAACTATGGAGGCTTGCCTCATGGATATGTAGATAATGAGACCCCTGTGTGTATTTATGTTGCTGGGGCAGCACTGTAATACTGGTCTATGCCCCACCTGTCACTTAATACTGCATCACAGTTATTCCCTAGTATCTTTGAGAATGCTTGATAAGCATCATCAGAGGTGAATGACTATGTAATAGTCTATCTTATGGGTGAACCGTAATCTATAAATTATTGAATCATTCCCTTGTTTTGGATATTTATGCTTTTTTCTCCTTTCTTTTGGCTGTTTTTATAAACAGGGCAATAAATAACATCTCTGAACACAAATCTTCATTACATTCCTGGTTTTGTTTCTTGTAGAAACATGGAGGTGTAATTGTGAGATTAAAAAATCTGGATAATTTTATGCAAACGGCCAAATAGTTTTTTTGGCTATTGATAGTAATTTATAGTCTTACCAGCGGCATATGAGTGTACATGGAATCACCTTTGCCAACACTGAGAATTTCAAGTAAAATATTTTTGTTAAGCTAATATGTGAAAATAATACCGATTTACTCTTTATTTGAATTTATTTGATAATGGTTTTTAAAATGTGTATTAACAGTACTTTATTTTCTGTAAATTCTCTGTTCATGTTATTTTTTCATTTATCTATTGTGGATGTTTTTGACTCCATTTATTTGCAAGAGGTTTTTTATATTAAAGATATTTACCCCTTTGTTTAGTGTATTCGTAACAACCTAGACTTTTACTTCTTTTTATTATTATTAAATATTTCAACATATAGAAATGGAGAATGTTTCTAAGAATTCTTTATACTCACCACTGGTTTTAAAATGATAAATTTTGTCATATTTGACAAGACAGTACAAAAATAATTGAATCCCCTGTGGAAGTCCACCCCTAGTTGCCACGCTCAGCTGTCCTCAACCCCCACCCTCACCCCAAGAGCCAATTTTTTTTTTTTTTTTTAGATTTTATTCATTTATTTGAGCAGCAACAGGGAGCAGCTGAGGCAGAGGGAGAAGCAGGCTCCCTGCCAAGCAAGGAGCCCAATATGGGACTCGATCCCAGGACTCTGGGATCATGACCTGAGCCAAAGGCAGATGCTTAACCGACTGAGTCATGCAGGTGCCCCCAAGAGCCATTTTTAATGCTTCTGATTGTCATTTCTTTTTTCTTTTTAAAGATTTATTTATTTATTTGAGAGAGAGAGAGAGAGAGAGAGAGAGCATGAATCTTTAAGCAGACTCCCTGCTGAGCATGGAGCCCAGCTCAGGGCTCTATCTCACAACCCAAGAGATCATGGCCTGAGCTGAAACCAAGAGTCAGAGGCTTAACCGACTGAGCCACACAGGCTACTCTGATTGTCATTTCTGTGTATGTTTTTGTATTCATTACACATTTGTGTGATCATAAATTATGCAGAGCATTGTTTTTCATGTTTTAAAAATGTATAAATGGTGTCTGTCATACTGTATGTCTTTAGGAGGTGGTTTATTCTTTTCTTTTTGTGATCCAAGGTAATTTTTTGGATTAATCCATGGTAATCCACTTTAACTGCTATAGATATTTAATCATAACTATTCATTCTTCTGCTTAAGTTTTTTCTTTTGCTGTTACAGTCAAAAAATTTAGAAATAAGCTTTCTTGTGCACTTGTGTTATAGTTTTTCTAAAGTGTATATACCTAGAAGGAGAATTTCTGTCCGTTCAAAGAATGCTTATCCTTAATTTTACTACATATTTCCATATTTTAATCCATAGTGGGTTGTACCAATTTACATTAAGAGTTGTTGTTTTTCTGCATTTTTGAGAAAATTTGGTACTGACAAGCTTCAATTTTTTTTAAAAACTTCCTTTTTCCTGATTCTAGCGAGGTTGAGCATCATTTCATTAGTATATTGGCCATTTGGGTTTTTCCTGCATATTTCCTGTTTGTATCATTTGGCAATTTTCTATTGGGTTATTCTTTCTTATTGAATTAAATAAACATTTCATATTTTTTGGACATTAATGTTTTGTTGATTATATGCACTGAAAATATAGTCTCTCAGTCTATGACTTATGCTTTCACTTTGTTTTTATATTTGTAATACTGCAGAAATTTAGAAAAACCTATTTAATCAAATCAATCCATTTTTTCATATAAAGTGACTGCTTTTTTGCTTGTTTAAGAAAATCTCTACCCTGAGATCATGAAGATATTCTCCCAATTTTCTTCTAAAAATTGTGAAATTTTCTTTTCCAGTTTGTATTTAAGTCATTTGGAATTTATTTCTATGGTTGGTAGGATAGAGGAGATAAAACTTTGTAGGTAATCTGTTGTATTAGGATTATTTATTAAATATCCCATCTTTTAAGAAAATCTCCATTGATTTTTTTTAAGGTCTCTTGTCTCATACATGAAGTTTTAATTTATATGAAAGTCTATTTCTGAGCTCTCTATTTGGTTCCATTGGCTTATTTGCCCATCCTTACTAATACACTCTGTCAATAATTCTACTTTATAGGAAGTCTTGATCTCTGGTAGGGTAAGCCTTGTTTCTCACTTTGTCTACTTCAGCAGTGTCTGGGCTATTTTTAGCCCTTTTCCTTTCCATGTGACTATTAGGATCAAATAAATATCTGAATAGAATCCTGTTCCTTTTATGGATTTATTTAGGGAGAATTGATATTTTTGCAATATTGAATATTCCATTCATAGACATGTTTTATTTCTCCATTTATTCAGGTTTTCTCTTAAACATTTTAATATTGCCATTTTCTCAATAAAGATTTTACACAATATTTGTTAGCTTTCTAGGCACCTTACAGATGTCATTGATTTTGTGAATGAAACTTCTTCCATTAAGTTTTCTGTTTATTATTTATAGATATCTCTCGACTTCTTAATACCTTTATTGAGATGGAATTCACATACCACAAAATTCAGCCACTGAAAGTATACAATTCAATGGTTTTTGGTATATTCAAAGATATGGGAAATAAAGATATGGTCTTGGGAAATAAATCTAGATAGGTTGGAGTTTTATCTTATGAAAACTCTTGTGATGACTTGCAGCACAGACTGGAGTAGGAAAGCCAAACTCTCAGGCAGGAGGCCTTTGCTATAGTCAAAGTGAGTAATAGTGAAGACTCTTCTTTTGCACCTCATCAATTTTAAGATGGAGTCCAACCAATTAACTCACCCTGATTGACCAGGGCTGACGTGGTCTTTCCCCTCCTTCTCCAGCCTCATCTCCCCCCTTGCCCTCTCAACTCCAGCCTCACTGGCCTCTTTCAGTTTCATGAACCTGCTATGTTCCTTTTGATCAAATGGTCTGAATAAATTATTCCATCACTGAGGAACTCTCCCTTCTCTCAGCATGCCACATCCATTTTTCTAATCAACTTCTAGTCATACTTCATGTCTCAATCCTTAGCTGTGTTCTTCTCTTTCAGAATACTCATTTCGATTTTCAGTCATATATTCATTAGTGTTTTCTTGAGCAACATCTCTCTCTCTCACCAGACTGTAAATTCCATTGCTGGAGCAGGGACAATCTGGGTCTGTTTCTGTTTGCCTAGTTCCCTGCACAGAGCCCCACACAGAATAGGCCCTTAATGCGTATGTGTTAAATGAATAAATTAAAGAAAGGAATTTTCTGAATTAGGGAAGGTGAAGTCAGTAGGAATGAAATGGATAAAAAGAAAAGGAGATGGCAAAATTTTTTAGAAAAAAAAACTGACTTGACTTGATAATTGACTAAATATGGGGAGGAGAGAGGTAGAGGAATTAGGAGTAGTTCTTAAGTTTAGCACTCTAGTGATTAATTAAGAGAGAAGTTGTGTTATTAGTAGAAGCATGGAACCCAAAAAGAGGATGAAATTAATTTCAGATATATCAAATCACTATGAAGACCCTGAGGAAGACAACATCCAATAGGCAATTTCAGGTATAAGGAAATTAAGATTTTAGACATGTTTTCAGAATAAAACAAAAACTCATCTAAGAGAGTGGATAAAATAAGAAGAGAATAAACAGAATAGCAGAGGTCCTGGGAACTAGATCCTGATAAACGTCTATATTAAGGAGCCAGTAAAAGGAAAAGGACT
This sequence comes from Callorhinus ursinus, assembly GCF_003265705.2. Lineage (NCBI taxonomy): Eukaryota > Metazoa > Chordata > Mammalia > Carnivora > Otariidae > Callorhinus > Callorhinus ursinus. The sequence goes on along the minus strand of NW_027397089.1, from coordinate 20,083,418 downwards.
CGACAAAGGGGGTGTGGGCACAGGAAGAGAGATGGGGACGTGAGGTTGTGTGCCGCCATCGAAGTCATGGGAGGAGCGAATCCCACTGAGTGGAACATCCATACTGCAGAGGAAGAATGAGGACTGAAAATTAGCCATTGATCTTTAGATAACACCCTGGTGACATTTGGGAGTCAAGTTTTCATAGAGCATGAGGTAAGGCAAAATACTGATTTTAGGAAAACAAGGGACTGTGTGTATAGATCAGTGATTTAAGAAGTGTAGCCACGGAAAGAAAACAAAAATAAGACTGTAAATAGTGTAAGAAACATCAAGGAACGTCAAATTATTAGAAGTCTGAACGTGCTTATAAGCAGACAAGAAGAGGTCTGTGGAGAGGAGAAATTGAAGGGGCTGCCGAATGGGGTAAGCCATGCTGACTGAGGGAGATAGGAGGGTTTGGGTAGAAGTGACCAAGGAGGTGGTGAGTAAGGGGACGCTCTTTCTGGAAGGAGCAAAGTCTTGAGGTGGAGGATATCACTCTTAGTCAGATAGGAGATTATCATTTCTTGTCAAGACTGCTGAAGATATCGGAGTGAGAGGGTGAACTGGGTGCTCGAAGGACTTGAGCAATAGGGAATAGGTGTCCACATCCTCAGTATTCTCCACTAGCACAAGCTCAGACTAAGAAAAAAAAAAAGGGATGTCACCCTAGAGCAAGCGGCCTGTTGTCCAGGCCAGTAGTGAGAAAGCTTCTTTAAAATGCTGCAGAAGCCATGAGAACCCAAATCAGGGAGCGCGGGGGGGGGGGGGGGGGGGGGGGGGGGGCAAAAAAAAAAAAAAAACACCCAGGGGGGCTGACACACAGAAGGAGTCACTGCATTCCGGGATTGTGCTCACATCTGGCTCCAGACACGACCTGCCTCCACCAAGCCACCTCTGAGGACTGTGGGAAGGGGCTCTTTCCTGTGCTCGGAGGCAGTAAGGAAAATCTCTTACGTTTCCTCTCAACAATTTCAAGTGTTTTCCCAAAATATGATCTCATTTCATTCTCAGGGCGCCATGGTATTATTGTCCTCAATCTGAAGATGCCAGTCATTGAATGTCTTGAGTAAAGTCATGCAGCTCACATGTATGGAGGCCTTTTGATTTGAAAACCCTGGCTCTTTCAACCACCCACACGTCTACACCTGACTGATCCACTTTAGTGGTGAGGAGATTGGTTCTGGAAATTGGGAGGCAAGAATGGAGAAAAAAAAGAAAAGAAAAGAGGTGGATGACAACTCCGGATAGCAAAAACCCTGTATTTATCACTCAGCTGGAGTTTGCCAGGGATAGCCATCCCCTTCTGTGGGCCAGGAAGCCATTCCCATATCTGCTGGAGGGAACGAATGGCACCTATAAATTTAAGATCTTCTCATGGAAATAAAAGGCTTAGTGAGTTCTTAGAAGCAGTAGAGCAGGCAATTTATGTGTGTCTTTGGCAACCATGGTGGTGGTTGGGGCATGGACAGGAGGCAGAAACGTCTAAAACTATACTTGTCAATGTTAGGCAAACCCCATTACCTGAAACACAAGAGAGAAATGGCCTGCTTCCTCCTCCTTCACTTGCATGTGTGCTGGTCCCCTCCCAGGTGAAGGGCACTGACCGGATGTGTGACCCTGGGCAAGTCCCTTCATCTCTCTGGGCTTGGGCTTCCTTTCCTGGAAAACAATGAGCTTGCACTAGATGATTCCTGAGATCTGACTAACTTGAGTCGTCTCTGAGTCTATGGTTCTTAGGAAGATGGACATCATGACAGCAGGAGGAGAAAAGTTTCTTCCCTCGGACTTCCTGCTCAAGGCTGTTTTTCTGATTTCCCTCAGGGGCAGGGAAATCATTAGTGAGTCTGTGAAACATCATTTTCTAGGTGGTGGGCTATGCCTTTGTGCTATTTGTAGAACTAGTGAACTAATTAACCAATTTAACTAACTAATCACCTCACTGACTGACTGACACATACCTGAGCAGTAGCCAGAGAGCCAGGGAGGAGCCTCTGCGAGCATCCTCCGCTGTGGAAACCAGTGTGCAGTGCTGAGGCTTCCCCTCAGCAGGCCTGGCACTGCAGCCTCCCACACACCCCAGATGTGGACAACAGGCCTTAAGTGGCCCCTTGGACTGGTCCTTCAGCCAGGCCACCAGACCTTGGAATCAATCATTTCCAAGCCAGAGTCTTCTCTCACGCTTGAGGGGCCGGGCGGCAGCTTGGGGATGTTTTCCGATGGCAGCCCTGTACCTGCCTGGTGCTCCTCACCTCGCAGGGCACCGCTGATTTGGGTTTCACGAGGCTGTGCCAAGTGTGGCGAGGCCCCGTGTGCACTTTCTGTCACATGGCCCGGTGACTCAGGCCCCTTCTGGTTCATGCTTGTTGGAGTATGGGAACCAGGGAGGAAAGGTGAGAGAAGCCTTTGCAGCAGTGGCTCCCCGGGAGGGTCTGGGATTGAGTAACTACTGGCCCACAGGTTGCCCCGAAGCTGCTGAATGTGAGCATGATGATGAAGTCATTGTGGGGCAGCAGGACCTCCGTTTTCAGGTGAGGTTTCTAGAGCCGTGTTTCCAGCTGCAGGAAAGAATCTACGTTTCACCACTTCCTTTAGTGAAATAGTTTGGTATTTAACCACCTCGTTACCAGAGAGATTTTTGGGGGGCTATTTAACCTGAGTTCCCCCTGCCACATTTCAGCATGAGTCCTCTTATTCTGGGAGACAGAGTGGAAAATTCATTCCGGGACAGGAGGGATGTCTAAGTAACCGTAAAGGAAGATGCTTATTCCCGCTTTCTTTTCTCTTCCCTGCCTATCTAGAGCCCTCTGTTCTTTCACACTTGACTTCAAAGATCCCCTCCCTCCCCACCCCCCAGGAATCTTGCTCTGGGGAAACCTTGCTTTCCATGGAAGAGACTGGAGCACTCAAGCTCAAAGTTTATTTGATCACCCCATTGTTCTTGCTGACAGGCTGTTTTGAAAATACTTTGAGTGGGGGCGCCTGGTTGGCTCAGTGAGTTAAGCGGCTGCCTTCAGCTCAGGTCATGGTCCCAGGGTCCTGGGATGCAGCCCCACATCAGGCTCCCTGCTCAGCAGGAAGCCTGCTTCTCCTCGGCCTGCCGCTCCCCCTGCTTGTGCTCTCTCTGTGTCAAATAAATAAACAAAACCTTAAAAAAGATCCTTTGAGTCCATTTCAGGGCACAGGGCTGTGTATTCCCTAGTAGGGGTGATTCTCTTTAATACAACCATGATGTGAAAAACACCTGGGCTTGGAGTTAGAAGTCCTGGACTCACCCCTTGCCGGCTGTGACTCAAGAGGCTCAACCTCAGAAAGACTCCGTTTACTCATCTGGAAAACAGAGAAAATGAGGCTTTCACTTCTGGGGTCACAGTGATGATAAATAAAGGACTGTATATAAAAGTGCCAAGGAAAATGGCTTTCAGTTAACAGGCGACCCACAGACCCTAAGTCACATTCTGTAAGGGCAGGGCCTTCCTCTGACTTCCATATCTGTAGTTTTTCTCTGTAAGGCCTCAGTGCACTGCTTTGCCCACAGGGTAAGCTTTGTGAGCACTGCTCACTGATCCTTTATTCGGTAGCTGAGGACGAGCAAGCCGGAAAGGATTTGAGGCCATTTTGAGGTCTCGTGAAGTCTGGAGAAGTCCAAGATTGAGGCTCCCCACTCCAGGTGGGTGGAAGGAGACGGGGAAGACGGTGCAGTGTGTGTGTCTGAGTTGGGAAACGAGGTGAGGTAGGATCCATGGACTAGGAATCTAGGGGAAATGGAAAAACTGAGGATTTGGTCCTCGAAGAGAAGTCGGGTACAGGCATATGTGGGAGAAAATAGGAGCCAGCTATGTGCCCATCTGCCTCTTGTAAATTCACCGGCTCTTCAAGTTCACCTTTGTACTGCCTTGTCTGTATTACTATGTCATTTCAATAAGTCCATTCTGATCCTTATCTGTGGGAGGTGGGGTTTCTTTATCCATGTGCGCAATTTATTACCTAGGAGGGTGCAGAAGGAAGCCGCGGACATCATTTCCTCCAGAAAGCATGAATCTTGCCTTCATCTGCTTCCTTAGTTTTTCTTCTCAGCTCAAGGGTGGGAGACCCAGGAGATGCTACGGGGCCGCCCTGGTGAGTACAGGGACAAGTGTTGACATTGCTCTAATGTGACCCCGGGTGAAGTGGGCAGGATTGCTGTGGGATTGAGCAACCCACTCTAAAGGGTGCTGCTGAAGGAAATGAGATTTGAGTGGGAAACACTCAATGAGGGCCAGGGAGGGGTTTGTTTACAGAAGGTGAGGCCTTGTCTTTCTTTCCATGAGGCCAGATGAATGGAGGCCAGGGAAACTGTTGGAAGGTCAAGGACAGGGAGGGTGACGTCCTCCACCGCACAGCTCACCTCTTCGGTCAAAGCAAGTGATGCAGTATGGCAGCTACAGCTCATTGGTTTTTCTACCACAAGTGCCTTGACCCAGGATAGGATAAAACCAGGTGGTAAATAGATGCTGGTGCATCGTGGGTTTTGTTTTGTGGAGCCTCAGACACAGAGAACTGAGTTAAACACATTCTTTAGTTTGTATTGCATTCTGGTTTTGTTTCATTATTTGTTTTTCCTGTTCATCCTTGATCTTTATCCCCAGTTCCCTTCCGTCCCTTCCCTCATTCCTACTCACCCCCGCCCCCCAGCCACCAATCCCTGATGCACACAAGACATTCTCTAATGATAGGACAAGTAGGCATAAGTAGGCTTATACATGTGCTCCCTTGGATCTCTGCAAGAGCTGCTCTGGGCACATACCCAGCATGGGGGGATTGCTGGACATAAGGTACATGCTCACTTAATTTCACTAAATACTGCCTGGTTGCCTTCCAGAATGGCTGTGCCAGTTTAATGTTGCTTCAGAAATGCATGAACACGTCTACTTCCTTGAGTCTGCCTGTCACTTGGGATTACCTGGATTTCTAATCTTTGCATCTTGGATGTGTATGAAGTAGTATATCGTTGTTTTAAAATGTGTAATTCTCTGATTTCCAAGCCTTCCTAGAAATACCTATCTCATCTCATACTTGGTATCCATTCTCTAAATTGTGTATTGTTACATGTTTTGCTCATTTTTCTTTTGGGTTTCCAATCTTTTTCATGAAGATTCATGAGTTTCTTATATATGTTAGACATATAATTATCCATGTATATAGATACTATAATTTTGTTTTGTGTTCCTATCCTGTTTTGGAATCAAGGTTATACTTATTAGCCTCACAAAGTGATTGATAATTTAATTTCTATAATGGCCATTTATCTATGCAAGTTTTTAATTTATTCCTTGCCAGTTTTGATACTTTATAAATTTACAGTAATGTATCTAGGTGTGGATGGTTCCATTTATCCATGTTATATAACACTCTGTGTGTCTTTTCAATTCTACTTCTCTCCTCTGTATCTTAACATTTTATTGTTTCTTTTTTAGGGAAAAAGTGATGTTTATTGTGCTTATTTATTGTTAATTAATGTAAGTCTCATAGTATTTTCCTGCATTTATTTCTCTTCTTACTAGAGTACTTCTTCCAAGAGAATATTAAAAGACCTTTTACATATGCCTGAGATACCATTACCTTGCCCCGAATTTTAAAAATAGTTTAATCAGTATTAAAATTCGAGGTTGATGGTTCTTTCAACACTGGAAAAATTATTCTTTTGGCCAGCATCTATTGTTGATATTGAGAATTCTTGTTCCTTTTCAGGAGACCTATACCTTCTCTCTGGAAAGTTTTAGAATAGTTATTTTTATTTTTGGTTTCTTGAAACACACATTTATTATTATTTTTAACCTTCTGAGCCCTCATGACATGACGGCAAAGGAATAAGAACTGGTACAAACTACCAGCAATGAAGAGAATGTGGAGAGGTCTTCAGAGGATAAGCAACTGTGTGATACATGGACTGTAGGAAGGAGGAGGAAGACTGGGGGCTGATGAAGTGAGGTGGATGGAGGAAGATGTAGTGAAGAATATACGTAGTGCACGCAGCTGTCAAGGACAATTGTTCTTGCAGATTCCTGGAAGGGCTCAGGTCTCAAAATCTCTAGATAGGATGGTGGGCAAGAGGGAGATTCGGGCTGAGAGAAACCCCCGACTTCTCCACCCTGAGGTCATGGGGGGAAGGATCATTTCTCTCTAACAAAACTGAACAACCTGTTGTTAGTGCAGGAGCTAATGCCACTTCTGGGTCCATTTCTACTCACCCTGAAATGGAGGCCAATAGTCAACTAGGTATTTGAGGGAATTGTGGTACATGAAAAGGAAACATTGTGAAATAGAAAAACGATCCTGTAAGAAAACAAGAGATAATTCAAGGTAAATAAGGAGCTTGAAAGAGACGAATTTGTATCCTCAGAGACATTCATGAAGATACCACATCAATCAAACAAGAAGAGGCTATGAAATGCCAACTAAAAAGGTGGAGGATAAAATAGAGAATAAGGAAAAGAAAACGAGTATAAAATCACCACCACCGCCAAAAAATAGCATTTAGAATAATCCAGGAGCTCAATATCCATCTGAGAGAAGAGCTAAAAAAGAAAAATATGTGGGAAGGAATTATTAAAGAAACATTATAAGAGAATCTCCCAGAGTTGAAAGATACAAAAGTTAAGGAAGAAGTGTTTGCTTAGTACCCATCATGAAGCAACATAAAAATTCAGAACACTAATAATGCAAGAGAGACTTAAATGTTTCCAGAGAGAGCAAAGAATGAAGAAATGAAGCAAAATGAACGACAACCCACAAATATATGGGCACCGGAGACTTGTAAGAACAACACTAGGTGTTAGAAGGTAATAAAGCAGTGCTTCAAATTATGAAGAAAATAACCTTCAACTAGAAGTCTATATCCAGCAAAAATCACTGTGAATTTGAAGGCAGAAGAAAAGACATTTTCAAACAGATGAGGTGTGGAAAGTCTTAATGCTACACATCTCTCTAAGGAAGTCACTGGAGAGTGTATTCTTGCAAGACATGGGAGTAAAGCAAGCCGGGGTGGGTGGGGGGGGACTTGGGTTCTGGAAGCAGCCCCTCCACCCTTGAGCTGCAGAAGACTGGTGTGCTTTAGAGGGCGTGCGCTGCAGGGGGCGCTGGGCTTGATAGGAGAAGCTGGAGTTGGCTCTGGAAAAGTAGACTAGGGCAAGGCTGTGGAAAGCGTTGAATACCAGGCTAAGAAGTTTGGAATTTCCTTTGTTGGCAGCGGGGAACCATGGGAAGTTTTGAGCAGCGCGATCCCATCTGTGTTTTAGAAGGCTCATCCTTATGGTGACATCCTTGTGGTAGGATCTGAAATGTGGGGTCGCTAGGAGGCAGGAGCGCCGGAGGATGGGCTGTCACAACAATCTTAAGAGATTCTTGGGGGCCTGAAGGAAGGCTTTCGACCTGTGAGGAAACTGAAGCTCCAGACCTGTGACTGGAAGAGAAAATCTTCCTGCCACTTTGGCTGCTCCCCGCATTGCCGCCCGCCGTCCTGGCTCTGCGGTGGGCTGGGTGGACCCTGCCAAGCGGTGGCGTGGCGGCGGGTGGGCCCCGGCCAGTCGCCCCGCCCCTCCTCATTCAGGAGCCACTAGGAGCCCCCCTGGGCCGCGGCTTGTTTTAGCTTTTTAAACCTTACTCTAAACCATTTTTTGGCCACTTTCCAAGACATGTTTTCGTTTTCAGTACAGGATTTTTACCAACTTCTTTTCACTCCCCTCCACACCCTTTAATGATTCCCTTGGTTTTTATAAGCAGTTTTTCAGTTTTTTCCTCCCGCCTTGCCAACTCATCTAAGAAGTAGGTTTTTTTTTTTCTCCCCTCCTCCTTTTATTAGTAGTATCTTTAAAATAATAAAATGGAAAAAATGAATGTCTGTAAACTTCTGGCCTCCTCCTGCTTTCTAAGTTCACACCCACTGGACCCTCCCCCAGAGGCTTGTGTGTCTGTGTGACCGTAGCTCTCAGATGGCTTCAGCCCTGCCTCTCCTGTTCCATTATTTCCTCCCTGCCTGGTTACCGACTCCCATTCCTCCGGTACCCCTGCCCTCCCGTTGCCAGGCAACCCAGCTCAGGGGCAAGAGAGGCTGGTTGCCAGTGCCCCACCTACAGACACAGCATTGGTCTTTTCTCCCTCCTGTAGCAGCCTGGCTGGGAGTTGAGCAACTCGCTGAAGGTCAAAGGCAGCCATCCATAACTGTGGCATTCTCCACTTGGCGTGAACCTGACTCAGGAGGGGAAATACTCGAAGGCAAGGAATGGGGTGAAGTAATTAGTTTTCCCTTCACGCCCAAAGGCCACGTGGCTCCCGCCTTCCGGCAGGAGAGGGTCAAAGTTAAGCCGAATAGGTCTTCGTGCATTTCAGGAATGTGAATTTCATTTCTTTCTACACCTCTCTTCCCACTGACTGGGCTTGAGATTTAGATTGGGCACTGTAAAAATGGCAGATTCGCTTGTTAGCAGAGGTTGAATTTTGGGGCTGGGGATCTACCCTCCTAGGACCCAGCATGTCTGGGGACAGTGTAGGCATCATCTGGGATTGTTAGAAATGCAAACCCCCATCCCACCCCAGACCTGCTGAACCAGAATCTGCATTTTTGTCAGAATGAACGGTCAGGTAATTTGTATGCACCCCACTGAGAACCACTGATCAAATACTCTGTCAACTTGGTTAGGATGACAGGTGTGGCTGACAGCGGGATTTGTGTTCCTGAGACCTCTGCCCTTCTGCGCTCAGTGGTGTATCATAGAGAAGTAGCCTAGGGCCCTTCTCTTTTCTCCATCTGTCCTTATGTTACCCAGGGTGTGAGACCAGGCATGTTCACTATGTTATCTCACCTTACCCTCAAACAATCTTATGGGATAACAAAACACGTTCATTGGTCTAATTTTAGACAAGAAACCCCCATTTTATTGATGAGGGAATGACTATCTTGCTCTGAGTCACAGAGCTAGGAACTGGACTTAACGCTGGTGATTGCTGAACATCTCACTTTCCACCTTCCTTTTCTATGTGACTTAGGCTAGAGCTTCCAGTCCTTTTAAATGTGAAGCTCAGAAAAGTAGTAACTATAGAAAAAAGAAAAGCAATCGGCAACATAATGTTTGGTTTGAGTCATAAATTCCACCATGTAGGGATAAAACTAAGGACTTTTTCCTGAGCCTCTGCAAATGATTCCAGTAGTTCAGAGGCCCTTTTGAACAAGAGGTTACATGGATTGAGTTTCAAAGAAAAGAATGTAAAAAAAAAAAAAAATCTTCCAGATGCGAATGGCCTCCAGATGTGCACAGTGCTCTTCCAGATGGGGGGGAAGGGGGGGGGGGGGGGGGGGGGCCGAGATGCCTCACATGTCTGCAAAATGGAATGGAAAAACTGCTCTCAGCCACAGGGGGAAAGTAGGACGGGGGAAGAGAGATGAAATGAGAGAGATGGAATCCAAGTTAAACTCTTCAGCGCGGGGCCAGACTAACTCCAAGGAATCATTCCCACGTGGGCTGACCTTTCGATTTGCATGGCACATGGAGGCCACACCTCAAACTGTGTGGCTGGAGAGAAACCTCTGAAGGTGTTTCGCCTGCAGGAACTCAGGCTCCTTAGACCTGAGCGAATCTGATTGGGCCCCTTCGAGGTTTCCCCAGTGCAGGGGGCAGGGCAGGCAGGACCGGCTTGGCTTGCAGTCTTGCGGGGAGAACAGAAGTGAGGCCAGAATGCGGAAGGAGGAGAAGCCAGGAGCTCCCCAGGTCTTTCCTGCTCCGGCTTCTGAATCAGCTGCTCATTCTCTCGGGGATCTCCTGCTTTGTTCCTCCATAATGGCGAGGAGGTCCCAGGTTTCTCAGATGAGTAAATCTGAAACTGCAGGAAACTGAGGCCTCATGGCCAAGTCATCATGGTTTGTCACATCTCCGAGAATCAGAGCCATCCTCAGACTCCTGGCCCCATGACATAAAACCCCTTTCTTTCCCTCTGTTGTCATCTTTGCCTTCTCCGGGCAGATCTGCCAAATTGAGTTCCAGGTGCATGTCTCCCACCTTCCCACGTGTCCCTACCTTTTTCTTCTTCCATGTGTATAAAGACTGTCCTGAGCCTCCATTTTCCGCCACTCTGGAGGTATGATTTTGATTTCCACTTCCGCCTATGTTTTTTCCACAACACAAACAACTCACTCTGTGCTGGTCTCTCTGGGAGGCAGGGGGGGAGTCCACATTTTTATTTCCCTCTAGGGCTTCTTAAGATCTAAAGAACACATTCCAACAGAATGAGTAAATTTAAGTTGCTAATTATTTATATTATTAAAACATGTGCATGTGCAACAATGCCTACATACTGATCGCTCGCACACACACACACACACACACACACATACACACACACTGCTATAATCTTTGGCCAATATACTAACAATACCATTAATAATTACTAAGTGGAAAAGTTAATTAGCCATCTTCTGTTTTCCTTTGTGGATCTAATCTCCTCTGATCTGTAGCCTAATGCATTTCTCAAAGGCCAAACCAATCAGAGGTAAATGATCTAATTGGAAGGTACTGAGATTGTTGAAGGGCGAACCCAGGATCAGTGTACCCTGGATACATAGATAGATGTCATTACTCTGTGATTCAAGTATCAGGAAGTATAGTAGTTTCATGATCAGCATCATTGGCCTCATCACTACTGGCTAATTGTAAGCTCTATATTTCTTTTTGTTTTAATCTAACCAGATTTGAATTTTCAAGCTACTGTTTCTAAGTTTTGATTTTAGGCATATTTTGATATCCCAATGAGTACCTGATTCAGTTTTATGAAATTGATTCTGTCCTGGCTCACTAGGATACCCATCTTTAAATTTTTTTTACTTAAACCCGCTTAGCATTGGTTTAAGGTTTAGGCAAATAAATGACTTTGGTTTAGTCCAATCATGTGTTTCAGAAAATGTATATACTTCATTCTGGCTTTTAACTACAAACTTGGTGTGTTTCACGCCTCTGAATCAGACAGATTTCTGTCTGGCATTTGTGACGGCAAAAAGGTATATTATTTTGTTCTTGTAAGTTGGTTGTATTCATTGTTATTTTGAAAAGATTCCAGAGATCCTGGTGTTGCAGTTAGCTCCAAAATGCTGCACAGGAGGACGTCAATCATTCCATTCTGCTCAGGCACCAGGATTAAAGAGATTCTGCACCTTGTAATAGGCTTTTCCCATGCCTCCCAGCCCAGAGCCACACATCTGCTGCAGGAGACATGGTGTTTGGGTTCACTTCCTTCCCTGGTGCCAACAGGCCTGTCCAGAGAAGAGGGAAATGGCCTTTTTTCTCTCACAGCTCAGGTCCTTGCCACGTAGATTTCCTGCCCCAGAGGACCCCACCACGCACTCTCCAGCTCACTGCTCCTCAGCAGTGACTAAAGCTCAAAAACCCAGCCCTTGTCTTTGGATTCCAAAGGTGTAATTTCTTGTGGAATGTTCCTTTCTGTTGACTTGTTCTCCACCTTTCTTTTCACCTGTCTGTTATGCTTAGCTCTACCCTCTTGCATGTGTTAATTTAATCCTCTGTTGACCTAAGTTAGAGAAAATGTCTCGGCAATAAACTTTTCTCCATTTATGAGTGTTTTCCTGCATGATGTGACACCTATTCCTCTAATGTTCATATTTTAGATTAAATCTACCATTTTGTTACATGCCTGTGTGCCAAGCAATTATATTTATCACATTTATTGTTACTAACAACTCAATCAGCTAGGTAGCATTATTCCCATTTTACAGATGAGGAGACTGAGGCTCAGGGAGGCTGAATGCCTCATCCAAGGCCCTGCAGCTGGAAATCAAATAAATCTGGTTCCTCTGACTCCAGAACCTCTTCTTCATGAACGTTCAGTCTGGTTCATGTTACCCCAGGAAGCCCTCTCTGATTTCAAGAAATTCTAAAATTCCCCTACCAAATCTATTTTCATTCATTTTATTTAAAAACAATGATGCTGGGGGCGCCTGGGTGGCTCAGTTGGTTAAGCCACTGCCTTCGGCTCAGGTCATGATCCTGGAGTCCCGGGATCGAGTCCAGCATCGGGCTCCCTGCTCAGCAGGGAGTCTGCTTCTCCCTCTGACCCTCCCCCCTCTCATGTGCTCTCTCTCTCTCATTCTTTCTCTCAAATAAATAAATAAAATCTTTAAAAAAAAAAAAAACAATGATGCTGGCAGGTCTTATAGGCAGTGTAATGAAGTGAAATGGAGAAAACAGTGTTGTAGCCTGAAAGGTTGGAAATCAGCCCCTCAACCCTGAAAGGAAGATTTCAGGTTACCAATAAGTTTCCCTCAGGGTGACTTTTGCTGAAGGTGCGTGAACCTGCCACCGCCTGTTTCATTTGGTGGATTGATTTAATTCTGTAGCTGAACCTACTTGAGGAGATTCCTTCCAGGTTCATAACTCTGGTTGTGGAAATGCAGAACATGAACTGGTAGGTCCTGGTGATGGAGTACAGAGCCTGAGGTATTCGAATGAGATACAACAGGATGGAAGGCTCAGTTTATCATCAAACAGAGTAAAGTGCAGACTTTCATTCTAGAACTTGTAACAAGATAGGGTTCCTATTAAAAGAAAATATAAACCATTTTCCTTGAGTCTATGCTCTGACACCTTCAAGAACAGCCTCTCTTGGCTGCCAGAGGACAAGTCTATGTCAGCATAGAGTAGAAGTGTGGTCAAGGGTCGACTTATCCCCTCATTGTGACTCCTTCCATAGAGCCTTTGAGGCAGGACGTGAGGTCCTAACAGTGCCATTTTTTTTCCCCTGAAATGACACTCCAGTCTTTGCCCTGCTTCTGGAACCCTGCAGACAGTCCTGAAGGGATCAAACAAGTCCTCCAACAGAAGCCCTAGAGCTGAAAGTCAGAGTATAACTCTGCAGTCTTCTCATGAGAGATAGTATTTCTGGAAGATGCACAGAAGACTTTTCCTATGGCATCAACGAGACTATTGAATCCAGAAAGACTATAGAGGAAAGGGTGTAATTTCTGAGCACTCAAAATAAATTTTAGGACAGTGTTTTTTCATCCTTTATTGAGTGTAAATAAAAGAAAGGAGGCCATATGCTTCCCAGGATCCCCTCTTGGTCATTTTTGCCAATAATGGATGTGGTATCAGGGGAGGGAGAGGAAAGCCTCTTGTTCTTTAGGTTATATGTGATGTTTGCACAGGAAATATGAGCGAACATCTTGGAATCCTTATCATTCTATGTAAACTGCCTTATGGGTTGATTCTACAGAGGCTATCATACAGAAATACAATGATACCGCCGTGGAGAGTCTTTCATCATAGGATTTCTTGGCTTAGTCATCTCTCCCTTAATCTGCAGAGATGAGAATAAAAGCCAAGAGAGGTCACTAGTTGCAGAACAAGCAAAACACGTTGGGAGCTCAGCCTTCTTCCAGCTGGCCTTGTAGCCAAGCCCTGGGTCCAGCCCATGAGCCTCCTCTGTGCTCCCAGGCCTGGATATGTACCCTTACTGCAATGGGCACATGCAGTTAGTGGGCTGGAGCCAGCCCAGCTGCTGTTGAGTCAGTTGCAAATTCAAGCTCAGTTAGTTTCCTTAATTGTTGCATCCTCCAACAACAGTATTGAACATCCTTGGGCCACGTACTGCATTGGACCCCAAGGAGAGGAGGCAGGGGCTGTGACAACCAGCATTTAACTGGTGCAGAAGAAAGGGCAGGCACAATCTCGTCCTTGTCCTTAGAGAGGGGGTCTCTGAATAAACATGAAGCCATTAGAGCGTGACAGGGGTATTTGATCAAAATGGCAAAGCAAAGAGCACAAAGGGAGCATCGAAGGAATGAGCATCCGTCTCCCAGCAGTGGAGCCAGGTCAAGGCTTGGTGGAAGGAGGGACACAGGCTGGTTCCGAGAGAAGGGGAAACAGTATGGGAATGTTATTGTGAGGCAAAGGAGTGGGACTCTTGTCAGTGAAAGGGGGGCTGGATAAGATATGAGGTCAGCTAGAGCCATGGGGCCACGTTGTACAGTAGCGGGGGTGAGGGGGCTGAGGTGGGCGCAGGGGTGGGAAGGTAAGCAGCCATCTACAGATCTTGAAATGGATATGAAATGGTCTTGGGAGCTGGTGATTCTGAGGAGCTTAGGTGTATCAATTCACATTAAAAACCACAGAAACCAGAGAAATCCCTAGGAAGACAGACCTAGTAGTCTAGCACTGAGAATCTTAAAAGAGGAACTAGTGTTGATACCTTTGGAATAGAGAAAAAAAAAGACCCACAAAACAGGAAGCGAGGCAGGGGAATAATTAGCAGGACTCAGAAAAAAAGAAAAAAAAAGGCTTTGGGATTGAAGGAGTGCTATTGAATGTATTTATTTTTTATTTTTTTTAATTTTTCATTTAAATTCAATTTAGGTAACATATAGTGTACGATTAGTTTCAGGGGTAGAATTTAGTGATTCATCAGTTGCATATAACACCCAGTGCTCATTATGTCAAGTGCCCTCTTTAATGCCCATCACCCAGTGACCCCCATCCCCCCCACCAAGCAACCCTCAGTTTGTTTCTTTTTTTTAAAGATTTTATTTATTTGACAGAGAGACAGCGAGAGAGGGAACACAAGCAGGGGGAGAGGGAGAGGGAGAAGCAGGCTCTCCACTGAGCAGGGAGCCCGATGCAGGACTCCATCCTGGGGCTCCAGGATCATGACCCGAGCTGAAGGCAGACGCTTAACCGACTGAGCCACCCAGGTGCCCCCCTCTGTTTGTTTCTTAGAGTTAAGAAACTCTTATGGTTTGCTTCCTTCTCTGTTTTCATCTTATTTTATTTTTCCTTCCCTTCCATTGAATCTTGGAATTCTTGAGTTGGAAGAGAGCTGAGTTCAGTATTCTGACTTTGCAAATGAAACCAAGGGCCTAGTCAGGTCAGTAGAGAAGTTGTTCATGCAGAGGAAAATGTGGACTCGCGAAGTTTAGTTAGGCCCGGATTTAATTTAGAAAATAACATAAATATATTTTTGGATTTGGACCCTGAAACTCCTGCACTATAGTTGGGAGACCAGAGGAAACAGAATATTGAGGTTTGGGCTCATGACGTCTGCATTCTAATTCCAGAAAACTTGACCTCAGAGACCTTTGGGGGACAGAGACTTACTTTGCATTGAGGCTAATATGGGTGGAGAGAATCGGATTTGGAAAGCAGAGGCCTGGTGGGATCCTGCAGCTACACCCTGCTTCTGGGGGCTCTGAGATCTGGGAGCAGTCAGGCTAGTTGGAGTGACTGGCACTCTTCCAAGGTGGCCCGTTCCAGTCTGGGTCACCCGGCTCCCACCCAGACTCACGTCAGCTTCACACACTGTGATTATCCATGACACTTCAGCCAGCACCATCTCTCCACACTAGACCACAACTCAAAACACAAACAAAAAGAATTTTAAGAACTTTCCCAGGGACTAGAGATACGTTTCATCTAGCTTCATTTAAAATACATTGTTAGAGCTGGGCTCCACAAATCTGTCGAATACTATAAATATGTATGAAGTCGCGGTGGCCTCCCACACCCATGCAGAGGCTGGTTTGTGGATGGATAACAGACAAGGGAGAATTTTAAGTATATCCTGTTCCACCAAAGCTGACTTTTTTTCCCATTCTGCTCTCCCTCTTTCTTTTGCTCTCTCCTGCTCATCAACACCCTCCTTCCCCAGCAGAAAAAA
This sequence comes from Callorhinus ursinus, assembly GCF_003265705.2. Taxonomy (NCBI): domain Eukaryota; kingdom Metazoa; phylum Chordata; class Mammalia; order Carnivora; family Otariidae; genus Callorhinus; species Callorhinus ursinus. The sequence continues at coordinate 20,067,707 of NW_027397089.1, read as the reverse complement.
TAATTGCTATGAAGTCTCAGCATGGGCAGAGGCAAAGATTTCTTATTTCTCTTCTTTAAATGTTGCAAAACCTTAAAAACAGTAAGGGAATAATGCCCCCCCTTTCCTTCTGCAGAGCTTGCCCCCGCGGGCACAAGCCCCCCCCCCCCCCCCCCCCCCCCCCCCCCCCCCCCCCCACAGCTCTCCTCCAGCAAACAGGAAATTATCCCTGGGCTGTGGGACTCCTAAGCCAGGAAACTGGTCTTTGCTGCTCTGGCTACCTTCCCCTCAGGTTCTTCCTGGCCATTCAACACAGTTAAAAATAGTAACCACCAAAACCAGAAGAAAAGATGATTTCATTGTCTAACCACTGCAACTTGCAGCCTGATTTGGGTGGTGGCAGATCGAGCTAATCCTCTGACTGGGCACCTTGAGAATTCTCTCAGGGTCAAAGCCAGTCCCTCCCACAGGAGGATTTCAACACTCTGGTGCTCCCAGAGGAGCCAGCCCATCTCAGGAGGGCAGAGAATCAGGCAGAGCCGGCTGGGCACACACGTGCTTGTGCACACACGTGCAAAGGCACGTGCACACACATACACACTGTGAGTGACCCGGCCGTGAAGTCCATGATCTCTCCAGGGCACGACCTGTGCACGGACCGGGTAGCCACGCACATCCTGGCTTGTGAGGCAGGGCAGGGGCAAAACCTGTCCGCCCTCTGAGCCAGTCCCTCCTGCTGTGGTGTGGGGAATGTGCATCCTCACCCAGACCTGGCAGGCACAAGAATTTGTACAACATGCCGAATCCCGTTCCTAGCACAGGGAGCTGTCAGAGTGACAGGTACAGAGAGAACCCAATCGTCTTCTGGGGCTAGGAGAAGAGAAAACTCCTTTGGGAAGTCACGAAGGGTCGCCAACAGTTAATCCTGAAGAGTAAAGGAGAAACCCATTTTTACCATGAAGTACTCCACCTCTAACCCTGCCACGTAGATTGAACGTCTCCAAACGGAGGTAAATTCACAATGGCAAAGAAGATCCACATCCCTCGATATTGGGCTTATGGCTGCAATCGCTGCATCTGGAACTTGGAGGAAGCACGGATGTGGGAGTGTTCCTTGTTCTAGCATGTGTTGGCTGGGATGATGGCAGGGGTAGAGGAGCAGGGGTTCTGCCCTCAGCCAGAGGGCTGGGGGTTCAAGTCCTGCTTGGTTATCTCCTAATCTTGTAACCGGGTATGCTACTTAATTCTCTGAGCCTCAGTTTCCTCAACTCCAAACTGGGAATGCTACATTTTTTTTTTTTTTAAACAGGGCTGTCATAAGTTACATATAAAGCGTTCAGCAGATCATAGCCATTATTATCATTATCAGGATATCACATAACACTGTGGAATAAAATGATGGGCACCCTCTCATGAGTCTGAGGGATACTAATAGCAGTGAAGATCAGATTTCACTGTGGAGCTCTCTGCCCGCGATAGATGACTAAACCGGGGACATGGAGTGGTTAAGTGATGTATCCCTGTCACCAAAGGTGGGGTGTGGCTGGATCATGTCCTCAGACCTGGGGCCACCAGAGCATGTCAAGGGCCTGGGGGCTGCCGCTGGGACAAGGGAGTCAGGAAGAGGCAGGGAGGATGTGAACGGGGGTGGCCAAGGGGTAGGACTAAAGCAGACATCAGCCAAGGGGCCAGGAGCTCCTGGAAGCATCTCTACAGAAGGTACCTGCTCACTGGCATCATGGAGTTGTGGATTGCCTCCCCGGCCTTCCGTGGGAGTGTCACTCAGAACGGGACCTTGGGAGAGTTGGCTCTGGGACTTCCGCCCTCCCCAGGCACTATCTCTTCCTTTCTTTTATGGATCTGGACTGCTCACCCATGTGAGTGCTCAAAAGCCATATGATAAAAACCTCATAAAGCTGACTATGACCCTATGAGAGTTTCAGGCATTTAAAACTGGCCTGGAAAAGACTGAGAGAATCAAAAATTAAGTGAGTCAAGAAGACCAGAAGGCACTTGGAAGGTTGGGGAAAAAAGCATGGGGCCAAGGGAGCTGAGTGTTTCAGAGCAAATTAAAAGTCAAAAACTAATGATGTAATGTATAGTGATTAACATAACATAATAATAATAATAATAATAATAATAATAATAAAAGTCCATGGTGGGTGATAGAGGCCAGCAGTCTGGGTGATAGGAAGAGCAGGGCCTACTGCAAATACCACATTCAGCTTCTAGAGTGTTTAAGCCGCTTGCAAGTGGGATTGCTCACCCCTGAGCTCAGGCCTGCCTCTCAGCATAGAAGACAAGCATTTCTGTGGCTTTCTACACTGTCCTCCCATGTACCATCTAGAGTCTCTATCGTGCTGGTGACCCAGGCCTCTCTTTGCTTCCCAAGGGTCCAATAGACAGGCATTCAAACCCTTGCTGATTCATTGATCAAAAGGCAATTACTAGGACTTCTTAACCCTTAATTTATTTCTAACATTTATTGAACACTTATTATATGCTAGGCACTATGTTTTACCTGCATCATCTTGTCTTATTGTCATAAAAACTTTATGAAACATGTACTCTAATTACATTTGTTTTGCAGGGGAGGAAACAGAGCCTAAGAGAGGTTGCACAATATGCCTAGGCCTCACAGTTGGTAAGTAACAGGGCCACAATTGAAACTTAGCCTCTGTCTAACACCAACGTCTGTGTGCTTGAACACAATGCTAGAGGACCTTGAACCCACCATCACTTAAGTTTTGACTTCTTTATGTCTCTAAAAGTAAGTTCCTAAAGATAGGAGATGAGGGGCACCTGGGTGGCTCAGTTGGTTGAGCGTCTGACTCTTGGTTTCGGCTCAGGTCATGAGTTGGGCTCTGTGCTCACCACAGAGTCTGCTTGGGATTCTCGCCCTCTCTCTGCGCTTCCCCCACACTCTCAGGCGAGCTCTCTCTCTCAGATAAATAAACAAAATCTTTAAAAAAAAAGGAGCTGAGTGATTTTGGGGGGAAGGGGAGGCAAGAGATTAACCTACTTACAGTACATTAATGCATTAATGTTGTAACCAATACATTTTCACAATCTTCCATTCCCTTAGAAATATATTTTGTTCAATAAAAATAACAGAGCACCAACTATGCTTAGGCATGGTTAGTAATTGGCGAGGATTCAAACACCAAAGCCCATTCTTGCCTTCCAGGATCTTGCCATCTAACAGAAAGGGGGAGACAGGCAAGTAAATGAATATTGTGTTTCCTTGCAATGAATGCTAAAGACAGGTGCACTCAGAGCCTATGGGAGCTCCCAGGATGGGCACCAAATCCACACCGGGGCAGACGGTGTCTTCCTGGAGAAGTTGATGCCCATGCTGAGTCTTGGAGGATGGGCCAGACGGGAAAGGTGTTTCATCAAGGCAGGATATTGAAGTCTTGGAGGTGTGCTAGAACTGTGTGGTTGGGATATGAGGCATGAGGGGTGGGGTGACGGGCTGGTGACAGGTGGGACTGGGAAGATAGGTACAACCAGACTGTAGCAGGCCTTGCATGATCATCAAGTAGGGGGGTCCATGTCCCGATGACAGTGGGTTGCTATTGAACAGCTTGCCTTAGCAGGGAGACATGGTAGTGGGGAAAGGTACTCTGAGAAGAGGGAAGAAGAATGAGAACATGGCACCTGGAGTCGGGAGCAGATAGGAAGTGGCTGCAGAGATCCAGGTGAGTGGTCAGGGAGCAGGGCTGCAAGGGCTTTGATCTGAGTGGAAGGTTTTAGACACTCAGTTACCCTCCATCCAAATCAGACAATATATATTATGCTTTCATTCTAATGTTATGAGCATCATACTTAAATTCAAATGGGCATTTCTAACTTTCTTATATCTAATGCTGATTGGTGATCACTAACAGAGGCTATGGACATTACTGAGAGCCTTCTGTGGCAGGTATTGTTCAAAGTTTCTACATATGTCATGTCGTTCTATCTTCCTCTCAACCTTCTGGGATGGACTTTATTCTCTTCGTTTTAGAGTGAAGACGTTGAGGCTCAAAAAGGTTAGGAACTTGCCCAGAGTCCTTCAAAGTGACAAAGCTGATTTTCAAACTAAGCCCGGTGTTCTTGGTGAAGTCTCATCATGGATTTTTGGTGTTTTTTGCAGGATGTGTGTGTGTCTAATTCTTCCTTTTCCCACCCATATGCACACTTTATAACTGTGTGTTAGTAATCCAGGTCTTGTAGAAAGTTCATTTTTGTACCCCCCAATTCTTGTAATTAAATAAGGGTTGCAGCTTGTGCCAGGCACCGGAATGGAGACTTTGTAGTTTGCAAAAACATCTACGCCTGTGTTACCCTCATTAGTTCCTTGTATATGCCAGGGAGGTGGGAAAGGCATTATTAATGTCCATCGCCCAGGTAAGAAAACTGAGGGTCAGAGAAGCAGAATCACACAGCTGAGGGCTGTGGCTTGCTCAGTGCTCTGAAGTTACCCCTTTCCTTTTTATTGCCCTTCATTGACTGCTTCCTGGTGACGGACGGCATCTCATGACAATCTTTGGTGTATGGAACTCTGAGAAAAAATGGACCCTCTGGCTATTTCTTTTTATTTTTTTTGAAGACTTTACTTATTTATTGGAGAGAGAGAGATAGCAAGAGAGAGCACGAGCAGGGGGAGTGGGAGAGGGAGAAGCAGGCTCTCCCGTGGAGCAGGGAGCCCGATGCGGGGCTTGATCCCAGGACCCCCGGGATCATGACCTGAGCCGAAGGCAGACGCCTAACCGACTGAGTCACCTGGGCGTCCCAACCCTCTGGCTCTTTCTATCTTCCCATCCAACCCAACTCATTCGAGAAACGCTGAGCACCTAGTGTCCAGGCACTGGGTGCTTGAAAATGTCCCACGCGGCCCTTAGGGAGTGAGTGCTGCACATAGGGTTGCACACAGTCCAGCTCAAGGTGAGAGGATGTGGGCAGTGCCATCCCAGAGGTGTGGGCAGAATCCTCATGACTCCTTCTGTTTCGGGCGGGGTGGGAGGATGAGGAAGGCTTCCCTGAGAAGGTGACATCTGAACTGGCTATGGAGGTACAACAGCATTGCGTCGGGGACGAAAGGGCAGGACAACAGCAACAACAAGGCGAGGATCACCTGTTAAGCCCTTGCTGTGCACCAGGCCCTGTATTAAGAGTTTTACAAATGTTACTTCTTTGGTCCTTCCCATAACCCCGTGAAGCATCAACTAATATTATCCCCATTTTGCGGACGAGGAAGGCTTAGAGAGGATTTGCACCTCAGCAGTCTGATTCTAGCATGTTCTCTCGACCACTACAGCACAGGGCCAGGCACTCAAGCTAGAGAACAGAGCTCGAGCAAAGCCTCAGAGATGGGAAAATGCCCAGCACGCTCAAGGTGCAGGCTGAGAAAAAGGAAGGCATAGGCTTGAAAGGTGGACGGGGCCAGTGGGTGATGCATGCGGAATGCATACCATGATTTTAGTTTGCCTGCAAAGTTAGATTGCAGTCACGTGATCCCGTTTGATGAGATCTGCATTTCATACGGATAACTCCGGTGGCAGGACAGAGGAGGCACCTCAAGCATCCGTGCCTACATCCGTGCCTTCAGGCCCATAAGTCAAAGGAAGCAGGCCAAGGGGGAAGGAAGGGGTGTCCCTGCTGAAGGTGGCAGGCTCCATGCCTTCTGCTCCTTCCAGCTCATTGCAGCCGTGTGGGAATCGCGTGCTTTGTTTCCAGTCCCTCTGATTTTTAAAGAAACTTTGGAAAACCAAAATTTTGTGTGAAATGTAGGAAACTAGTTAATGTTATTTTGAGAACATTTTCAGGGCTAAACAAATTATGTGTGTGGGCTGCTAGTTTGCCTCCAATGCTCCATTCCATGGCTTGGAATGGAGAGCGCTCAGAGGCAGGTGGACCAGTGTCAGGAGGACTCTGTAAGTGTCTAGACAAAAGAAGACCTTAGCAAAGAGGAGGGGTCAGGCCTGAAACACATTTTAAGTGGGTTAACTAGGACCTGGTGACTTTGGACAGGGAGGGTAAGAGAGGCAGAAGTCTAGCTTGAGTGGGTAGATGATGGAACCATTAATTCATTTAATTTCTGGACAATTACTTATTGACTACTTACTATATATGCTCTGCTGTGTTAGTAGCCGAGATACAGCGGAGAATAAGACACAGTGCCTTGGTGTGAAGGAGTCAGAACTTCCCACTGTCCCAACTAGAAACTTAAGTACTTTGCCCAAGTTCTAAATGGCCTTTTCTTTGACCGTAACTTCTTTTTAAATCCCATAGATGGAAGCTTCTCTATATACTCTGAAAACAATTTATGTCTTCTTTTTAGAAGGTAATTTAACTGTGTCTTTAAATACGCCCAATGATCTATTCACCAGATATACACCTTCTGTCATAAAGCCTTTATAACCTTTAATTCTTTGTCCTTAACTAAGAGTCCTTTCTGTGGGAAATGGTTCTGGGTATGACCAAAGGGTGCCGGGAACCCAAGGTTGCGATGGTTCACTGAATTTGGTGGGGCAAGATCCTCAAGTAAGCTTCCCTAGGGAGGGGTCGGTTCTCACCAGATCTCTGGGCATGCAAGATAACCCTGGGATGAGGAACCTAGAGGTCATTGCAGAGGTCATTTGGGTTCAGTGAGTTCTCCACTCAGAGAACATGGATAAAGAGATCTCTTGAGGTCATAAACTGCTCCATGAGGGACTAGGAAGCTTCAATTTGGATAGCACCCAACTGGAGTAGTTCAAAACCACCTCACATATCTGGAAATCCTCCACCTTTTTGGACCATCCTGGATCTTTAGCAGACCCCTTATAGCTTCCACGAGCCACAGAAAGGTAAGCAATATAGAGAAAAGAGAAAACTTACAGCAAACAAAGAGTGAAAAAAAAATAAACCCAAATCTAAGAAAACTAGGTGCTCTCCCTTAATAGTTCTGTGGCCTTGACCAAACAATTAGGCATCTCTGAACCTCAATTTTACCCTTCCAATAATGTAAAAAAAGAAAAAAGAGGTTAAAATACAAGGAACGTATGCCCATAAGGTGCCACGCAAATTTAAGGCTTTACTGTTGTTATTTTTTTGTTATTATTATTATTTTAAGATTTTATCTATTTGTTTAGAGAGAAAGAGAGAAAGAGAGCATGCACTAGTAGGAGGGGGAGGGCAGAGGGAGAAGGAGAGAATCTCAAGCAGACTCCGTCCTGAGTGCGGAGTCTGATGCAGGGTTTTATCTCACGACCCTGAGATCATGACCTGAGCTAAAATCAAGAGTTGGACGCTTAATCAACTGATCCGCCCAGGTGCCCTTCTGTTGTTACTATTTTTAGCAAGCCTCCCTTTGGGAGTCCATACTCTGGTGGACCCTAATCCTCAGAATTGTGCCAAGAGCACTCCCTCTCAAGAGGGAGACATCCCAAGAGACATCCAACAACCAGTGCCTAGTGAGCCAGCCCCTGCCCCATCTATCAGACAGCCAGCACCAGCCAGCACTGGGCTGAGGAATCTGTGCAGCTGTCACTTTCCACCAGCTAGCACGGACCTTGCATTTTATTGCTTCTGAGCTAAGACTGGAAATTCCTTGGCAAAATCTCTATCACCACAGCCTTGTTTGTTTCACTGCACCTAGTTTGCCGAGGGCACCCCACGGGACCAGGAGCTCATTAGGGACGGGTCACGGGCACACCTCCTGCTGCCCCCCTGAGTTCTGTGTGACTCTAGCCTGTGGAACTGATGAGGGTCACATCCTGAGCCATGGGATTAAGGCATAAAATGAGGATGGAATGATGCCATGAGCCTGGAATTTTGGGAAATGGGTGTGTTCGAGTTGAGAACACTAATGGAGCAGTCCATGGAGATTTAGCCAGAACTAAAGAATCTTTTAAATCTCAAATTCCTGGCACTCACCCAGCCCTATCTCTGTAGGGTTGGGCAGTCCCATTTGGCTCCATGTTCTCAAATGAAAGATCAGAAGGACAACAATATGAATTGTTAACTACTGTTCCTGAGATAAAAAGAGAAGGAAGAGATCAGAGACAGCTGGCTGGCATCCATTTATCCATGCTTTGCATGAGTTTTTAGAACTGGGAAAGTGACCCAAAAATGGTAATACTAGACAGGACCCTCCAGATCATGAGGAACAGGATCCAGAGTGCTGAAGTAAGTTTCCTAAGACTGTACACAATTGAGTGATGAAATCAGTTCTATGTGTCAGCGCAATAAATCAGGGACACAATATTTAAAAAGATGGCAAATATGTCATTATGTGTACAGATATGTACCTTGTCACCATCGTATTGTTTATGGTGACAAGAAAGTCAAAGCAACATAAGTATCCATTATGGTAGATGCACATGATGGAATAGTTTGTAGCCATTACAAATAATGAAGCAGATCTTCATTACCGACATAAGAAGCTATGGGATAGAGCTAGAGGGACTCTTGAGGCTTTCTTTTGTGTGATAATAGCACATGTCAATGCGGCATGTATACCATCTGGGGTAAAAGTTTGTGTATACATATATGAAGGAATATTTACAATAATGATCTCAGAGGTGAAGTTTTGGATGATTTTAACATTCTCACTCACATCTTCATGCACTGTTGGAATTTTGTTCAAAGATCATGTATCATTTTTATAATCTGAAATCAAACAGTAAAAGGACATCCTCCTTTTGGTCACTGATATCTGTGTGCAGTTTCCAAGGTTTGCGGGATGGTGGGAGTGACTTTCCCTACATCTGGTTCATTCGTAGTTGCTTTTCCCTCAATGATTGGCAAGTGCTGCTCAGCCCACAATCTGGAAGGAAGGGCATTATGGAGCACATGATGTCTTGGATCTTTAAAAAGAAGTTGTTAGTACAAAGGTAGATTAAGATATCCACCAAACATCAAGAAGAAGTCTCTGTTTAAGAGTAAAAATTAGGAAGAACAGAGTGGTTGATTTGAGCCTCTGTGGATGTGACCACCCTGAACAAATGGGTGGTGGTGATTAGGGACCCCCAACTCTTACTTAAAATGCTTGAGTGTAGCCACAGGTAAGGATAACTAAAGCAAAAATATAACAAGCAAGAGGAAACTGAATTAGTCGCATTGGATAGCACTGTCATTTGGCTGAAGTCATAGTGTGCTAACCAATGGGGAAAAACCAGTAGAGGGTCTGGAAAAGGAGCTTTGTGTCTTTGTCAGCATTTAGCCATCCCTGCTAGGGAAGAACGGTTGTGAATCCTGTGGCCACAGCCTCTGCCAGGTTCCAGAGCCTTGAAAGACCTTCCTACATACCACCCACAAAAAGCAGAGTGGACCTGGCATCCGTGTGTTTGGAATGGCAAAGGTCACCTTGTGTGTGCGCGTGCGTGAACCTGTGTGAGTCTTAGGGATTTGAAAGATGTCTGTTTAGTCCCGTAAGACTTAAAAATATTCAATCAGTTTTTTTGGGCACCTGGGTGGCTCAGTCGATTAAGAGGCTGCCTTCGGCTCAGGTCATGATCCCAGGGTCCTGGGATCCAGTCTTGCATCGGGCTCCCTGCTCAGCGGGGAGCCTGCTTCTCCCTCTCCCTCTGCCTGCCGCCTGCCCTGCTTGTGCTCTCTCTCTCTCTGTCAGATAATTAAATAAAATCCTTAAAAAATATTCAATCAAGTATCCCAAAATTTAACTGGAAAGAATACTCCATTTTCCAATGAGGCTGAATAATGGAGTCACTTTACTTAGAGTTTGCTTGTTTGTTTCCACCAAGAAACAATTCATGTCCTTGAAAGTGTTAACTTGGTCTCAAGATCATTTCTAGAGCGTTGCTGTGTCTTGTGTGCTCTGCTGACCACACAGTCCCAGTGGAGCCCCAGGCTGGGCTGTCTAGCTTTGTGCCCTCTTTCCTGGCAATTTTCCTCAGGCAAGTGTAAACCTATGTGTTAACAGCTTTCTCACATCTGTGGAAGCCTAGCCAAAGGGGTGCTCGGATCAGCACCCGAGTTTGAGGGGAAAATCTTTAAGGAGGACATGAGATTCTTTTATTTGGGGATTGGACACTTCATTAATTAAATATACTAGGTTTTAATTGAGTAACTGCTATGTAGCCAGCATCTACTTACTGGACCTACTGTCCACCACTATATGCAAAAGGAGGGATAGTCACTCTTTAATTACTTATAAATATTCAGTGCTTTCCCTGAAATGGTCCATGAGGCAGTAGTAATTATGCATTCAGTATCACGAGGGGCAACGCGAAGAAGGTGATATACCTTTGCTGGCCACCTTCTAGTATTGCCATTGCCATTAGCTGGAGAAAGATCTTTTCACTTTTTATTCTGATCACCATTTCTTTGTTTCCTGGTTATTCTTCTCTGGCTTTGAAGCTGCCACGATGTGGACACGGCTTGGGTGTTCTGTTCTTTCAGCCATTTCCAACATCCATACACATCCCAGCTGCCTGAACTTAAAGACGATCATTAGGAGCCATCTGGTAACTGTCCAAGGTGGCAGGGTTGGTTCTTTTCCCCCGCCAAGTTCAGATGTCTTCAATAGCCCTTCCTCTTCTACCACATCATACTGCTGGGTTGGCGAGACTTTCCACTCGGCTCTAAGTGCCAGGCCGGGGGCCCACATTCTTGGAACACTCTCAGAGTTTTGTGAATTTTATCTTTCAAAAGCAGTTTTGGGACAAGCTCGCTGAGACAAGAAAGGGGGAGACTAAGAGGATTTTAGAGCCTTCCTGTTTTGTGGAATTATATTCAAATGACATGTCACTGAGAGGGATTTGAGAAAGGAAACCATACAGGCGGGAAGAAAACAGTCTGAGGGAGAAATAAGGACAGGAGTGTGGCAGGAAGGAAAAAAGGGAAGAATATGAAATTTCTGGTAAATTCTCAAGCTTCACGTAGGAGTGGCAAGGAACACTCATTTGATTTTGGAAGCTACTATACAACTTTCTTTCAACTTAGTTACCTTTCAAGCAGTGTTTTGCTAATCTCAGCATTGACATCCCTGCTCATATAATGGCTTTGGGGAACATGTTTGAGATTCCTTTTGGCTAACTGAGTTTGAGCAAAAACAAGTTTAAGCTATTATTAGTTTTCTTTTCTGGGAGCCATCAGGGGCCAGACCTACCTTTGGAGATTTCTCCTGGTCTCTCGTCATAAAAAGCCCTTGATTCCTACATTCATTAAAAGTGTTTACGCCAGCTCGAACTTGAAAATTGGCCCCAAATGGCATCGTGCCAGAAGTTGATTCTCATTGCTTCAGAAGGAGGGAAAAATATTCTTGTACTTGAGGGTAACACTGTGGCACTGGGCAAGAGGGGACATTCCTTCCCAAGAACATGTGACTTTACTGAGTTCAAAAGAAACTTTGCCTGGTTCTTTACTCATGTGGAAAATGAAAGTGTCTACTCTACCCTCCAGATGAGGGGCATGGGAGCACAGAGCAGAAAGGCAGATTACCCCGAAGAGTTTGAAAAGACACGTGCAGATGGCAGAGGAAGTTGCGTTCTCCAGCCCCATGTGGTTTTAGACGCCTGAACTCGTTCCTATCCACAGTCTTAAACTCATGGCTGTGGAAAGAATCAGACTTAGGATTTTAATCATATCCAGAAGCACAGTAAGCTGGAGCTTCAGCCAGAACAGATCTGATTTCCTTCCAGACTTGATAACTTTGTTTTACAAAATAAGTTCAATGACATTTCAAGGGTTAATCATGAGCCTTTAGAGCTCCTGGACTGGCATTTATCTTTTAAAAATATTTATACAACTTAGCTTTATATGACACCACTGTGTGTGTCTGTGTGTTTTAAGAGCTCAAAGCATTTAAGATTTTCTCTCCAAACCCTCAACATCTGCAAAGGGCATAGGCAGGTGAGATTTATTAGGCCCTTTTGGAAGGCGAGGACATGGACTCACTTTAAAGTTGAAATGCAGGACTTGCTCACCTTCTCACCCCACTGCCAGGCAGCGGGAGAAGAAAAGTGGACCTTCTGTCTCCAGGACCCCCCTTCTCAATGCCCTGCCTCTTCCTTTCAAACCCAGTGTGGGAATCCAGCAGGACCAAGCATCTCCTCTGTTCCAGTACCTGAAGAGAAGTTTCTGCCGTTCTCCTTTGTTTGCCTGAAAGGGAGGCAAGGGAGAGAGCGCTTCCCCTCTAGTGTTTCTTGGCTCCAGATTTCTCTACAAAAAATGCAACCGGACCACATACTCCTCAGCCTCCCAGGACTCTACCCCCACCCCCAACCCGAGCCCAGTCTCCTTCACATGCTGCAGGGGGTAAGAGGGAGTTTGAAACTGGCAGAAGGCCTTGGAGGTGAAGGCCTGGCAGGTTGCAGCTCAGAGAGGATGTGCTGGTCGTCCTTCCGTCGTTCTGCCCGGACAGCCCACCAGGGTTCCTGGGCCTCACCATCCTCCCCTCCTGAGGGTTAGGCTGCTCCGAGATCACAGGGCTTCTTAAACTACTCCTGGGAGTGGCTTTTCTCAAACAGGTACTTTTATTATCAAATGAGTGATGGGGGAGGGGGAGGTGAGGAAAGATAAGAGAAACCGATGCAATCTTGTGTCACATCACCAGTTTTTAATGAAAAACCTACACTGTCTCAGCCTTCCAGGGACAGACTTCAGTTCTCAGGGACTTGGGGAGATGCAGTATCAAATCGTCTATGTGTGTGTGTGTGTGTGTGTGTGTGTGTGTGTGTGTGTGTGTGTGTACATGTGTGTGTGATGTTTTCCCCAGCATCCACTTCAGAAAATATTCTCTCCTTTCCACTTTAAAATAGTTTTCCTAAAAACCAAAGTAATGTAGGTTCATTGCAGAAGATTTGGAAAATACAGAAATGTGACCCAGAAGAAACTGAAATTCACCTGCAATTTTACCATCTAATTCTATAAAAATTTTGGTGAATGGCCACAGCCCGCCCTCTATTCTTTTACGGAACAGAAGTTCCAAGAGGACAGGGATCTTGCCCACAACTCTCACCCAATGCTTTGAACCGTGCCTCATGTGTGGCAACGTGCAGATGTATTGGTTGAATAAATGCATAACTGTAAGAGAATAATTTAAATTAAAATAGGTTGTCACGATGCAGCAGAGAACAGAAATAGAGTCGCCTGGATGTGGCAGACTGGGATCCAACCTGCCTCTGCTAATTGTCGTTGTCTCCTTGGATATGTCACGTCACCTCTCTGGGCCTGAGTTTTTCCTTCAGTAAAATAATCACAGTTAACATTTCTTGAGTTCTTCTAGTTGCTGAGCATTATTATAAGCTTTCTCCGTGTATTTATTCTTTTTAAGATTTTATTTATTTATTCATGAGAGACAGAGAGAGAGGGGCAGAGGCAGAGGGAGAAGCAGGCTCCCTCCCCACTGAGCAAGGAGCCGGGTGCGGGACTCGATCCCAGGACCCCGGGATCAGGACCTGAGCTGAAGGCAGACTCTTAACCAACTGAGCCACCCAGGCGCCCCTCTCCCTGTGTCTTTCAACCACAGCTCTATGAGATAGGTACCTTCTGCCCCCATTTGATGTGCAAAGAAACAGGCCTGGGGAGGTCCATTTGTCCACAGCCACACAGCCAGCAAGTGGAGAGTGGGGCTTGAACTCAGGCATCCGAGCTCTTGTCTCCAGGGCATGCCGCCTCGGTTGTGGGATTAGGTGACTTCCAGGGCCCTCCTGGTGGAGCTCAACTATGGGGCAAGGTCCAGATGATTATTACATGGAGATCAGAGAGCGAAGTCCTTAAGCAGAGGACTTGCTCCTGAATGTGAGGAGTCCACAAGGGCATTCATTCAGAGTATAATTAAAGGCCAGGAGGCTGGTCATTCAGAGGCAGGGTGACGAGGGCTCTCTGTGTGTCCTCTCCTGGTTCCCAGGCTTGCCTTACGGCTGCCCATAGGAGAGTGTGCCAGGGTCAGGCAGGGAAGCAAATAAATAAATCTGCTCATTCCTGACAGTGGGCAGCCACCGGTGCATTAGGTCGGGGAGGACGAATGGGGATCTCCTTGGATGATTAGCTAGGATTTCGATGGGCAGGGCCCTGTCCCTTTCTCTCCCCCTCCCCAGATGAACATTTGGACAGAGTACTTGTATTTTGCCTCTGCCCATGGTAACCAAGTCTCCTTTTTCGGTGAGGAGGAATGGGCTTCGGTAAACAGATCTATTTGTGTGACTCCTATTACTCATTTGAAGCAATGTCACTCCTTTTTCCACTGTGGTCTGTGTGTGTGAGTCAGAGAGAGCCTAAACAGGCTTCTTTGAATTGATGGCTCACTCCCAGCCTCTCTTGACCAACTGCCAACCCAGCAGGGCGTAGCTTACCAACAAATCTTTTTTTTTTTTTTTTTTTAAAGTCAGACTGATTCATAGAAACTCCTTTAAAACAGAGTGAAAAGAAACCGCCCATCACACACCCCAGCACACCAGCTCTGGAAACTTATAACCTCGGGAAGCAGGTCCCTCCCCTCACAGCGGTCACATACCTCCAGAAGAGCAGACCTGACAGCCACCAGCTCCAGCTCCTCAGGGCGCCTCAGTGGCTTGGACCTCAGGTAGGACAGCCTCCAATGCTGTGGGGAAGCTCAGCGAACTTTCTCTTTCCTTCTCTGCTCTCCTTCTCCTGACCCAGTAGTCATCTAAGCCTTGCTTTTTCTTTTTTCTTGTGCTATTTTTCCTGTGATCCTCTAAATTGAATTCTTGAAACTTCTGGCTACAAGTGGATACCCAGACAACTTTTTCTACAAGGTTCAGGAAAATGCCTTATGACGGGGGGTTGGAAGCCTCTGGGGAAATCAGCGGGCCTGGGCTGTGATTATGTTTTGCAGTAACTGGGTTCTTGCTTGGGAGCAGGGACTTTGGAACATGCCGGGATAAGGGATTCTTTATGGAGGAAACACTGCATACCTTTGAAGGACATACGGACTTGCCAGATGTTTTCCAGGTTGTCTGTTTTGATTCACGTTGCTTCAGGATTTGAGTTGTTTCCCTTGTCGGTTGTTTGCTGGTCTTTTTCGGTTGATGGATAGATAGGCGCTTTTCAGTTCACTTTTGCTGTTGCATTTACAGCTCGTTCATTCACTTCTGTTTAAATGTCAGTGTTGTTTCTCCCCTCGGGGATGGGAGGAGGGGGTAGATTTGTTTAAAGAAAACAGAGAGGTGGGGGTATCAATGGGTATTTGAAATGAAATGCGGGAGGATTTCATTCTGGGCAAATCAGCCTGATGTGGAACCCAGAGCTCCTTCTCTCCTGGCCAGATGTAGAGGATGGGAAGAAGCAGGAGGGAAACCGGGTTTGGAGGAAAGGGTGGGTCGGGGAAGGGAGCTTCATTTGCTCCTGCTAAAAAACAAATGTTGAATGGCTTTGTGCTTCCACCCCAGAAATTTTAGTGCTGAGTGAAAAGGGCATATTAGAAATAATAAACTACTTTACTAGTTTTTAGGTGCATGGAAGGAAGTGATTGTTTGGGACCATTTATCTTCGCACTCTTCCAAAATGTGGTTGTGCTCATGCAAAACCCTCTTGCGAATCAGAAAGTGAATCTGGAGAAAGGAAGAAGGGTGATTTCTATTTGCTTTTGTTTTGTTTTGTTTTATGTTAGCATTTTGGTTGGGGTGTGGCCCATTTCAACATAGATACTGGTTTTATTTTCCTCCCCTACATAAACAAGCCGAGGAAAATGACAGGATTCAGCTTGTCTGGCGAAATTAGGCTTTTCCTTTAGAAATGCCGTGCGTTGGAAGAGAAGATTTAAATGTAATCAGCCTGTGTACACTGTACAGACAAGGCGCCTCGTAAAACTGCCCTGGAGGGGATGATTAACTAAGTGCAAGGGAAACTTTGCAAGATGCAGGGAACTCCCACATTTGCTTAAAATGTTTATTATTTCCAGATTACATGGCTGTGGATTAAGGGAAGCCATTATTACAGTTGGTAGTAATGGTATTCTGTGAATCTAGTATGAATCTTTTTGCGGTTCTTGTGCAAGTTTAAACTCTAGGCAATACTTAACCAGCCAGCAGACAGAAAATACTGAGAAATCTGCGGGTGTAGACCATCCTGAATTGCATTTTTTGGTGCAGCGTTTCCCGATGCACTGTAGTTCTAGAAGTGAGAAAATACACTGTTATGTTATTTCCCGGAGTTTGAGGGCAGTTTTGAAAATGCTGTTCTAATTCCTGTTTTCCCTGCTGCCTCCAAGAAATGGTGAGGGAGCTCCTTAGCTGCAGGAGTTTTTCTGGATTTCAGCTGTAAGTCTTTGAAAATCCTGAAATGGGAGGGCTATTCCCCCTCCCCACCCCCGCTGCCTCCCCCCCTGCCCTGCGCCCCTCCCAAAGGCAGATTGGATTCCACCACAGACTCTGAAGAATAGGGTGGGGGTGGAGTGCTGTCTGGAGGGCTGCAGGCCATCCGGTCTGGCGTCCTGGTCAGAGGACCCCCCAGATTTTACATTGTTTGAGGGCACTAAACTATCCTGGGAGTTGGCAGAAGGCCATCAAGGGCCAACCGAGAGTGGACTCCATCCCAGAACAGAGGCTGGCTACTTCCCAGGAGGACAGGGCACATCTCTGAGGAAAGGAAAGACATCCCTTCCACTGACCAGAAATACTGTGACTTTCTCAACTCTTCCTGCTTCCCTCTGGAGACCAGCTTAGGCCCATCCAGTTCCTGGGGACCAGCCAGACTCTGGGGGATGTAGGGCCTCTTGGCTTGGTCCCGGGGGTGGGGTGGGGTGGGGGGGCTCTGAGGGCTTTCGTTCAGGCCAGGATGCACTGGGATCAATGGAGAGAGCAGTCAGAGACCTAGAAGGCTTACAGATGAGGTAAACTCCTGTTCTGCAGACTCCTCAGAGCCTGATTGGGGAGTATATCTGAAAAATGGCCACAGAAAAGGGCACAGGGCAGATTTAGTTATGTTCTATCTTTAATTTTGTGTATCAGATTCTCAGTTTGGGAGGGATTCTCAGTTTGAAGATCTACTCATTCATTCTCCCAGCCTATGCAGAAGTCCTATTTTAACACCACCTTGGACAGATGGCCATTTTACGTGTCCTTAAAATATCCAGAATAGGGGGTCTCCCTACCTCAGACTGTGCCTCCATGCTTCCCTCCCCCATGCTGCCCCCACGTTGCTGGACAGCTCTAATGACTAGAAAATCTTAAATCCAGCACAATTGGCTTCTCTGTAACTTCTGTACTTCGTTCCTAGTTCTGCAGTCCTAGGCGTGCAGAAATTCTCTATTCTGTTTTTGTTGTTGTTCTTCCCAGTGCCCCTTAGCCTCTAAACACTTGACCCTTAATTAATACTTAATCAGTAAAGCGTGATGGATCAGTATGATTATTATTACCTAAGACTCAAAAAGAACAGGAAGCCTTTTTAAAGCTTTGAAACCATATACATAGTCAGCCATACCCATGTGATCCGATTCTGAGGTATTTCATTTTCTAAATACATGAATACAGTTTCTTCTTTAACGTTCCACATGTATATACAGGGATGTCTAACACAAAAACTCAGACACATTTGGGACTTTTGGATGTACATACTCGGAGGGACACACCCAGTTGCTACCCACGAGGTCATGGTTGAATCAGCCCAAAACCAGAGACACAGTCTTCTAAGTTGGCCCTGTTGGGGTGATCCCGTAACTTGGCTTATAGCTCCTGTAGCTCACACCTTCACGTTGTTACCACCTGTCATGATAACTACAGGAACGAGTTGCCAACCCATTGTAACTCTGGACTAATTGCTGGCTTGCAAAATGGACGTCAATCCTGGAGAAGAGCTCATAATCTTCAGCCAGTGTAGATCTGAAATTTTCTGACCATAAATTTCTCTTTTCCAATCCTCTTCCTGATTCTGCTTAGATGATCCCAAATTTCTATTCAGTAATCAAGGGAGCCCAAATATGGTCCCAATTAGTTCACAATACCTGCCCCCGCACGCCACCCCCCCCCCCGCCCCGGCCAAACACTCATGTCTTGAGACCACTCTTGTATCCATCCCTTCAGTCCTTGGTGACCTGACTGGCTAAAAATAATTTCCCTTAATTTAACTGGGAGATCCACTGACACTGAAGCATAAAGATAACCGTACAAACCCTTGTGGAGATTGCTGTTTCTCTCTCTTCCTTTTTAAGAATCTTTGGGTCAGCATTTTCTTCCCTGTTTTGGATATGGGCATTTCCTTGGAACTAAAATGGACTCCTCTGCTCTTGGTGCCGTTGGTTTTATGTGGATGTGGAAGCTTTTGTAGTTCCTGAGTCTGTTTCATGAATTCTCTCTTCAAATGGGGCCTTAAAATCGAGAACATAGGCATAGTGGTTGAAAGTGGGGGCAAGAATCTTGGGGCCAATGCAAAGTGGCTGAATAGGGAGCTGGAGGGCTGTGGTCTTGGCCTGACTCTGCCCTATGACCATGGGCAAGTCACTCGTGTTCTTGATGGAGGGAACTGAACTTGATGGTCTCCAAAGCCCCTTGTGGCTCTGAAATTCTAGCGTTCTAAGATGTTATCGTCCTGTTTTGGAAATCCTTTGGCTCATGCTAAGAGTTTAATCCATAAAAATTGGTAGAAAAGTTAAATGAGGCATCATGATGCATTGCAGGGCATGTTACAGAGGATTGAGGGCCCAGGCAGACTCCTCTGCTCATCCACGCAGATTCCTTAGGCCTCATCATCAGATAGCAGTGAGCATTCAGCCAGCTCTTGGAAGACTAGGAAGAAGTTTGATTAATGAAACATCAAGGATGCGAACCGATGAGAAGAGGCAGGCTATATAAGCCTGTTAAGACACTGACAACAGCAAGGGATTCACGAGTAAACGAACCAGGTTCAGGGAGAAACTGAGCTGGTCCTGGGAAAGGAACTCCACCCTCTTCTCTGGGAGGGAGACCCAGCAGGGGGAGGGTGTGGCAGTAAAGGTGTGGATGAGAGCGAATAGGAGAGGAGGAGGAGGGGGCAGGTGCAAATGCCTGCTGTTCCTCAGGCCTGTGCTTTGAGGGAGAGAAGAGGTGAATGAAGTGGAAAGAGAAAGACAGGGAGAAGGCCAAAGAGCAAGGGAGAAGTGTCAGGAGGATTCCACTCTCATTTCCTTCCTCCTTTTTTTTTTTTTTTTTTTTAAGTAGGCTCCACGCACAGTGTGGAGCCCAACGTAGGGCTGCAACTCACGACCCTGAGATCAGGACCTGAGCTGAGATCAAGAGGCGGAAGCTTACATGACTGAGCCACCCAGGCGCCCCTTATTTCCTTCCCTTCTTGTCTGGGGACCACCCACCCTCAGTGTTTCAGAACAGTCCTTAGGGCTAAATATTCTGCTCTTTGTCCCCTCAAAGGAGGCGGGGGGGGGGATATTTGTTGCTCAAATAACAAATGTGGGTCAGTACAGGCTTGGTGTCATTTGAATTTCCATTGAATATTTATGCCAACAGGCCAGTGATCTCCCTTGATGTTTTCCCTCTTTTCCGAAGGGTCAGATCAGAGCTAAAAGCAAAATGAGGTCCTTGATCCTTCGGCTTCTTTCAAATAATCAAAGACCCCTCCCTAGGGGGCTGGAGATGGGGAACTGGAGAGAGGTTTGCCCCCCTGAAACAGTGAGCTGGGCGGGCGGGTGTGTTCCAGCTTCCCTTTGCCGGATGTGGCTTTGGTGGGGAAGGGACCCGGGTGCCGTGGGCGGGGGCCAGGATGGAATGTTGGAAGCGTGTCTCAGCGCTTGCAGTGTGGGGATCTGGTTTGGGCGTTCTGGGGGCCTTGCAGAGCTGACTCCTCCGGTGGGCCTGCTCAGCCCTATGACAGGAAGCCGCCGCCGCCGCCCTACGCACCCTTTTGAGGGGCCGTGCAGACCCTCTGATTAACTAGGAGCTGGTGGGAGGAAGAGAGTGAAGGGGAGCTCTGGGAGGAGTTCTAGAACGTCTGCCGAACCCTGAGACAAATCTGGGAGAGAGAAGATCATGCTGGAGTAGGAGAGGCCCGGCTTGGGAGATGGGAGATGGTGGGCTTCCATTCTGGTTCTGGTTGCGCTCTGGGGAAGGTGCATTTCCTCCTTTGTTCAGGGATCGGAGTAGAGAGCCTCTAAACCCCTAAAGAACCAAGCGCCCCCAAAGAGACTGCGAGCCCCTGCCGCGCACCCGGCGCCCTGGCCCACGTCCCGCTGCAGGCTGCGTGCCCCCCAGCTCCGCGGGCTCTCGCAGCCGCAGCTTTGCCCGCGGGCCCACTGAAGCGTGTTGCCGCCACCTACTGGCCACCCGCCCAAGCGCCGCCGGGCCCGGGCCACACCTTGATTTTCTTCCCAAACCCTAGTTACGGTCCTGGCAACCTCTCCCTTGAAGACATTCTGGTCGCCAGAACACTCCTCTTTTGTCAGAAGCAGAAGACAACTGCAGCTTCTGTCCTCACCCGGGGGACATCGCCCCGTGGCCCGGCCAGCTGCGGTCTGGGGGCGTGGGCCGGCCGCGCCACGGGGGCCCAGGTCTGGATGTTGCCAGATCCACCCCCTCCTTGGATGCGAAGGAGGACAAGGGGAAATGAGAGAAAGAGAGAGAGAGAGAGAGATTACTCTCCTTGGGAGCATTTGCAAAAACAAGATTCATGCTACTTGTTTGCCTTGAGCATAGTTGCTGGCCCTCAGATTCTACCAGAGAAGCTTAAAGCCCATTCTGCTGGCCTGAGCCTCTCACTGTACATAAAGCAACAAAAAGAAAAACGGACAACCCTATAGCCTTTGCGCTGCAGGCACCAATCCTCACACTAGCCCTCTGAGGTCTACAGATCCCGGCTAGGAAGTGCTGGAGTCAACAAATCACCTTAATGTACACTTTAAATATCTTACAATTTTAATATGCCAGTTATACCTCAACAACACTGAAATTAAAAAAAAAAGAAGTTGTGGCGCCAGGATTTGAACCTGGCACCCATGCTCTACCACTATGTGCTCTTGTCTCTGTAGGAGCCACCAGCCAGAGGTAATGGGATTTTCCCAGAGTCAGCAGTTACTCGGAGGCAAAATTTGTTTCAGATTTTGTTTGTCTAATAGGTGCTCCCTTTCCTTCCTTCCTTCCTTCCATCCTTCCTTCCTTCCATCCTTCCTTCCTTCCTTTCTTCCTTCCTTCCTCCCTCCCTCCCTTCCTCCCTTTCTTTTTTTTTTTTTTTTTTAATAGCATGCTTGCTACCCCACCCTCATCCCTTGGTTCTTCATCCCTAACTATGCGAGAGTCTGTGCTCATTTACACCAGTGACAGATACACACTACTCTTTCTATAATAACCCCCATTTGTTATTGATAGACCACATTTGGGAGATGGAGCTCCCTTTCCCCCAAGACCATGAAAACATAGTTGTTTTCCCTGGAGCACGTAGTTACTTTTGTGGCTTGATTCCTGATGTTTCTTCTGGTCATAAAATCTGCCCGCATGTAAAAACATCAGGCCCCAGAATGACGTGCATATAGTGAGGGACAACCTGAAATTCTTTCCTTCCACACCAAACATCAGATATCCAGAGGCAGGAGGAAATGGTCCTTTGGGATCCTGTCTCTCCCCATGTTTCCCACGGAGAAATTAACATCCCCCTCTCCCACCCTTATGTAAAAACAATATTTAGAATGGAAAGTACGCCTACATAAAACAACAATAACAATGGCCAGAAAAGCTCATCCAAGGTCTCATCCACTCAACCTGCTTTTAATCCCAGCCTTTTCCTCCTCTGGATACATCCTCTCCGACTGCTCCCAAAAGAGAGTGTTTCCTTTTCTGCTTTGGTGTTAAATGGACATCCACTTTGCCAACCCAAACGATCCTCCATGGGACACAAACACATCAAAACAAACCGACCAAAGCAGAATGAGACTCATGTGTAGAGAATGGAAAGGTGTTGGTGCTGCCAGTCTGCACAGGGAGAAGCGACAGGCTGCTGGGTGTCACGCTAGGGAGATAGCCAGAGATAGCGGCTGACTCCTGGAGATCATGTGACCAGGGGCAGCTTTGTCTTTCATGTTCTCTTGTGCCTTGCAGGAAATACCACGTCCTTCGTCAGATGGTGTGAGACAGCTTTCTTCAAAGTTCACCAGAAAGTTTTCCAGAAAGAGATGGAGATTTCATGATCGGGAAAACACAAATCAGTGAAAAGACAGAATAGTGTCTAACAGTTGAATAAAATCAAGGCTGTGTTATGACGTGATTGAGATTTGGGGATCCTAGGTGATGTCCTTTGGCTAGTTCTCTGGTAGCCTGAAAGTTCTGCGCAAAGGTGAGCATTCTAGAAAAGTTCTGAAGAGGCTGCTTTAGATTAAGGGCAGAACTAAGATCAGGGGTAGTAGTTGCCAAGAGCAGATTCTGATGGGTTGTCAGAAGGACTTCCTAATGGGAGGGTCTTGGCAAGTAGTGAGCTCCCAGTCACGGGAGGAGTGTAAGCATGACTTAGGTAGTTCTGTGGTGTAGATTTGTAGCTGAGGTTCCTATACTGGGGAGGAATTTTAAGGCCCCTCTTCTCAGTCCAGAGATTCTATAACTTAAAGAGATAGAAAAGTTAAACCCGTGGACAAATTAGTGTTTAGAAATTTAAGATATTTTCCTTGCATCTACTTATTTCCTCTTAAATAAAAGGCAACAAACACATATATACCCTTGTATATTCAAATGTCAAAGTTACCCAGGAAGTATCCATATGTTTACAAAGATATTTATGTAGCAATGTGTAACACAGAGTTTGCATAGGATAAGATGCTCAATACATAGTTATAGTAATATAAATAATTTCTAAAAATTACAAAGGACTAAAGTTCACGTATGTAAGAAAAAAATATTGCCTTCCTAATAACATTTATTTGCTCACTGAATGGAAGTTTCCTTGGTACCTGTCATAGATAAGACTCCCCCTTCAGAAACTTAGAATCTTAGGGGTTGAGGAGCCAAACATTTCCATAAGTATTTCTGTTACCAGGCAGGCTGCCATTAGTGGTTTTAATAAAGGGCTATGTAAGGACTATAGCATAGTAGGGAAAATGACTACTTCTGACCTGTGTATCTGGGAAGGCTTCCTAGAGGAGGCAGGGTTTGAGCTTCCTTGAAAAATTTTCGATAGGTAGTTCCTGGAGGAAGGACACTTAAAAGCAGGGCTTTTTCTTTGGAAACCACATTCTCAGGACTTCCAGGGCCTGAGTAAGGTGTTTGGAGCCTCTTCCCCAGTGATGAGTGGGAGGGGGTAGTGAGGTGTTTGGAGGATTTTGAGCAGAGGAGGGACAAGTTTGGATAACGCAGTGGCGCGGAGGATCCGTCAGAGAAGGAGGAGCTCAGAAGGAGGATCATGCCAGAGGCTGATGCTGGGGTCCAGGCTAGGATGTGAACTGGGCAAGGACAGTGTGAGCAGAAGTAAGGAATAGGTGAGGGGTAAATAATGGAGGAAGAACTCATGACCTGACTTGCTTTGGGCAATATCATCCGAGAGGAAGGCGAGATGGGGAATTTGGCAGCTGGCCATTATTGCTCCCTTATCCCCAGAGAAGATTGGGTTATCCAAGGCGGTCAGGAAAATCACCAAACTGTCTTCTAGCTAGCCAGCGGATTCACATGCTCTCAGAAAGCTCTCTTGCACCATCTGGTAGACGATGCCTCCGCTGTGCCTTTGTCTGGGAGAATCTCACGCGCTCTCAAATGAATCATGGACATTTGAGCTCTGCGAGACTCCCCCTCTGCTCACACAGCCCCTGCCCTCCCCACCGTCCACCCCCGTTTCTGATTATGTGACACCCCCGGGTTCAGGCTAGTTCTTCAGTGAGTCAGTCAAGCCCAGGATTTCCACCACTTCCTTTGCTGGAGAAGTGGGTTTTTGATTGTTCTGTTCTGCTGTATTGTTCCCAATTACTGTGACTTAGACCACCCTTAAAGAACTGTATCCCCCAGACTCCGGTGGCAGCTGTTCAATAAACACACACACTCTGCGGCAGGAAGAAGTTATCTGACCCTAGCTTAACAACCATGGATCCAAATTACGAACATCTGAACTCCCCTGCTGTGTCTTTAAAAGTCAATTATCCTCAAAGTCTCTGCAGTATTAGGTACTCATCAGAAAAGGAAAGGTGTTCACAGGGGCCTGATTGATTTCTCATGGTCAGGGCACCCTAAAAGCAAAGGCAAAGAGGCAATGCAAGGCAGTCTCGGAGCTATGTTCCTTTGGTTCTTGCATATTTTAGGGGAGTAGGAAGCCATAAAAGGAAGGCAAGAAACCAATAAAGGTTTAAGCGAATGGAGACAACTGGAGAGGACAGTTATCTCCCCCACCTCCACCCCACATGAATTAGTCCTTTACACCTCCAATCCCCAGCAATTGTAATTCTCAACGTCATTTCCGCTAACTGTAATAACTTACTTTTAGCACAGAACTTAATCCAAATCTAGAATGGTCAGTGGTTGTGAGGTTTGCATCGGGACTAGGAGCATAAAGAGACTGCTCCTCCTCTGTGCGCTGGGCAATTCGAGAAGAAAAGGGGATGTTTGTTCAAGAATAAAAGTTGGTGGTTGTAGAAAGGGAACCGTCTGGCTTGTGTGTTTGGAAGAAAGAACAGCAGAAAAGGGATGTCAGAGAGTTGATGTGTGGCCCTAAGTCTCTCTCTCTCTTTTTTTTTTTAAGATTTTTTTTTTTTATTATTTGTTTGACAGAGAGAGAGAGACAGCGAGAGAGGGAACACAAGCAGGGGGAGTGGGAGAGGGAGAAGCAGGCTTCCTGCTGAGCAGGGAGCCCGATGCGGGGCTCGATCCCAAGACCCTGGGATCATGACCTGAGCCGAAGGCAGACGCTTAACGCCTGGGCCACCCAGGCGCCCCCCGGCCCTAAGTCTCTTACCTTCCTTTTCTCTTAACGCTCAACTTCTCTCTAGAGTCCACATTCATGCCTCCTATTCTTTTCTCAGTTTCCCACCCAGTGCAGTGATAGCCCTGAGTACACCTGTCCCAAGAAGTCCTACTCTGCTTACAGGGATGGGCGGAGAAATGTGTTCTTTGGCACCTCACATAGAACAGTCAGTGGATGTCCTATCCTTCAAGAACACTGTGAATGGACTAGCGCTGTGGGCCTGGGTCTGAGAGCAGAAGTACCTTAAATGATTTTATTGGGAGTTCCCAAGCAACCAGCTGAGAAACTTTGGGACTGCCCCGTGCCCCAAATGCTCTGAGGGACAGACATTGCTCCTAAGTGTTCAGAATTGCAATGCTGTTATTTTGTACTTCCTGGTTCGAGCTGCCCAGCTGTGACTAAGGGTATGCTTTCCACTGGAGAGTGCCATCCAAAGCATTTTAGAGAGGTGTGAGGAAGAAGCCAATTATTGTTGTAGTGAAGCACATTGCCAAGAAAGTTGTAGCAGCCAATACTTCCAATGATATGAACGTTCAGAAATGGTCTCTTTTCAGTGCTTTTGTATGACACAAGATACACACCAGGGTAGGGAATAAGTCTCCCTGCAAGCTATGCTGCAAGTAGGGGGTGGGTGGAAGTTTCAGGAGCCTGAGACCGTCTGCTATTTATTCCCTTTGTGCTCTGCTGTTCGATAGATCCCCAGACATTCACCCACTAGGTAGCTCTCATGGTTGCCTATAAATATGTCAAAATTTGCCCTTAGACGCACCTCTGGCTGAGGGTTTCTCTACTGGGGGCTCTCTAGGATGGGCAGTGGAAGGGGTAATCCGGGTTAGAAACTTAAGAAGATAGTTCATTCTGCTTCCAAATGTGTTGGGGAGGGCCACTGAAAACAATGGAAGCCCCTCTAAGCTGACGATGGATGACACTAATGAAACCTGAGAAATTGGGGGCCAGTGAAAAGATGGAGAAGCTATATGCATTATGTACTAGCTCCAGCCAGATAACCCCTACTTCTGGCTGGATGCAGCAGCCAAACGCAGAGGGAATTACGTGTTCCTTACACAAAGAGCTCCAGCTAATCCAAGACATTTTTGCTCCTTTCCTTGGTGGACAGATGTGGTACAATCACAGGAATCTAAGAAGAAAGAGAGTCACTTCTTTGCTCGATTCCCCCACCCACTCCTCCAGCCTGCACCAGGCAAGGGAATAATGATCAGGTGGGGCTTTGGTTTAGATCAGGAGTGAGATCCAGACTTGGTTCCTGTGGTGGTGGCAATGGGTCTCATTTCATAAGCAGACCAGAGCACACCTAGTTAAAATGCGCCATGTTCAGGCCAGGGACCAAACACTGCTCACGTCAGGCAAAGAGAGCTCTGCAGACAACTGGCCTGAAGGATAGAGTGACCAGGACACAACAGCAGACCAGACGCAACACAGATGGGGAAATGCCAGGCCCTGAAAAACAGGGGGCACTGCACAGCAGTGGCACTATAAGATCTCTTGTTCATAAGGCCATTACCCTTAGATCAGGAGTGAGATCCAGAGGCTGGGGGTACAGTGGATGGGCCGAAGTGAGGTTCAGTAGGAAGATGGTGCACGGAATGCAATAACGATCAAGTCATCAAAATGGAGAGGGTGAGCAGGGATGAAAGCAATGAGACTTACTCTGGAGGGTTATATAGCAACCCAAGGAGCCTGAAAGGGTTGCTGAATTCCTAACAGCATGTAAGGCAGGGAACGCACAGTGTTTCCTCCACCTCACTTAAGAGGCCTCACTTGGTGTATTCTACTCTGTTCTGGGCCCCTCAACCGCCTCCCTCTATTAGGAGGAGGATCTTTGTCAGTTAGAAGTCAAGGAATAAAAAAGACATTTATAGAGGCCAAGGAGGATTAAACATATGACTTGTCATGTAACATTTGTAATCCCCTGCAGTCAGCTTCTTCCTTTCCTCATGAAGGGCAAGATCAGGATCCAATGATGGTGTGCATTTTGGGGGTGTCGGGAGGACGGTCAGGGCCGAGAAGACTGAGCTTTCTCCTTCTGATTCCTGAAGGTGTGTTCTTAGTAGTCTCCCCACTCACAGGGCAGGGATTAGGCATAATGGCCATTTCTAAGAGGACCAAAATAATTTATACACACCGCTTGGTGAAGTACATAGCAGATATCCTATTACTTGTACTTAACATGGGGTAGCTTGGTGACTAACTGACTTGTTATGTTGGTAACAGCTACTCTCAGTTTCATAGGATATTAATAGTAATGCTAATAACCACAACCAAAGCAGTCTCATTAGTGTCTGCCATGTGGTGGATGCTGCTAGTTTCACAAACATGGTCCATAACCCTCATATTTTCCTGTGTGACCGGCATTATAGCCCCTACTTTATAGAGGAGGACACTGAGAACGGGAGGACATGACTAGATGATTCTAACTCAACCTGTTTAATTCAAAAACCTCTTTTCACTGTGCATTAAAGTAAAGCAGAAAATCGTGGACATATACGTGACCCGCGGAAAGCAAAAATGAATTTGAATGTGCAGAGAGATTATTAATAGCAGGCATGAAAGCTCCAAGCTTTCCACCCTGAGGCAGCAGGATAAACTTCATGATTTTTGTCATTCACAGTGAAATTGGACAAATCCCTACAAAGTAGCCTGGGTTGGAGGGAAATGCTGGGACTGGGAAGGAAGGCAGGGGTTGTTGGAGCAGGTTGGGAAGCCACAGGCTGCCTCTCATGCCTGGCCTGCAAAGAGCAAGGCCCCTTCGTGTACATTAGAACTTTCTAGATTTTTTTTTTTTTAAAGAACATTTTAGATTTTGAATACCTGATGGGGAAAGTGAGAGACGATAAGAGGCATTTGGAGTGTTGAGAGAAGCATCAGTGCTGGCCACTAAGTACCCAGGACAATAGGAAAGTGGCTCAAGCAGACTCAAAGCTTCAATTAAGTTAGGTGGAATGAGAGAGAGGAGCGGGACAATTGCAGGATGTGCCCAGCCATCTCCTCCCTAGGTGGGGACATCCACACCTCCACCCTGGTGTGAATAACCTGCAGCTCTTTGAATGGAGCCTTCCCTCTGCAGCTGACGTTAAGTCAGAATAGCCACTCCCATGAGCATCCTTCACACTTTCTTTATGATCAGTGGGCTCCCGTCTCCTCTGCTGAGATTATGGCTGAACAGTTTGGTTTATCTATGCCCATTCTTAATCCATATTCATTCCCAATCCTCCCAGCATGTGATTTATGCATTTGCATATCTTCTCCACGGACTCCTGAAGGATTGGACGGTGTGTAAATGTCATGCACAAACAGAAGGCTCGTTTAGTGGTGTTTCAGTCTGCATACTTCAAAAGCCCCAGAACGGACATACTGCATCAAAGAAAACACAGCATTACGCCCCAGACCAATAGCAGAGTCCCTACCATGAGGCACATACAGCCCCAAGGCTCAGGTGCAGCAATACAAATCTGAAATGTTCAATCAGTAGGTGATGGGACCATTACACTTTAATTAGGTTATTATAATTATTGAATACCAAACAGCATTATAATAACAGAAGTTGTGGCTCCTACATTTTACATCTCACCCGGGAGCAAACAAGTAGCCTATTCAGTCTTATGGGCATCGAGTGTTAGCTGCCTTTTGGCAGAAGGGATCCACTTCTATTAATGTCACAGGGCGAACAGTTTGATAGAGCCGCAGACGCTTCCCTAGTGAAAAATGGAAATTTATGGGACATTGTTGCACAGAGACCTGGAAATTACAGCTGCAAAAAGGCCTTTTAAAAGATCAAAGTCTTATTTTGGTTCTTAAGACACAAACAAAATAAAACATGAATAGTGCTAAAGTGTGTGTGTGTGTGTGTGTGTTTCCGGAAACACGCTCTATTAGAGAGAGGAGTATATAAATACTTGAGAAGCAGAATTATGTTTATATTTAAGTATATGTAAATAAAGAGGCATTTAGGAAAGTAGATTAACAACATGTTTTCAGGAATTTATAATGAAATCGTGATGGTTTTTATTGAAATTCTTCCTGATTTTAGCAGATAGTCCACACATGTGGGGAAGCTGAATCGTCTGATTGAATCTGACAGTAACCTTCCCCCCCACTTTATCTTCTCCTTTCTTTTCAGAACTCTTCGTTGCTCTTTGAGGCATCAAAAAGCCAAGATGTTGGTATTACTGGCTGGGATCTTTGTGGTCCACATCGCCACTGTCATCATGTTATTTGTCTCCACCATTGCCAATGTGAGTAATATGTTCTTTTGTTCATTCATTCACCCAGAAATTATCTGAATATTTACATAAAGTGCTACAAAAGAAGTTTGATCCACAATCCCTGCCCCTCGGGAATATACAGTTTCGTTGTGGGGAAAAAAAAAAAAAAGCACCCACTGGCACGTCAAACACTGAAATAGCAGGAGGAGAAAAGCCGGTGTCTACCAGAGTGAGCCCGCCAGGGCTGTGGGCGGCTAGAGGCTGGAGAAGACAATGAGGCTTCTTCAGTCCCTGGCAGAACCTTCTCCGGAGGTAGAGCTTGGAGGATGGGTAGATGGGCGGGGTCTCTTGGCGGAGGATGAATCGCGGAAAGAGCACAGGGATGCATTCCAGGCAGGAGTGCTAGCCAAGGTGCCCCGGTGAGAGGGAGAGGCTTTGTTTCAGGGCAGCATGGTCATACCCATGCGGCGAGAGCAGAGCTTCCTTTCCTTCTGGGAACCTTGATTAGAAGGATAGAGGGGAGGGAGAAACGATGAGAGGCTTTGGTTGCCAGACTGACACATTCAAATTCTGAACTGAGAAGAGCACGTGAAGGTGGAATTGTGCCAGATTAACCTGGTTCCAGGGAATTAACTCACTCAAGCAAAACAATGTAAAAAAATATTTTTCTCTCAGAACCTTGGGCTACTCTGACCTCTAGCGGTCGTTTATAGCACCACATTTGCTTTTATTGTGCTGTTCTCAGAAAGAAACAAGACCGCCCGTGGCACGCAAAAGTCAAGGCCATCCATCACTAGACGGGCAAATGGTGGCTCCAGAATCTGATTAGGTCCATGTTACAGTTCAAGGACAAATGGGTTTCGAAGTTCAGATAGGAAAGTTTGGCTGCCATTGGTGGATGTGATCGCTAGGAGCAAGGCTGATTTAAGAATCTTAGCCCATGAGCCCTCCTCCAGACTTCGGGTCAGCCATTCCGGGCCCCAGCCCCTAAGTCTCTCAGGGTAACAAGCCTGATAAGTGACTTCAGACAGCATTAGTGGATGCCAAAGTGCTGAATATCTGAATTACCAGCTCCTAATATAGGGCTTGGCATACAGTTGCTTATTGAATCAAGAGCAGGTGATCACACATCCTTAGCCCTGGACTTCCAGCAATGCTCATTCTGATAGGTGCTCTGCGTGCACAAGCCGGGTGTTTGTTTTCCAGAAGAATGATTGTTTTTCTTGGGCCGGGTGGGAAGGGACACTGGCACCACAGTGAGCCTTGAGGAATACATGTTGGTCACTCCTCTACTTTCAGGGGCCCCCATATCCTTCTGCTTGGATGGAAGTGGCTTCTTGACACCAAGACTCATTGCTGTTTTCCTCGTTGTCCATATGTTTCCTATTTGCCTCCAGTTGAGCGTTTTTTTTTAACCCCCTCAGGGCCCTTACATGAAATGGTCTATTTATTTATTTCTTTATGTATCTGAGAGAGAGAGAGAGAGAGAGAGAGAGAGAAAGAGAGAGCGAGCATGAGCAGGGGGGAGGGGCAGAAGGACAGGGAGAAGCTGGCTCCCCGCTGAGCAGAGAGCCCCCTGTGGGGCTTGATCCCAGGACCCCCAGATCATGACTTGAGCAGAAGGCAGACACTTAACCCACTGAGTCACCCAGGCGCCCCTAAAATGGTCTTGATAGAGCATATGGATGGTACGTACTTAAAACCAATCGCCTCATCTGATGTTTCTCTTTCTCAGAACCTCAGAATTTTAAACCACTTTTTTTTCTTTTTGAGTAATAAAGAATGTGAAGCCCAGAGAAACTATGTGATTTTTCTTCAGTCACACAATCTTCCACCTTTTCTCTTGGCACCTCTGTGGCTTCAGTTTTGGTCACACCTCATTTCCACCAAGAGGTGGGGTGCTTAGCCATGTATGGAGCTCAGTATGGGGTGTTGCCGAAGATTCTATCCGGACACAAATCTGACTTGCTATTTCTTTTGCTTTTAAAGCAGAGGATCAGCTTTTTTTTTTTTTTTTAAAGATTTTATTTATTTATTTGTCAGAGAGAGACACAGCGAGAGAGGGAACACAAGCAGGGGGAGTGGGAGAGGGAGAAGCAGGCTTCCCGCGGAGCAGGGAGCCCGATGCGGGGCTCGATCCCAGGACCCTGGGATCGTGACCTGAGCTGAAGGCAGACGCTTAATGACTGAGCCACCCAGGCGCTCCATGACGGTCAGCTTTTAAACAACTGTTTGTTTCCTTTTGGTTTCAGGTCTGGGTGGTTTCGGATATTACGCAAGCGTCAGTCGGTCTTTGGAAAAACTGTACGAGTGGCGGCTGTGAAAGCATCCTGTCATATGCCAGTGAAGGTATGTGTTAGAGGGCTGTGCTCAGTAGGACGATTCGGGTGGTCAGGGAAGCATGCAGCCTGCCGGGGACTGCTTAGCCCAATACCTTGTTCTCCTCCTCCCGTGTCCACAGACGCCCTCAAGGCGGTGCAGGCCTTCATGATCCTTTCCATCATCTTCTCCGTCATCTCCCTTGTGGTCTTCGTGTTCCAGCTCTTCACCATGGAGAAGGGAAACCGCTTCTTCCTCTCCGGGGCCACCATGCTCGTGTGCTGTGAGTATCGTAAGGGTGGGCTCCGGTTTATGCCAGAAAAGCTTTTAGGGCGGCCTTCCCGTGGGTGCTCCTGGCAGTTTGGACAGATGAGCACATGGCACATGGACAATTTTCTCCTCTACTTTTTTGTTCTCTTTTTGAGAACCCCTGCTGGTGCTTGGCATAAGTACTGTCATCTGCTTTAAACAGACTGCCATGTTTAAACCTAGCGCTCCCGGGCTGGGGTGGGGGGGCGGGTGGCCACCAAGTGGCCGGGCCACGCCCACTGCAAGCACTTGTACACGAGACACTTGAGGGCAGGAAGGTGGGCGTCCTTAGACGGAGCCACTGCCACAGTGCATGCCAGCCCTGCTGTTCTCTTTCTCCTGCCGTTCTTCCCCAACACACACGACTGGGTGCAAGGCTGTGTTCTTTTGCATCCTGGGCAGCCTGCCTACATATGCTGGGGTCCAGAAGGAAAAGCTGGGTGGTGGACGTGAAGTCCTGTGTTTTACTTCACACTTGCAGCTACACAAACCAGTGTGGGTGTGAGAGCCCAAACACCTCTAGTTTATCAGCACAACCATCAAGGTTGGTTGGTTCAGGGCAAATCAACAGAACTATCATATAGGGCTAAACAGCCAGATTTTATTTTCCCAGTGAAATTTCCCATTTTGCTCTGAGGGAAATAGGATCTTTTAAAAGTTATACAATTTTTTTCTTGGTTTTAATATAAAAAACCGAAAAATGAGACTTTTTTTTCGTCCCCCTTGCAGGGTTGTGCGTTATGGTTGGGGTGTCCATCTATACTCATCATTATGCCGGTGGTTATGGAACCAACTACTCGACCAGTCACCATGGCTACTCCTTCATCCTCACCTGGATCTGCTTCTGCTTTAGCTTCATCATTGGTGTGCTCTATCTAGTCCTGAGGAAGAAATAAGGCCGAACAAATTCACGGGGATCCGGGGGGTGGGGAGAAGGAAGCCGTTGAATCTGGGAGGGAAGCGGGAGATACTCTGCAGGAAAAACCGAGAGAGGGGAGGGGGGCGGGGAGGGGAAGTAGGGTGGGAGAGGCTGAAATCCCAAACCATTCCTGAGGAGGTTCTCTGCTGGGCGAGCCCCCGCCCTTGGGAGAAAGTAGTTGGCTAGCGCTCTGCTGCTCCCCGGATGCAGCCGGAGAGCCTCTCTCCAGCTACCAGACTTGGCCTTCGGCTGTTCTCAGTTACACACACTGCCTGGGGCCCCATCAACTGCCACACCACGGGCTCCACTGCTGAGGCTGAATTCTGGGTCTCGTGCTGCCGTCCTCAGACAGATTGCATCAAGTTAAAATAGCGGTACAAGTTCCAGCAAGAGCAGATCTTGTTTTTGTGTTGAATATGCTAAGCCTGGAAACCATTGTGCCTTTCTGACCCAAAGCAAAACATCACATTCCGGTCTGAAGGGCCCATATGAGGGCTTTGGCCAGTGAGCCATTATCCCTCTTTAGAACAGATATTTAACTCGGTGGAACTCAGTGGTATTTGTGACGAAATGGGAGAAAGACATATAGTCCTAAGGCCAAATTGGTGGGTGAGTTAAACCAAGAAAGAGAACTTTTCACAGTGGAAGTCCTGGGGGATGACCAGAACCCAGACCGGACCTCACACAGCTGTCCCTCCCAGAGACCTCTTGCTATGGACTTTGCTAGGCCTCTTGCTTAAAGCCAAAGCAGCTCTTTTGGCATTTCTGTAAAGCCACCAATGACCAATTCCGTGGTGAAAGCACCACACAAATTATGGGACCAAGGGGCAATCTGGTGACAGTGCTACAATAGGGTTATGTTTTTAGGACCCCCCCTGTCCATGCAATCAGTGTTTCTTTTGAGCACATACTGGGAGAGAGATGGACATGGTTCCTTGTAACATGATTTATTACTCTCCCTCTAAATTATAACTTTTGAGGACATTTTGTCAAATTATCTGCATTGGGGATCGGGACACCTAGTCTCCATGGTAGCTCTCTC
Source organism: Callorhinus ursinus (assembly GCF_003265705.2). Classification (NCBI taxonomy): domain Eukaryota; kingdom Metazoa; phylum Chordata; class Mammalia; order Carnivora; family Otariidae; genus Callorhinus; species Callorhinus ursinus. Next base: position 20,034,115 of record NW_027397089.1, on the reverse strand, counting down.
TCTGACATGGGCTGGAGCCATTGCCTTTCCCACAGGTGAGGCAGGGCAATTCTGGAAGCTTAGTAAAACACAAACCAAAACCAAATAGATCCTTGGGTGAAAGGTGCTATATAATTGGAAAGTATTAAGCATACTAGGTATCGGTCATGATTAGAACAGAGTGCCTGCCTTCCCAGGAAAATTAGAAAATTCCCACGAGACAAATAAAAACATAGGTGTTGGGTGGATATTTTCTTTAAGAGAAAAAAAATAAAAAGCAAAAACTCTTGTGGTACCCAGTCAGTTGGCGATTGGGCTGTCTGTTGCCATAGGAGCATTTCTATAGAACTTGGTAGCAGTATGTTATTCCTGGGTAAGCAGGCATGGCTCTGGCTTGGAGCAGCTGAGCCATCTCAGATTCTGTCGAAAGGGGTTGTTTTGGGAAGAGATTTCCTTTATTACCTGAGAAGAAGATCTACCCCAGGGGGGATCTGAGACATCTTGCCTACTTTCCTTCTCCCAGCTCTCTCCTTATCCCATTTCTTACATAATTTTCCTTTCTGGGGGTTGTCATGCCATGATTGCTGGTATTTATGTAAAAGGACTATGACTAAGTGTATTGCTCTGTGTTCATTCTGGTTAAGGGAATATTGAAGGCAGGCCACCAGATTACCTGGGCTGGGGGTAGAGAGATGGCAAGCAAAAACTGTGGGATGATGAACTTTTTAATTATGACTTAATTATCACATGATTATAGAAGGCTGTCTTATGTGCAGAAGCATACTTACATATCAGATATACCCAAAAGAGATACTCGCATTATGTTGAAAAGTCAAACGATGACTGGAGTGAAACATGTATTCCCTTGTCTTTTACTTTATTTCTGTGACATTTATGTCTCATGTAATTTGCATTACATTGGTGGGTTGTTCTAGTACTGTATTTGGCTTCTTTAATAGATTGATATTTCATATACTATAATTGTAAATATTTTGATACAAATGTTTATAACTCTAGGGATATAAAAATAGATTCTGACTCCCTTCACCGTGTGAATGTTTTCTTCCTAAAAAATGCAGGACAGTAGGGATAGTAGTGACATTTATGCCTAATGAAGTTGTCAATCGGTGTGATTCGAACAACTTGGCATTTATTTGAGACATTAAACTACTTTCTGGTGATACATTAGGCATTCTACAATAATTCTTTCAGGCAAATGAACGTTATTAGATATAGTTTTATCTTACATTAATTAAACCTCTAAAGCAAAAAAAAATAGAACTTCATAAGCTAATACATCAGGGAGATGTTATGGTCTTGAATCAGAATGACTTATGACATTAAGAAATCAGATACTTGTGAAGTTTCTTTGAAATAGCCAATTCCTCTAATGTGTCTTCAAAATATAAAGCAATTCACAAAGGTATGCATCAAATACATACCTTTGCAGAAACCCATTCACTGCATAAACTGGGCATATCTGTACGGGGCAGGTGAGAAAAGGGAAGCTTTACTGTTTTCTGTGAGCAATAAGGACTGGAATTAACAGTGGAAAAGCAGAGTAGATACTTTGTACCCTAGCATTGTGTCAACACTATCATTCAAATGGTTTTGATGTGGATTTGGTGCTCTGTCAGTCCCCCTGTGGTTTTGGATGAAGTAACTGCACAGAGTAATACACAAAAAATACACAATGGAACCTGAAAATAAAACTCTAACATATTTTAAAGTCACTTAATCAAATTGCATTGATTACTGATACCCTCTCAGAGACCTGTGTGATTTCTTAGATCACTTCTGGCATACTGTCATAAGAGGCTACTTCTCTCCTTTTGTTCTCCCTGGGATTCATTCCCCCATGTCATTTGCCTGGTCATGGGTCAGACCTCCAAAGCATCCTTTCTTCCTTTCCTTCTATAGATCTTTAATCAGAATCTCCAACAAGCTCTCAGAAGTGCTCAAAGTTTCTCTTTTGCCAAGATGAAATCTTCTGTCTCAAAGACCTGGATGGTGAATGGGGGTGTATTACTCAGGATTCTCCAGAGAAACAGAACCAATAGGATGTGTAAATTATATATAGAAAGACATTTATTTTTTAAAAACTGGCTCACATGATTGTGGAGGCAGGCAGTTTCAAAATCTGCAGGGAGAATAGGCCTGGCAGGCTGGTGCCCAGGGAAGAGCCATTGCTGCCGTTCAAGTCCAAAGAATGTCTGCTGGCAGAATTGTCCCTTGTTTGGGGGGAGGAGGTGGTCGGTCTTTTGTTTTATTCAACTGATTGAATGAAGCCCACACACGTTACAGAGGGCAATCTGCTTTACTCGAAGTTCACTGATTTAAATGTTAATCTCATCGAAAACACCCTCACAGAAACATCCAGAATAATGTTTGGCCACCTGTCTGGGCACCATAGCCCAGCCAACGTGACAAATGAAATTAATCATCATGGGGGAAACATTCTAATTAAGAATAAGGCACCAGGTTACCAAACATTTTCAGAAATAATTTAGGGCGCCTGGGTGGCTCAGTTCGTTAAGCGACTGCCTTCGGCTCAGGTCATGATCCTGGAGTCCTGGGATCGAGTCCCACATCAGGCTCCCTGCTCAGCAGGGAGTCTGCTTCTCCCTCTGACCCTCTTCCCTCTCGTGCTATCTCTCATTCTCTCTCTCTCAAATAAATAAATAAAATCTTAAAAAAAAAGAAATAATTTAAAAGAAGCTTAAACAGTGGAAATCTTTATGTTTACAGTTGATACTTAGAGAAATAGTAAGACATGGGGGTCAACTTGAAAGATAATCTTGGATAGCCTATGAAAAGACAGGAAGTTGTCAGAGTCCCTTTTATAGGGGAGCTTAATAAATATTTGTCAGGGTCAATGTCTTAGGTAGGGTCAAGTTGAATTAAAGTGGTTAAGAAAATACTCTTAGGTGAAACTGGTCCAAATTTATGAATATGGGAAACATGAGCTGCAGAGCTCTCCATTACCACTTAGGAATGGTTAGTAGACAGCTACACCACTCTTGTGTTGGACCCAGCCATTATAATCCCCGTGCAAAACCCCATTGGCTTTGAGGCACAGAAGAATATTTCAGTAGGGCCTTGAAAGAAGGCATATGAAAACTAAGAGGATATTGTGCAGGACTCCACCCTTAAAAAGAGAAGCTCTCTCCTATGTTTACTAAGAAAGAGTCAGAATATACCAAAATACAGATAAAATTCCCTAGCAAAAAATGTGTACACGAGTTTAGAAAAAGACTAGATTTTAGGGAATAGAAAAGAATGGGGTAGAGTGGTAGGAGGCAGGATGAAAAGAGGAAAACTTGCTGGAAATTTTGGAGTAGATTCTGAAGAGGATTGATTCATTTTAAAGAGGTATTGCAGTCCAGCAGAGCAGGCAGCAGGTAGAGAAGGATGTACACTGATTAGGTGGAGCCCAAGGAAAGGAGTGTTTTGGAGTTCTACCCAGTCTTGTTTCTGGAAGGGAGACATCTGGGGCCTCCTCATGGGGCAGGAGGGTGACCATTAAAACTTGTATTGATAAACCACTGGGGGCTAGGTGTTGCACCTAGAGGCTAGGGAATGAAAGATCAAGCAGACATGTTTCCTGTCTTCATCTAATTTATAGTCTAGCCTGGGAGTAAGACTCAGACCTAGAGAAAATGGAAGAAGACCCTCTGGGAGCACAGAGGAGATGGGAGCACTAGCACTTGTGGGAGGGTAGAAGATTTTCAGGTCTTCATCCCTTCCTCATGGCCCTTATCCCATCCCATGAGCAATTAGCTGACAAACTCTTATGGATTCTACCTCTGCTGCTTCTCTTACCTACCCAAATCTCCCTGCCTGAAAGGCCATTCCTTTATTCCAGGCTCTCATTGCCTTCCATCTGAATAACTGCAGGTGAAAAACATCCCAGTGTCCTCCATGTCCTCACCTACTCTCTCCAGCCTCTCCTTTCTGCTGGTGTCAGGAAGGGTGGTGATGGATGCCTTTCCGTCACTGCCAGGGAGTCAGTCCAGGGCCAGGAGGACCAGAATTCCCACGTAGGATGCCGGTGTGTATGGCAGGTTCATACTCAATCATCTGGTTAACTGGTGATGATCAACAAGGGCTATAGAGTGAGTCCCAAATAAAGAATGACTGTCTTCATATGGCAAATGAAGGACTTTATTATATTAAGAGATAAACTGAACAAGGGGTGGGGGGTGGGGAAACAAGAACAAACTGTTGAATCCTCCCCAATATAGGAATGGGTCAGGTTCCAAAAGTTATTTTCCTAAGTTGGTTGTTGGTTAAACTCAGAGCACATTTTCCCATAGATTCATTTCAGAATTATTTTGCTTAGGATATGGGCTAAAAGACTTTTGTAATCTAGCCTGGAAATAAATTTAATAATTATTGAGCTATTATTATTTTTGATGGGAAGGAGTTAATTTAAATTCTGGAAGCTAGACCCCTCTGTTACCCTTCTAAACCTTTCATGGTAAGAGGAGTGTATCTGATGGAGAATGGAATGGAGAGTAGATATATGGGTCCATATTCAGAAGACAAGGCCACCTCTGGGCCAGGGAATCCCTTTACCCTGACATGTTCAGAGTTTGCCATTGAGTATAGGAGAACATGGTGTTTACATACACAGTACGTAGTTTTTTAAATGAGGTGTTAAGCTGGAAAGGCTTGCTCCATTCTCTTGGTCTCATGGCTCAAAATCAATCTTAATTTTCTCACTTAGGTTATCACATCAATGGCTTCAATCCAGTCTATCCAGGGACTTTAGAATGATTCTAACTCCTTAGTATAGTAGTCAACATGCTTTTGGGCATTATGAAATCTTACTATTTTAGTCTGATTTTACAACTTCTCCTCCCTCTTACAAAATGCTGACATAGGGCATATATATTTATAAGTTTTAAGGTGAATCAAGATCCAACCTGCTTTGAGTATTTGGGTACAGTTTTGCAATTGCTCTTGAGGTAACTAGGCATTGCAAAATCAAGTTTGAGAATTATAGTACAGGATTTATGAGGGAAGTAGATTATACTAATTAATCTGACATTTAGTCATCTTGTTTTTAAAAAAGTTAGAATCTTTCTGGCAGTAATATTTAAATCCAGATTTCTTTCCATAAGCTAAATTACCAACTTCACTTCAATATGGCATACTTGCACTGACTGCTGATTTCTTTCTCTGGAGTAATTCACATTCTTTACCTCTCATTGTATTTAATACTTGTCAGAGCTCCGGGAAGGACAGATAAAAGGTAAATGCAGACAACTCTTAAATGTTCAATTTAAGTTCATTTCAGCTATGCATTCCCATGACATTCCCCTGGACACCCCAATTCCAAGAGTTGCTCTTCCTGACTTGGAGGAAGGAGTTCTCCTTTCTGTGGCTAATGCCCACCACCACCATTTTGTGAATTTCATACTCTTTTATTTCCTCAAGGATGCTTTATAGATTACCTCCTTTCTCCTTGTATCCCCAACTTCTCTCTCTACTGGACATTTTCTTTTGAGGGTAAATAAGTGTAAATTTATCCCATCGTAAGTAAAACAAAACAAAACACTTTTTCCTATCTTGATACTCTACCTCTTGCTCTCTCTTCACAGGCGTGCTTATTGAAAGTGTGGCTTATTGTCTATGTCTCCACCACTGGGCCCCAACTTGACATTTGTGGAGCCTCAGGCAAGAGCACAAATGGAGGGCTGCCCACGGCATGTCTGAATATTTAAAACTTATATTATCAAGTTAACGAGCTGCTAAATAAATGTATCCTATTGTTCCACCTTGATGAATATACCTAGAAGGTCAGTATCAAATTTAGAATTCTCAGAGTCCTTGCAGTTCTGGGGTAGAGCATGGTTTTGTAGGGTAGAGTTGGTACTGGACCTCCCGCTCATAGCCTGCTTTCCTTGCTGTTCACTTCTGGCTCCATCCCTCATCATGAGGGACCCAGAGTGCATACATATGGAGACCCCAGTCCACATATCTAAGACCAGTCCTCATTCCTTCCCTATACTGCAAATGGCTGCAACTCAGCCATTTCACTTTAGGAGTGTGCACACCTGTGACATGTTTTGACCTCTGAATAGACTGGACTAGGCCCAGGGGAGGGAGGTCTAAAAGTGAGCATGGGGACTTTGACTTTGGCAGGGAATCTGGGGTCCTGGATAATCAGAATAGAATATTGAAGGAGAGTGTGGCCTCCGGGAGGTATGTTCCTTGGCCCCAAACCCAAGGACTTTTAGTCAATGGGAGGGTGTAGTTGGAGGAGGGTCAGAGCTGAGCCTTGAAGGCACAGGCCCAGTGAAATCCCCCTCACCTGGTCTCTAAGGGCACTGGCCTATCATTTCACTTCTCACTCCTTTCATGGCCGATTCAAGCCAATCTAATTCTACCCTCACCAGTTTGCTGCTCTCCTACAGTATCTTTAGATTCCAAAGCACAGTAAATACTTTCAATCTGTATCTTCTTCTTCCTCTCCTCCTCCTTCTTTTCTTGACCCTTTACTCATTTTATCTCTGTATTCTGCACGATGACTTAATTAAAACTCATATAATTAATCACCACTTATCTTGCAATGAATCTAAAATTTGCATCTTGACTCAGACCAATTTTCTGGATCCATAAAAACTACATATTCAACTGAACCCATTAGGTCCTGCCCCTTTCTTTGTATTCCCAGTCTCAGAAAATAACCACCTATCACTTAGATGCACAGGCCAGAAACCCAAGTGTCATTCACGATTCCTCCTACTTCATTCTTCACATCTAATTAGTAACCGTGTCTTGTTGATCCAACGCCTAAATATTTCTAGACTTTTTCCCTACCTTTCCATCCCCTTTGCTGTGATACCATTTTAGACCTTTAATAGCATTTTTCAAAAATAGCTGAATGGTATCTTAAAAATTCACTGCTATAACTCATTTTCCACTCTGTTACAAAAATGATTGTCCTAAAATGCAAATATGATCATGTCCTTCCCCTGCTTTTAATCCTTCATGGGAACCTTCATGTTGTTCATGATAAAATTCAGAGTCCTAAACCTGTCTATTGCAAACTTTTCTCCCCATGCCATTCTATCCTTGAGTGGAAACATACTACTTATACCATGCTTTTGGAAGTGTTTCCCACACACTATTTCATTTTCCCTGAAGATCTTTCCTTCTTCTGGTATCTGGCTACCCCCTTCTGATTCCTCAAGACTCAGCACATTCCTCAGCTTTGAAAAGGTATGACTACCCTAGGCCCTACTGGGATGCCTTCCATCAGTGCTTACATAACACAATGTGCAAGTTCCATCAGAGTATTTTTCACAAGATATTTTAATTGGATCTTTAACTGAATGGCACCATCACTAGACTGAGCTCCATTGGGGCAGGGAACTCATCTTTCATATTCTTTCCTTCAGCATTTAGCATTATGCCTGGCAATTAACAGATGCTCAATATAATTGTGTGAGAAGTGCCAGGGAAGATGCTGGGGATATCACGATGCGTGACGGAGCCCATCCCCTGAAGTGCTTACTGACTAGAAGGTAATTAGACAAGAGGCTCCAATGCAGGTGAGGTGTTGCTGATGCTGAGAAGGAGGGAGGAAAGATACCTCTAGGTAGGTGTGCCTAAGTCTTTTAGGATCATTACATTTGATAAAAGCTATCTCTGCAAAAATGTATATATATACATTATATATGCATATAATGTATATATAATTTTTTTTCATAAAATTTAGTATACTCACAAATTCCCCTGGAGCCATCCATGGATTTCCTAAGTGGTACACCCCTTAGGTCTGGACAAGAGTGGCCTCTGCCTTACAGCAACCTGCTCTGGCCCTTATCCGGCTGTGCTCCATGGGCACATGCATTTCAGGAACATTTGAGATGAACTCAAAGGGTGGATACAGTTTTGGAAGTTGTACATATGGGAGGAAGGGGGAAGCTAGTTCAGAGGGATGAGCAAAAAAAAAAAAAAAAAAGTTTAGGGATGGAAAAGCTAGCCAGGTCAAGTGATATGTTTGGAGAAGTAGATTAGGGTCTACAGAAAGAAGGTCCTGACTCTCTCAGTTAGGAGTTTTAAACTGACTTGGTGGGACCATGAGGGAGTCATGTTTTTGAGGAGAGCATGATATAATTTGGCAGATTATAGAGAGGGTTCTAGGGAAAGAAAAGAAAAGTGGGGAGAAGGCTGAGAAGCTGTTGCAGTACTTGAGGAAAGAAGTAAAATGGAAGTAACTGGACAAAGAAGTTGGGATGGGAAAGGAAGAGATGAATACAAAAGACCTGACTTATATGCCACAGGATTCAGCAAGAATTTGAGGAGAAGACATCACAGAGTATTCTGATTTATAAGACTGGATGGTGGGAAACTGGCCATGCTGTTGATGAAACAGGGAAGCTGGAGGAAGAATTAATTTGAGGGGGAATAAGATGAGCTCAGATCTGGACATGCTAAATGTTAAGGAGCCAGCTGGACACGAAGGTAGCTCTCCCCTCCAAGTCTAAAAGGTTCTAGGATAATCTTGAAGGGTTCTATTCCAGAGTGGTCCTGGAGGTCCCTGAAGCACCTTAGGAGGCTGCATATTTCTCACGTTTAAACTCTAGAGAGTTAAACTTTTCTGGGCACATCCATCATCCTGCGTCAACTCACTTGGGACTGACCCTTCTTATATTTGTTTTAATTCAGCTGTCTTCTCATTGAAAATTTTGCTTTTAAATTGTTTTATTGCCAAGTTTAGCTTCCGCAATTAGCACAATATTTTCTCTTTATGTTAGTTCCTGCAGCCCTGTGGAGAACAAGGCATGGCGTGGGGTAGGCATGGAAAGATGACAAAAGGAGAGGACATGGATTTGGGTCACACTTGGAGTTTTAATTTGGTATCCCATGAAACTTCTTGTTCAAATCTGATTTGCTTAAATTTGATTTTAAAAAAATGTTGTCTTTTACTAAATTTTCCTTTTGAACATTTTTAACATCTGCTTTTGTTTTAAAAATGGTTGTATTTTTTTTTTAAAGACATCTTTTACTTTTACCCACACTTTCTTACCCCCTCAATAGAGACTTCTTTTGGGCAAACTATTTTGCTGCTAAACCTCTGAACATCACTCTCACCAATGAGAGATCTGGAATGATGTCTGGATACAGGTAACAGTGACCTGGCATGGACATTAGTCAGATGATTATGACAAAGCCCATGTGGTACCAGGATGGATGAAGAAATACGAAAATGAGGGGCAATCATTTCTTCATATTCTGAATTAGTCAGATTATAGTCTGAAGTAGAGAACCACTCAGTGTTGGTCACCACTGTTCAAAGGGATGTGAAGAAATTGGAGTGACTGTAGAAACAAGCAACAAAGATGATTAAAGGGTTGGAAAATATGTTCCAGGATGAAAGATGAAAAGGTTTTTGATGTCTCAGCAATGGAAGACAAAGGTGGGACATGATTCTGAGAGGTGTTTTATGAGGGGATATTTGACGGAGAGATAGGACACTAGAATGTATGATAAAGGAAGACTGTGAATAAACCTAAGAAAAAAAATTCCCTCGTTTAGATAATTTAGCCAAGAGTCAACTTTTTACCCTTTCCTGTACCCTTGACAGACATTAATAATTAATCACAACACTCTTTTCTGCAGTTTGGGTCAACCCTCAAAAATCCTCAACCCAGAATTCCAAGTGGCCTCTACCAGTCCTTTGAAACATTTACATAAGAAGAAATCCATCTGCTACTCTAGCTGTAGACATTGCACTTTCTGACAGCTAGAGGTTTTACCAGATGATTTCTCAAAGATTTTTGAAGAACCATGGCTCTACTAAATAGTTTGCTTCATGAGTTTCATGAGAAATAGACTTAATTTATAAACAATAATAGATCTTGACCCTTTGAGCAAACTGGGATATCTCTGGAATGCTTTTAGTGAAGGAGTGGGGATTTTGCTACTAATTTAACAGAGAGTTTAGTTGTCTTCTCAAACAAGCTCTTCACAGACAGCCTTGAAGATCTCATAATGCTGACAAGCTTGAACAACAACAACAACAACAAAAAACATGTATGGATGGAACTAGTTATAAGGGAACAGTTTCTACTAGGACCGTCCCTTTAAAATGTACTATTTGACCCAGGAGAAAAGAAACTGGGCTCTAGATTGACCAGCAATGCTGAAGAAGGCATTATGAGGCACTAATGAAGCTAATTGAAATCTCTGCTTTTTCTGTAGTTCTTTATGTGTTGTTATGAAAACAAAAACAAAAACTGATGAACAGTGGTATTCTGACACCGAGTCTCTAGGAGGTAAACAGTGATAAATGGCAGATCAGGAAGCTGAAGGGCAGAAATCAATACTTGCTGTTACTTGGTAGTAAATTATGAGAAGCTTTGGATGAGAGGAGACAGATGTTGTTTTTCAAATCACACTGTTTGAACTTCAGTTGTTCATAAATTTCTTCTTTCCCTGTGGATCTAAATTTCTATCTTCGCCATATATACCCTAAACATATGGTGATTTATATCAGGTCAATTAAAAAGGTGGGAGGTAACTCAATCTGTTAATATTTGAATTTTATTCTCTACCATCTAATTTCTCCAACTTTTCTAATGATGAATAGCAGAGTTCTTTGTTAAAAGAAAGCTTTTGGATCACAAAAATGGATTAAAATAAAATAAAAAGAACTAATTGTGCTTACAAAAAAACGTTAAGAATTTCCTGATGCTAAGTTTCAAGGGCAGCATCTTCTTTGGTGCCATTTGGCTCAGAAACACACATTCTGGAGTCACTAAATTTTAAATACAGAAGTAGGAGAGATTAAAAAAAAGCCATTTCTTCCAATGAGGTCAGCAACATTTTTTTACCATATTTTAGACAAATTCACCATGTTCCACCAAGTCACACATTTACATATACCAACCTGAAATTTCATCCCTGAAACATAATAAAGAAAACAAAATCAGTCTTCAAAGATGTTTTTGCTGTCTTGTTTTTTTTTTTTTTGTGGCAGTTGTTGACCTTTAGTGTTTATTGATTTTCCTACCTTTTCCTTATTTATAATCCCTCCCTCCCTTTTTTAAGAAGAGTGGAGTAGCTTCTTGAAGTCTGGGCATATAAAGCTGCTGTTTTAAAATATACTATTTTATAGCTGCCTATGAGGCTGATAGGCCAAAGAAATGTATCCCATCCCCATTGGAGGAGATGTCTTGCAGCCTGTCACTCGGGTATATGGTGTTTTTATTGCTGTTTACCTGAGGTAGCTACCAGGTGCTTTCTAGAACAAGCTCAGGTGGGGTCTCCAGAGTCAAGATTACAGAGAGAATATAGCCACCACAGTGCCCTCTTTCACCCAGGAGCACTGCAACCACAGAGGAAGGGGTTGGCTCTTTTTGCCCCCATATCCTGTGGGTCTGTGGACTGCAGGCTTACCTGACCAAACCTAGACCAGAGCTCAGAAGGAAGGGAAGCCTCCTGCCAGACTTCATAATGATTATTTTGAAAAAAAGAGAGAGAGCATGGGAGAGAGGGCGAGCAACCAGGAGAGCCTTACAGACCTTGGTGTTGTAAGGCAGAGAAATGAAATGATGGTTTGAGGGGCTCTGACTTAAGGCCAGATCATAAATACTGCCGAGACATGATCTAATTAACACCAAGTGTACCACCTTTGACTGTAAGTACCTTGAGGCCTTGTTTCATGAATTTTTCCTCCACTATTTTCCCAGACCCGACATATTGCCTGGCTCATAGTAGACATCGAATAAACATGCAGTGAACAAGTTAAATAAGAGAATAAATAAAAGGATCTTAACTTAAAACGAAGGAGAAATGGACTTACATTAAAGCATCAGGGATATAGGGTATATCTGCAGGGGAATTTTTTGGCAAGGAATATTATTGAAGTCTGTTATTGGTTATTGAGGAAGTTTCATATAATCTAAGGAGATGCATGGTCACAACAGAATTTCAACAATTCTGGGATGAGTTCCTTGGGGGAGGGCGTGGATTAACTATTCACAGGCTCTCATCCTTCCCTTGACTTTGATAGGTCTGATTCTTAGGAAGGTACCTCTTTCTCTGCTCCCTCAACCGGCTGTGTTTATTTTCCCAGAAAATTCTAATTTCCTTATTGTCCCTGAAGTACAGAAGCCACTCATCCTGAAGCATTTTTGAGAATATGGTACTGGCAATGTTTTTTCAGAGCAAAGATGATACCTTCTCAAACAAATTAATGGTGCTATCTACTGAGGTGCATGAAGGCCGAAAATGTGAGAAGGCCCAATGACCTCCCTGCTAAAAAATATAGTGTATCATTATGTCCTGGTGTTAGCTAGCAAGTGTTAAAAAACAGAGGGCCGAAGCTACTCCCACTTTCTTTTCTTTTCTTTTTTTTTTTTGCATTGGCATCTGTTGACCTATATTGTGCGTTCTGTGTAAATTCCATATGCCAGAGAAATTCAAGAGTAAAAAGGTCATGTGAAGGTAGAGTGTGGGTTGGAGAGGACCCAGAATAAAAGGATCCCGAATAAGAAGACAGTTTATCAAGATATAAGCAACAATTTCTGATTTTTTTCAACCAGGCAATAAACCCAGAGGATGCTCTATCAGTCTTGGATCAATAAGGCATATTTTACAATAAGAAAAATAATACATTTCCCTTGTCTGGGTGCCTCTTGACTTCTTCTCTCTTGGGAGTACCTGTGAGTTGGCAAACCTTTCCAGCGGCTTACTGATGGACCCTTTAGAGCTTTGAGATCAAGAGCCAACCCTTAAGGAGTGCTACTTGTTAACCCAGTTAACAAAAAGGATTGACATCGTTGTCCTAATGAGTGGCTGGTTCCCAGTCTGTTATTTCACACTTTGACACTAGATGTCAGAGAAAGACTTAGCCTTCTAATTTGTGGTTCTCACCCTGCTTCAGCAGAAAGAAAGACTGCCTTGTGAGAGAAATCAGGTATCGAAAATTGGCAGATTTCCCACTGTGAGCCACTATGGACGCCAGGGCTTTTATGCCAAAACATCACTACCCCACTCATGCCCTGTTAAATGTACCTTCTATGCTATTAAATCCCATGTACAGAATGGGTTGGATCAAGGTCACTGCTTAGAAATAGATTTTTGGCGGGGGGTGGGGAAACGACAACCACCAATTTAGTCTTCCAATTTTACAAAACATATTCAATTTTACTTGGAAATAAAAGAAATAAAAAGAAATAAAAGGTATAACATGGTCATGTTCTTATAATCCTTTTTATTAGTGAATTAGGAAATAGCCAAACCAATTAGAAATTGCATGAAAGTCTTGTAAGATCATTTTAATATTCTGTGCTAGTTTCTTCCATTTTGTAAAAAACGGCATTTTGTTTTAAATGATATTAAATAAAAATTTTGTTTTATTAGAGTTATTATTTTAATTATATTGCCAGATTCCCAAGGCTTTTAGCCCCTTAGCAGACTTTCTGATGTCGTAAAAAAATAGTGTGCTTTCTCATTACTAGGGATGGCACATTAAAAAAATTTTTCTTTTCTCTGTTTTGTTTTGTTTTTGACCTGAAAGAAGGCAATGTGAACAAACTGGAATCAGGCAAGACAGTGGTTAAGGACAAAGCCAGAAAAGGATATGTGGTTTTCCTCATCATGCACATTTCCCCCCCAATTCCGAAGGGTCACGGCCATCGTGTTCTCAACCATCCTTTGGAAATAACTAGTCATCTACCCACCCAAGGTTAAAAATAGCACTCTTAGAGTGAAAGAGGGTTCACTCAGACATGGAGTAGCAGCCCTGCTGTGGAAGATATTCCAGGATTTCTCTTGGTGATTCTAGAAGCCATTATGTCATCATCAAAAATAGCATTATTAATATTGCATGGGTGTGCCCTTTATTTATTTGTGAGCTGGGTGCTGTGGAAGGCACAGGGAACACGAAAAGGAAGAGACAGAACTTCTCTGAAGGCTCATGATGGAAACAGGAGAGAAAAATCATTCTAACACGCGTGACAATATTTACAATGATCGCTCGTTGTCACGGTCAGCAACCTCGACAGCGCCAGGCTCTTGGAACTTTCAGATAAAAGTTGATGTGGACAAATAATAGAAACAATTTCCCTGTGAAGCTCAGATTAGAGGATTACTCAGGCAGGATTAAAATATGGAGGGCTGTCAGTACCATTAATTATGGATTTATTGACTGATTTATTGATTTATTTTTTAAAAAATCACTCATATGGCACATACTATGAGCCAGGCATCAGTCTAAAGATTTTGTGACTATCAATACCTTTCATCCTTAAAATAACCCTACTAAATAGGTACCAGTATTAGTCCCATGTTACAGATAAAGAAACTGAGGCACAAAGAGGTTAACTGGCTTGCCAAGTATTGACAAGTAGGGCCAGAATCCCCCGGGGCCTGTCTCACCTTTTCTTCTACCCAACCTGAACTCCCACCTAACAACTTGTGCTTTTTCTCTTCTACCCAGAAAGAGCACGGTAGGGTTTAACAGATTATGATTTTGGAGTCAGTCAGATCTGTGTGTGACTCTTAGCTCTGCTACTTAATAAATGTGAGTTTGGGACAATTTTTAACCTCTTTGAGCCTAGCCTTTCTTATAGGGATTAATGATAACCATGTCCCACAGTTGTTGGGAGAATAAAAGGAAATATCATAGTAAGATTACATAGATTTGATACATGCTCTTGCTTCCTATGGGAAAGCCAGCTCCAATCACCCCCACTGATTCTGGCCTGATGATCATGCCCAGTGGATTTCTTCCCACTCCGCAGAGAGCTGACATATGTAACCAGTAGGATATTGCAGAAATGTCAGAGTGACTTCTGAAGCCAGGTCGTAAAGGACATTGCAGCTTCTCCCTGGCTCCCTCCTTGATCAGCCAGTCTGGAGACATCCAAGGCCCCTTAGGCAGCCCCAGTGGAAAATGCCACATGGTGCCAGAAGCCTCCCGCCAATCGCCAGCATCAGCTTGCCAGCTGTGTGAGGGAGCCATCTTAGAAGCAGACTCTCAGCCCCAGTCGAGCCTTCAGGTGATAGCAGTCCTGGCCAAGATCTTGTTTACAACCTCAAAGAGACCCTGAGCCAGAACCACCCAGCCAAGCCCCTTCCAGATTCCTGACCCACAGAAACTGTGTGAGATAGTGAGTGTTTGTTGCTATTCTAGGCCACTAGGTTTGGATAGTTTGTTACACAGCCATAGGCAACTAATACACTTTCCCTCACCTATTCTTTCTCCAATATATCAAACTAGACTCTTTTCTTGTCTCCACTTCTCACAGAACATTCTGCTCCAGAAATAAATTCAGTGGATGGAGTTTGTCCTGAGAACCCACCTATAGTCCATTTCACCTTTTTTTTTTCCTGTCAATGACCAACTTCCCCACCCTGTTGATAGCTAGAAGGTTCTCGGCATCCTTATGTGGCTGACCATTCTTCACTGGCATTCAGTTGCCCACTAGGCATTTGTGCATGTGAGCTTTCCTGTGTCTCTTTGTGGGGATAGTAGGTTGTAATAGTGGATATGGGTGATAAAAAGCCTTAACAGCATGGTGAGTATCTGTCTCAGGGTGAGGTCCTGCAGGTAGAAGTGGTGGAGCTGATAGTTTGGGGGAAACCCCTACTAGGTAAGTCACTTTTAGGAAGATGATTCCTGAAAGTATTAAGTTGTATGGATGTCTATAGGTGCACAATGTGGCATATAAAAGGGACTTGGCTGGAAGTTTGAAAAGCCTGTAAAACTGAAAGCTTTCAGCACTTTTGGGGTGTTCCTAACATAAATTTTCTTTGGCCAGCTTTTAGTTTAAGCCTGGAGCTTGTCATGACCTAAGCGCTGGCCCAGAATATCCAACCTACCACCATTCAACTACCTGTGCTGATGGGATATCCAGACATGCTAGATTTGGTGAACCCAAGTCCCTGAGGAGATCCTACTAGCTGAAACAAATGTGTTTAGTGGAAAGAGGCAGGAATTTGAAGTCAGACAGACCTGGACAGTATCTCTTTAGACCTGAACAACTGGGGTCTCTGTCCTGGGCCCTGAAACTCATGAGGGTTCTGCTCTGGGGAAGGTACAAGGGGCCAAGGGAACATTCTTGCCTGGAGGCCAGACTCCTCCTAGACCACACTTTGGGTACTAGCAGCCTAGGATTTCCTGCCCAAAGATACAAAACATCCTTCTGAGATTCTTCCCAGGGGTGGACCACTTGGCTTCCTTGGCTTGAAGAGTGAGCAAGGGATGGTTGTTCGGGGGTAAGGGGGGGCGTGGGGCTGAGCTTGAACCTAAGGGCTAGGGTGTCCACACACATGAGTGTGAAGTTCTTTGTGGTGCAGGATGGAGCAGAGTGGGAAGAGAAATGTGGCTTGAGGGTTCCTTTTATACTCTTGTCCTGGGCCCTGCAAATGTGAGGTGTAGGTCTGGGCCCAGGTTTGAGTAATTCCTTGTAAGTTAAAATAAAATACAAATTCCTGGTAGTAGCCTTTGGGATCTGGCCCCACCTACCTCTCCAATTCATCTTTACCCGTCCTTCCTTGCTCACTGCAACCAGCCCAATCAGGCCTTTCTACCCTGAGAGAATGTCAGGACTAGTCCCCTCTTGGGGTTCTTGCACATGCTGTTCTCTCTGCCTGGAATCTTCTTCCCACAGGTCTTCACGTGATTGGTTCACTCTCATCATTCAGATTTCAACTCAATGGCAACTACTTGCAGAGGCTTTCATTTATCAACCAGTTTAAATGAAAGTCTTCCCACTGCACCTTCCCTGTTATACTTTATGAGACCTGCATGCTCTCATCTTAATAGCATTTATCACTATCTGAATTGTCTCATTCATTTCTTTGTTCACTTGTTTTTTGATCCCCCACCCATCTTGCATGTTACATATGTTTCATGAGAGCAGGATTGTCTTGCTCACTTGCTGTATCCCAACTGCTTTGAAGAGTACTTGGCATATAGTATTTGCTCAAGAAATATCTCAGTGAATGAACTTCTCAGACTTTGTTTTGTTGGCTATAAATGAGACTATGCATAATCATCGTGTACAGATCATGTACAGATTTGAAACAATAGACAAGGACTGGGCCCACATTCCTGGTATGTATTAGGAATCCAAAAATTTTATTTTTCATTCTCTCTTGCCCATATGGCAAATTCATCTCAAGTTTACTAGAACTATAAGAATTCTATGACTCTACCCTGGTTCCCCCTCTGGGCTACTCTACTATCCTCCACTTCTTCCCTTTCCTGTTCTGCTCTAATTTCTGGTGTCTACCCCCCTACCTGGCCTGCTTCTTTTCTGGTCTCAACAGTTGTTAGTGTAAGTGTGTCCCCTGGTGGCCATATCAGATATAGCACATTGTGGAGACCGGGAGGATGCTCGTGAAGGAGAGACCTATATGTATGAGTCATTCTCAAGCAGTTTCAAGAACCCCTCCTTCAGATGAAAGTCAGGCCACAGAAACTATGGTCTCCATATATATTCATTGTAAAAGCCACATCCACCTCTCTGATCTCACTGCCTGCCTCAGTTCAGGATCTAGAATCTCATCTGGATCTTTACCTTCTTTCATTTGAGAGACCAGCCTCTAATTGACTCCCCCTCTACATATTCTCCTTTTTCAAGTAGACCATCATTTTCCTAAAGCTCAGATTTTCTCAGACCATTTTTCGCTGCTCATAAACATTCAATGGCTCTCTATTATTTGAAGAATAAAGTCCCATCTCCTCAGCCTGGCATCCTAGACACTTCAAAGTCTTCGTTCAACCTGACTTTGAAGTTTCCATCTCTCTACTCTTTCCGCTGCCTCCTTCACCTTCACCTGCTTTTGTTTATGCATCTTGACTACTTCTCAGAAATATGCGTCCACTTCACCCATGCCATGTCGACCTTCATGCTGTTATCCCCATCTGAAATACTGTCCCCTCACTTTTCTCTGCCAGTTTAATCCCATGTTTCTCAAAGCCAGCTCAAGGATCTGACTTCCATGAACTGCCTCCTGCTCTCATACCCCTCTCGAGATCCACCGTTCCCACAAACCATTGTTCGTGTTTCTGCCATGACAATTATGCAGGTCTTACCATTGGTTTGATTTTTACAGGCTTGCCTTTACCAGGTTTGTAAGTTTCTTTAGGGCAGGGATGGTGTTTCATCTGCTTTAACAGTGCCATGTACATGGTAGTTCAATAATAGTTGCTGAATGGGCAAATGAATATCAAGGCTCAGGCTGCAGTCTATGTTTTCTGGAGCCTAGTCAGACTGGTCTGAGAAGTAAAAGACCACATATGGTGATGCTGGGACAGAATCTTTGGAATTGGGACTGCCTTGGGAAATCTCGGATGCAGAGTTACTCTGAAACTGCAAGTAGGGTCTCCACAGCTGTTCTGTGAGTGGAGCTTCCTTAGGTGAAAGATGCACACAATTATTCCTGAATCTCTTTCATTATATTGCGAAAATGAGGGTGAGGACCTTGGGATAATGTCTCCTTTACTCTGATATGTCAACATAAAAGGCAAAATATAAAAGTTGATATTGTTAGAATATTAATCACATGTATATGGAAAAACTGTATTCCTGAAACACTCTATCTTTCCCAAAATTTAACTGAGTTTTGTATTTCTTTGGTTTGTATCCCAAGGTAACTATATGTTATAAATAGTTGAGATGAGCAAGACTGATGCTATGATATAATCCCTTAACTGATTTGGAGACAAAGGACTTAGTCATATCTAATGGACACAACACATTCTAGAGATTCAGTAACTAGATACTAAATTTATCTTTTTTCTGAGTCACTTTGTTGTGTCTGCTAATGATCTTTTGTCTCAGTTTTCTCGTCTGAAATTTAGAAATATCTGATTTCTAATATTACCAACAAGTTAGGTGTCTAATAAACACTGATTGAGTCACACCCATGACATCAAACATTTTGCATAAAAATGCCAATTGTTTTAGAAAAAGTTAAATTTGAAGTTACACACTTGGGACCTTTCTGCCAGTATTCTAGAGTGCACTGTCTTTTGCTGTTCTTCTTGGTAGCTGGGGAGGATGTGTGCCTGGTTCAGAGAATGACCTTCCTACATTCTTTGATTGATTAGATACATAGTTTTTACACACTAGATCCCCTTCCTGTTCAGAAGAGAGCAGCAGGTAGCTAAATTTGGAATATCTACTGTCAGATTCTATACAGGGGGATAAGTCAGGCCAAGTCCCAACAACCTAACCTTAATAGGAGAGCCAAACCAGCTAAAGAGACTTATGGGAGCCACTGAGCCAGTCTCTGTCTGGGTTTCTGTCTCTATTTCTGGATGGAAGAATATACTTTTTTTTTTTTTAAAAAGGCGCCAACTATACTACATATAACCACTTGCATTATGTGGTTTAATAAATAAGACATGCTATAAATATTTAGCTCTATGGCTTATAGTAATGTAAACTAAATGCTTGAGTATGATTTTGAGAGTAATTGGAGTCTGGCGGGTCTGGAGTAGGTTTCCATATTCCCCAGGGCTTCTTGAATAATCCTAGGCCAATTTTGGATCTTAAGTACTCTAAAGACCAATTAAATGGGGCTTGTCCTTGACTGTCCAGAACAACCTTTCATTTGGCACTGATTTGTCAGAGACCTTCAAAGTCATCTTGGGGCCACGGCTCAGAGATTTCTTAAGGACACTAGCTAGAACTTCGCATTCTTAGGCCCACCACGAGAAGAAAGTGCTCCTGAAGGCCCACCATGGGTCAAATCTTTCATGCTTATGTCAACTCGTAGAATTAATCCAACCATCCCATCCACTACTCAGAAGACAGTGTATAATAAATATCATGTTCTTGCAAACATATACCCCTCTGTATGGCTCTGCAGTTTAGACTACCACCCATAAGACTAAAGCCAAAGTCTGCATCAACAGCATTGTGTATGTTCTCCGGAAAATAGTTCATATCTCACTACAGTCTTCTCACAACCAGATCAAGTCTGAGATAAACAGCCAGTTGCATGATGTATGGTTGTTTGTTTTATTTGAACGTGTTTTTCAAACACACTACCCATCAATACTACTCAGGTCCTGGCGTAACTGGGGAGTACCCACACCTAAGCTATATATCTTTCATGACTCTCCCCAAGTTCAGGGGAGAGGTTGCCCACCAGGGTACTTGCTGCCATGAAGTAAGCAACTGCAGAGCCATGCAAACAAATTTACAGAGGAGGCTGGGAAGGTGGGCACTAGTGTCCTCTGTCCTGAAAGCAAACAGTGTCTTCCATAATATAGATGCAGTCTTGGCCAAATGTATACTCAGCAATATGTTCCCCTCAACCCTGTTTGAAGGAGATAACGGATAATGCTATTCCACCAGTTGTGTGAAGTGGGAGAGGGTCAAGAAAGCATTTGCAGCTTAGAGCACAGGCTGTGAGATGCATCCAATCTTAATGCAATCCTAAGTCCCTGGGCGAGAGCCACATGAACAGAATTTGTAACCAGCAAAGAAATTTTTTATTATAAGTTAATTTCTATGTGAGATGGAGCTTGTGTGAATGAGTTATGGAAAGGTAGAGAGGAAAAGAAGGGGGCAGGAGAGAGAGAAAAGTGGGAAAGACAAAGAGAAAGATGAACGAGAACCAGTAACAGTAGGGAGAGATAAAAGAAAAGCAATATAAAGCAAAGAGGGGGTACAAATGAAGTAATAACTTCTGCCGATTGCAGAGATACATCACACACAGAACTGGGGGTAGGAAGAGATTAGGACAGCTCTGGGGGAGCTGAGAGTTGGTTGTGGACAGAAGAACGAGAGATGAAATGAGTAACAGGAAAACAAGTGGAAAAGGCAAACGTCAGCCACTTCAAGAAATAGCTAAGAAACAACATGTGCATTTGGAATTTGAACGAATTTTTTTTGTCTCCCCAGTTTTTCACTTACAATGTGTTCTGCCGATGACAGTCTAATTCCCAATTAAGATATGCTAATGAGGCTGACCACATACCATAGACTCGCCATGCCTGATAAGCAGCTTATTTTCTTTTCGGGTTGGGGGGCAGGCAGTTATCTTGTCTTTCCACATCTAAGTTTCTCATTGGCATTCCTCCTCCAAAGACACAAAAATCACCACGTATTGTTCTAACAAATATTTATTTTAGTCTAATACACTTTCATCTCTGGTGAATTGACTACTAACTGCTCATAGAAACTTCGTATTTCTCCATCGGCTTTCAGTTACTTTGATCAGGAATAATATTCACATAAATCTCTTTTATTAATGGGGAAAATTGATTTCATTCTGGTCTATTTATCTGTGGATAAGTGTAATTGTTTTTCAGTATAGAAAGCATCTCAGGAGACTGCAAATATGCCTTAGAAGTAACATGGAGAGAAAAGGGGGAAGTCATGCCACAGAATCAGCTTGCTGACCTGCAGATAACAGACAATGAGTATGAGCCAAATCATGGTAATAGAATGAAAATCTGGATTATCTTTCAAGGGATGTCAGAAAGAGCTTTAGAAACTGACAGCAAGACTTAACATATGTAGCAACCGGTTGCTGAGCGTCCAAGCATTATGAAAGGCGTTGTCCATGCATCATCCCATTTCCCAGAGGTGGAACTCACCCTTTCCATGTGCATATTTCTCTGGTGACAGTCCCCGCCCCATGGTTCCGCAGGAACCCGAGGGTCCTTCCTGAGGGCTACTGGCATTCCCAGGAATTGCTTATATTCTCCAAATGTTACTGCCAAGCTCTTGCTGCAGGATTATCCCAGATTTCCTCTGCTGTGCTCACGCTCACCTCTGTGGTGCACCAACATCTCTGGTCCATGCCAAACTATCATCACAGAGCCTTCCTTTATTTCCCAAGCTGACACCAACATACATAAAGATATACAGACTAGGGGTGAAGATTATGAGCTCTGTGGTCGGACTTCGTAAGTCCAGATTCAGGCTCTGACCCTTATGAGTTGCGTGGCCTTAAACAAGTTACATAACTTGTCTGTAGCTCAGTTTCTTCGTCTGTGAAGTGGGGGTGTTAATAGTAATTCCTTCCCAGAGTAGCTCTGGGAATCAACGAGTTAATGATAGGTGGGGCTTCCAGAAAGGCACCAGGCACATGGTAAGCCCTCAATGTTAGTTATGACTAGTGAGAGGTTGTAACCGTGTAGAAACTTTACCAAAGACTTTCGGTTATAAGAAAATTACAACCTGGGGAAGAACAGTGTGAAACTGGCTATGAGATATTTTTGCTACTATAGATGCTGTCGCAGAGCCTCTGATGGGGTATTTCCCTCTCCATCCTCAGCCTGTGCTGCTCTCCTGCTGGAGTCACGCTGTTCCAGCTCACATTCCTCCCTCCTCTCCCAGGTACTCCCCACCCCCCCATCCTGGACCACAGTCCCTAATCTCTGAGTCCCAAGGAAGCCCCCAATCAGTAAACAACACAACAGTCTCTACACTCCTGCTGGACAACACTTTCACTTAACACTATTTATAAACCTTAGGTCTTCAAAGGCTTAATCCCTTCTCTGGGATTGGACACTGGGCCTCGGATTTGCATAACCACAAATCCCACTCAAGAAATCCCCCCCCCCCCCCCCGCCCCGCCCCGCCCCGCCGCCGCCGTCCCAACAAAACAACAGTCTCTTCCTAAAGATGAATTCTTTCTTCTGGCATTGCCGGGATGGAGACAGGCCTGAGGTGGGAGCCTATGCCGAGGCTCAGGATTTATCCATTGGCATTGAAAATATTAAATATGTATCCTTTGACTAAGACAAGGTTGTTTGGAGCCTGTGAAGCATGTTTGGTGTTGCCGATGATCATCACCTGGAGGAAAAAAGTCTGAGATGTTTCAAGAAATGGTGTAGAAATGGGATGAGTAAAGAGATGAATTTGACAGCAATGACTCTGAGAACTGTCCCTTGGAAATCACGTAATGAAGCTGGAGATGGAAAGCAAAGATCACATATACCTTCCCTCCGCTTCTCCTCACTGCAAAACACACCAGTTTTATGCTCTAATCACCCTGGCCTGCATTTCCATCCCTCTGCAGAATAATTTTCTTTTTCTTTTAAATTTTATTATGTTATGTTAGTCACCATAGAATACATCATTAGTTTTTGATGTGGTGATCCACGATCCACTGTTTTTGTATAACACCCAGTGCTCCATGCAGTACGTGCCCTCCTTAACACCCATCACCGGGCTGACCCATCCCCCCCCCTCCCCTCTCGAACCCTGTTTGTTTCTCAGAGTCCATGGTCTCTCATGGTTCGTCTCTCCCTCCGATTCCCGCCCCCCCATTTTTCCCTTCCTTCTCCTAGTGTCCCCCATGCTACAGAATAATTTTCTTGAAAACCATTACATGCTCCATGTTGCTGCATCCAGTGGCTTTTCTTAATCTAGGTCTTCCTCCTCAACTCTTTAGAACATTGGACATGATTGAAATTCTGTTCTCTATTGG
Source organism: Callorhinus ursinus (assembly GCF_003265705.2). Classification (NCBI taxonomy): domain Eukaryota; kingdom Metazoa; phylum Chordata; class Mammalia; order Carnivora; family Otariidae; genus Callorhinus; species Callorhinus ursinus. The sequence continues at coordinate 20,010,709 of NW_027397089.1, read as the reverse complement.
ACCTCCCGGTCCTTCATCTCCTGATTTGCCCTGAGCCTCTGATTCTTTCTGTCACATTTTTGTGGTCTTTTCTTCCCGCCCCTTCCCCCGAAGGTTAGAACCTAAGGCTTTCTCCTTGACATTTTCCCCCCATTTCTTACACTTTCTCCTCTAGTAACCTTATTCATTGCTGTAGTTTCAAGGGTAATTTCTCTGCAGATGAATCCCCAATTTTTGTCTTTAGCATTGACATTTCTCTGTCTGCACTTACTTTTTAAACTGCCTTCGTATTAGATATTCAGCTGAAACCTTAAACTCAAACTCAAAATCTTCATGGTCAAAACTATTGGCATTTGTTAATCTCTCTTTTTTGTAAACTAATGATTCCACAGTCTTATACTGATGTAGATTGAAAACCTCCAAGTCAATGTTTTCAATTTTTGTTTTTTTACCATGATCCACTGTAAGAGCTACATTTTACATCTCGACTGCTAAATATCCAAACACAGACACACACATACACACGTAACTGTAAGTTTCACAAAATGGTACTTACCTCACCATGTGTGAGGCCCTTTGTTTTATTCTGATCTATTCCATTCCATTAAAAAAAAAACTGGTTGTGACCATTAAATTGGTTTCATGACTCACTAAGGAGATATAAATTGCAGTTTTAAAAATACTGCTTTTAGGGTCACCTGGGTGGCTCAGTCAGTTAAACGTCTGACTCTTGGCCTTGGCTCAGGTCTTGATCTCAGGGTGGTGAGATCAAGCCCCCACATTGGGCTCCACACTGGGCCTGGAGCTTACTTAAAAAAAAATATTGCTTTTAAATAGTCTTTGATTTCTCTTTTAACTCTCAAATCCAATCAGTCATTAAGAAATGGCCTTATTTTGGGGCGCCTGGGTGGCTTCTCAGTTAAGAGTCTGCCTTCCACTCAGGTCATAATCCCAGGGTCCTGGGGTCCAGCCCCTGCTCAGTGGGGAGCCTGCTTCTCCCTCCGCCTCTGCCCCTCCCCTAGCTCATGTTCTCTGTCTTTCTCTCAGATAAATAAATAAAATCTTAAAAAAGAACGAGAGAGAGAGAAAGATATGGGCTTAGTTTCAAAGTGACTTGCATATTCAATCTCGTTTTTCTATTTGCTCTCTGACTTTTCCAAATGTCACCTCCACTGGGAAGCCTTCCCAGGTTTTCTTACCTGGGGCCAATCTCACCCTCCACTAAGCAACTCTCTTTCTTTGGTTACATCTCCCTTAAGTTACTACACCATCTAAAGGATCACACCCCATAACTTTCTATTTTCTTATTTTGCTTTATGTTTTTCTTCTTAGACCTTGTCGCTTGACAATATACAATGTATTTCTATGCTTTTTTATTTTCTGTCTCTTTCACTAAATTGTGAGATTGAAGACTTGGTATCCCTAGCACTTAGAACAGAACTATGCTTAGAGCACAGGCTGCGAGTAAAACCAGGCTGGAGGGAAGAACGAATAAAGGCATGACTCCCAGCAGCAATAGGAACTAATGCCTTCTCCAGGGCTAAAGAGAAGGAGGCACCACAAACACTTTTTGTTTTAAATTTTTAATTAATTTTTTTTTAATCCACTTTGGATCTTGTGCCCACCCTCATGGCCAAGGGAATGACAGGTGCTTATTGACTTCATGCCTCAATTTGCTGCTCAGTACTGAATCATTCCCTGTGAATGGTTCCAATCAAGCAGGGCCCACCCCAACAGCCAGGAGTGGGGTCTCTTTAACCCCAAAGCCTGGGGTGTTGCAGAGTAGGAGTGGGGGAGGGGTTGGCATGGATTTTGAGAGATAACCACAGATGAAGTAAGATAAGGTCTCTGACCCAGAGGAATTCCCAGTTAAGTAGAACAGAAAGCTAATGATATCATACTGATAATTATACCTGGAGTTATATATGTAGCGAGTTAATGGATGAACTGGGATCGTGACTCAGGTCTTAGAACTCCCAATCTAATATTTTTTTCATTGCATCAAACTGTCTCTTTCACTGTAAGAACTGATTTCCTGATGTGTGAAATATAGCTAGTGTATTAAGATGTAGTACAGCTAATAAAAATGACTACAGTTCACCTCTTGTGGAAGACTATTTTGAACAGCCTTAATGAATCATATGAGATAAAAATAATAATCAGAACACTTTTCAAACTATCGTGCAAAATTGCCACTGGTCTTTCTCTACTCCTAATCACTCAGTGATGTCTCCTCCAATAGCAGTGGGTACTCACAGCCTGAAGAATCGTGGTATAAGTTCTGCCGTTCGTAGTTTTAAATTATATTAAAATTCTTCCTTTGGCAGAGTCGCGTTTCTTTCCCAGCCAAACTAATTTGCATGGCCTTTGTTAATCTGCATGGCTGTTTAGCTCCGTTAGAGGGGCAGGTAGAAGGAAGGCCTAAGGAGATGTCACCTGTCCAGAGCATTGAAGAGCAGTCTTGAAACAATGTCACCAACAGGCAGATGACAGTAATTCAGAGTCACTGATGACAATACCGTGAGGGTCAGATAGGACCTTAGAGATCATCCAACCCAACCCTTGAGATATAATGAGGCTCAGGGCAGTGGAATGAGTCGTCAAAGTCACACAACAGGTGAGCATTAGAGCCAAGACCAAGTTGAGGCCAAGTCTCTTAATGCCCATTCTTTGATCTTGATGCAGCCTTAGCAGGGAGAAAGAAACTATGTTCATTTGGCCAAATATATTGAGAAGAGACACAATCTACCAAAGATGAAGGAAGCCAAGGAATGTAGGAATCCATTTTCACAGTTCCTATATCTGGAAGGTCATTGAATCATGTATGTTAAGTTCCCTGGGTCACAGAGTTGTAGGCCTGGGCTGTCCTTTTATATTCAAATGATCTCTTACCCCTTGAAGCACATAGTCTTAATTTTTTTTTTTTTCTTTTTGGATGGGGTAAGTTGTGGTCTTAAAGAAGTCATGAAAGCTGTAGACCTTTCCCCCAGATATTTGTACGTGCATTCACGATTTTACAAAAGTTTTCAAGGGTTTCATGAAATTCTTGAATCTCATTCATGGCGCAAGTACAGCATTCCGATAGCTTTAAAGAGACAGTATGGCTCAGGGACGTTGACCCGGCAAGGTCAGGACTCATCCTGGCTGTCTCTAGGCGTCTCTTGATGGTGGGCAAGAAGGAATTCTACAGCAGACTGCCTTCGGACTTAAACTGCACACATCCTGTTGGTTTTATTTTCTGGAAAATCTTCACTGATGGGGATCTTCCCAAAGGGTACTGATGTTAAAATTGTGGCAAAAAGAATAGGATGTCCCGAGCACACCTTGTTTCCTGACAGTAATAGTCGTACGTGCTTCTGTCAAGGTGGCAGATAAAACCCGCACTTGTTCCAACTGATAAATGGTACAACTGATCCTTGAGACTCATTATTTTAGGGAAATGTAAGCAATGTATACACTTTCAGAAGCTCCGGGGTGGTCAGACTAAAAAACAACAGATTCCAGGAATTTGGTTTATGGGAGCAAAGCATAAGGTGATCAGGCCAGTCAATAAGACTGGGCTCCAGAACAGGATTGAATTAAGCGACTGAACTACTTGTAGTTTCCCAAGTTGCCGTGCATCTTCATGCCTCTGTGACTTTGCATATGTTCCCTCCACCTAGATTATCCTCACTCATAGTGAGCATCAGTCAGGGTTCTCCAGAGAAAGAGAACCAACACAAACAAACACATATACAGAGCTATAAATAGAAACACGTACTTAAATATATAGATATATATATAATAGAAATACATATTTATATATTTGAATATATACTTATATATATTCAAAAATATAAATATAAATATATATTGTTTATTTATATATTATATATATTATATATAATATATATATTATATATTTTTTATATAAATATATATATACAGAGAGAGAGAGAGAGAGAGAGAGAGAGAACAATTTATGTTAAGAAATTGGCTCATGCGGTGGTAGGAGGAGGTGGGCAAGTCCAAGTCCAATGTTTAGGGTAAAGAGCGGCTGCTGCAGTTCAGGTCTGAAGGCCGTCTGTTGGCAGAATCCTCTCTTGCTTGGGGGAAGGTCAATCTTTTGTTCTACTCAGGCCTTCACTTCACTGGATGAGGCCCACCCGCATTATGGAGGGCAATCTGCTTTACTCAGAGTCCACTGATTTAAATGTTCATCTCATTTAATATATCCTCACAGAAACATCTAGACTAATGTTTGACCCCATAGTTGGGCACCAAGGCCCAGACAACTGACACGTAATATTAGCCATCACACATCGTTTGCCTGGGAACTTCTAATTTTTTAAGGTTCAGCCTAAATATCTCGCTCCTTCTCTGTTCTGCCACTGGACTCAGCACATTCTTATATTCTAAACTATATTCCACAGTATTATAATAATTTGATCACACACCTGTGGTCTCTGTTAGACACTGAGCTTTCTGAGGGCAGGGACTGTGGGGTCTATTAGAGATAATATTACCAGGTGATATGCTAGGCCCTACCCAATGCGTAGCATAGAGTTGCTCGGTGTAATTTGTGGAATAAGGTGATGAATTAATGGAAGGATTCAGAAGCTAGAAATAATAGCAGCATTAAGTTCTTTAATCTCCAAATAATGGGCTTACTTTCTCAATATTTGTTGCCTCAGAGATGCAATACAGCTTGGCCACCTTGTTCCAAGATCACATGTACACACATACTTGTATTCATTTTGACAGACCCTGGGAAGATTTGCCAAGGTCATTAGCAATGCATACAATGATTAACCCTTCCTGCTTTTCTCAGGGCAGGATGAAGCAGAGGGAAGAACCAGGTTTATAGCTTCAGATAAATTTGCCTTTAACGCATGTGGAGAACACTTTGCTAATTGTCTGAACTTGAGCATGATTTGTATAGTCTCAAAAACTTGTACTTTAAAAAAAATCAATCATCTGAGAACAACAATAATAATGCCTACAGTACAGTGTTAGAAAAATTAAGTGCCTAGGATATAGGAGGTACTTAGTAAAAATTGATTCTCCTTCTCCCTTCCTTATTTAAGTTTGATGTAATATCTAGTACATAGTGCACTAATTGTTGAAAGTAATTAAGAACATGGTAATGAGTTCTAAAGATAGTCTTGATGTCTCTTGATGTTCTAGGCTTCCTTTCTGTCCTCTTTCACTTTTTGACCAAAAAGCAGAATGGTCCCATATGAAAAAAAAACAGAGATGGTTGGTGTGTGTACCATTTTGTTCTTTATTGCTATTGTTAATTCCTAATCTTTTTGGGGACACAGGCACTTTTGAGGATCAGAAAGCTAAGGACTCTTTCCCCAGAAAAATGCACATATGCAGGATACTTTGCATATAATCTCAGGGAGCTCATGGGTCTCATAGATTCCAGGTTAAGAACCCTGGGTCAGGGGCACCTGGGTGGTTCACTCGGTTAAGCATCTGACTCTTGATTTTGGCTCAGGTTGTGGTCTCAGGGTCTTGGTCTCAGGGTTGTGGGATGGAACCCTGCTTTGAGATTTGTGTTTAGCTTGAGATTCCCTCTCTCCCTCTCCCTCTGCCCCTCCCCCCTCTCCAAAATAAATAAATCTTTAAAAAAAGAACCTTGGGTCAAAATCTCATCTGCTGTCTGTTTTCTATTCCTTGCCTCCCATTCCCTCTCTCTCTGTCTCTCTCTCTCGTCTCTACCTCTATGTCTCTGTTTCTCTTTTTATCTGTATTTTTATCTGCTTAACTAATATGTTTAGGATTAGAATAAGGATTGTGGATGGATAAATGGATGCATGAATAAAAAAGTAGAGGGTAAGAAAGAGCTATGGAGTTAGAATGACTGCTTCCCCCCTCCGCCCCCTGAAAGTTCCCTGGTGGTCACCTTAGAGCTGCTGATCTATTATAAGGCAGAGTATAGTAATGGTTAAACTCATAGCCTCTGGAGCTAAAATGCTGGGGCTGTGTGTGACTTTGGGCAATTAGTTCTGTCTGTCTCCCAGTTTCTAAAATGGGGTGAATTATAGTACTACCATGTTGAATTGTTGTAAGAATTAAATAAGCTAAGATATATGTGGATTTTAGAATATGTTCTAGTAGGTGCTCAGTAAACTGTTAGTTACTATTATTTATTTTGATGATTTAAAACACCAATAATATAATTACTTATATACAGAGCATGACTTACTACAAATAATAAATTCAACATCACGAAGAGGAAAACTGCAATTAGAAATCCCCCCTTCCAAAAGAAAGAACTTTCCTTCTTTTAAGGTGACTTACTCTTATATACGAATTGTAGGCTAACAGGGTAGCTAGGGTACCATCCTGCACTTCTCCCCTGAGAAGTGGGATCCATTGTCCGTAAGATGTTTTTTCTATCATAACAAGGTCCTCTATTAGGAGAGGAGGAGCCCAAACCTGTTTCTAGCCCTCACTAGGAGGGTTTATGTCCTTTTGTCTCTTACTTAGGAAGGGCCTCTAGACCAGTAATTGTGTTTTTACCAAGGCAAAGAGATATACCATTATATCAAATTATAAAGTTGACACTTTCCCATGAGAAGTTGCTTAAAAGAAAAAAAAAGATGAAAAAAATGTAAATGTGCAGTCACCACTGTTAACACTTCACATTTTTAAGGTAAAAGACTGTCTAAAATGGAATTTAGTTTCCCTAATTTATAGGTCTTGTTTACATTTTGGCCCTTCATTCTTCTCTTACCATGTGGGTCTCCTCTCTTTTTCAAAGGAAAATGTTAACTATTGCAGAACTGTGCAGCAGAGCTGTCCAGTGAACGCAGTGTTAGCAGGAGGTAAGGGCTACTCACCTGGGGCCAGGTCCTGGCCCCCCCCCCCCCCCCCCCCCCCCCCCCCCGCACACCCCCCGGCCCCCGTTCCTGGAAGGGGAAGGTGCGGCCGAGTCTGCGTCCAGGAGGTGGCGCTGCTTGCAAAGCTCTCCCGGGAGGGAAGGGTGGTGGCCAGCCTGGGGCGGTCAGGACAGTTGCAGGGAGCTGGCGCAGGGAAAGAAGGGAGAGGAGGTAGCGGGGAGATGTGGAGGAAACACTGCGCGATGGCAGGTGGTCGTTTTTCTACTGGTTCCAGAGCTGTGGATTGTCAGTTTTGAAGGGCGTGTAATTTAATTCTAATTGTAACTGAAGTGGGAGGAGATGCCCGCCTTAAGTCTAACTGAAGACATTGACAGGTCTGGGGATATCTAAAATTCCAAGGTCTCCTGGTAACCTGTTTGCATGAGAACCAAGACTCCTCCAGAGAGGAAGTCAGTCTAAGGGAGGAAGGAACAGGTTCTGAGCTTGACCAGTAACAGGGTGGTCCTGGATCTCTTAAGTGCTATTTGTGCAATCCGCCTGGCTCCTGAGTCATGAACACGAATCTTCATTTTGTGGGGAGCGAGGGATCTATGCAAACACCCAAGAGATGGTGGATTAAAAGTCCTAGGCACCGAGGTACAAGCCACACAACCTTGGGACCCCCCCCCGCAGAGGGTGACACCAGTGGTGGCCCAGAGCAGGTCCCAAGTGCTGGCCCAGCGGGCATCGTGCTGTGACTGGGGTGGTGGGGACATTGCTAACAATGCTCGTGATCGCCGTGCACCCAGAACTTACTTTCTGCCTGGCTCTGTGCCAAGTGCTTCAAAGTCTTCTCTCATTTAGGTTTCAAAATAAATCTAGAAGGTAGATTCTATTTCCAGAAAAGCACACAGAGGTGGACATAACGCGAGGAGACGGCAGGGCCTGGGTTTGCAGCAGGCTGGGCTTGGCCCGGGCACATGGTTGCTGCCCCCCCCTTTTCCTTGGTGCCCATCTGAGCTTTGTGCCGGCCACAGGACTTGCCCACAGTACCTGCCTGGAAGACCAGATGGGGTTTCGGTGGAGCGTTCATCGGCCTGGCATTGTCTTGAGGTCTTTGTGGTGCTCCTGGACTTGAGCCAGACCTTGAAGGCTTGGATTTGGGAAAGGACTTTCGGACAGGGCTGGAGGCAGGAGAGGGTGAGAAGTGATGAGGGGCAGTGAGAGGCCAGTCTGAGCAGGTGCAGGGGTGGGGCTGAAGCCCGTGCAGGAAGAGCCGGACGCCGTCCGTGCTGCACACGTGGGCACAGAGGGGCCAGTGAAGGGAGGGTGAGTTGGGCTCCACTTCCCTATGACCCCAGAGACCTTTGCATTGTCTTCTGTCAGTGGCCTTACTCCCCAAGCTTTGAGGTCCTGGTGCTTATCAGAAGCCATATTATTTATGGGCCCTGGTCCACCCCCATGAAGCTGGCATCAGAAATAAAATATATTTTTTTTTTCCTGAGGAAAGTTGAAGAGAAAATAACTTTACTATCAATTCTCAAGTATCTGTGAGGAAATAAGGTTAATTGAAATCTACGGATTTCAGTAGCTGATGGCTTTGCCTTCTTTTGCAACCCATGTTTCACCACTGCTTCCAGAAAACAGCAACCCGGAGTAATCAGATTTTCACATTTACGCTTTCATGTCCTCCATCTGAAGTGCTAATCAGCAGTGAAATGGCCCAAATGTGGAACAGCAGGAGGGAGAGAAAGCAGAGGTCGGGAGAGCTGTCCACTTACACGTGAAGCTCCTGAGAAACCCAGGACTGAGCATCGGGATATCTGTGCCAGTGCTGCTGGGGCTGGCTGCTGGGTGGGGGCAGAAATCTGGGGCACAATGGCTGCACGTCCCCGAAGTTCAGAGGTCAAGGGCACCCCACAAAAACTACCGGCTCGCAGGGGAAAGGAGTTCAGTCGACAACGCCATGTACCTCATCATCCCTCTTCTGTTCCTCTGGATAGCGGCTTTGTGTGGTAAATATTTATGCAATATTGGAATTCTTGGTGATGTCATATGTGCCCTTGTATCTTAGAACATACTGTGATTTAGAATTGAAACTCTTTATCATCCCCGTTTCTGCTAAGTAGGATCTATTCCTGATGTGAAATGCAGGACCTTGGGAGGAACATTTATATCTGAGAGAAAAGGGCCTGGTGTGTAATCTTAAGAGCAACCCTCCTTTCTCTTGTAAGCAAGGGAAATGGGCTTTGGCCACATAAGGAGGTTGTGAGTGGGGGGTTATGGGGCTGGAGAGAAAGAGGTCAGGTGTTTTCCAACTTTCTTGACGGTAGGAGCATACGGAGCTTACCACAGACCTCAGGCAGAGGCCCCGGAGCAGGAAGAATCTTGTACAGCCGGGGCATGTGGAGGAAGACGGTGAGATCATCCGGCAGGAGGAGGAGAGGCAGGGGTAGCCTGGGTTCTGTGTGGCCGCCGCCTCTGTTCAGACGTTTGTCCACTGTTCTGACAGAGCTGCCCAGAGAGAAGGCACTGTGACAGCTCCTTTCTCTCTCATAGCTTACTGCCAACTCTTCTGTGGCCTCTGACGTTCTCACCCCTAACAGCTGCTACCCTGGCCTCTTGGAGCCCAAGTATCCCAGAGCAATGCCCAGCCACTGCGGCTTCGTGCCATGCCAGGCATGCCCCTGGAGCTTCATCCTCAGGGGAATTCAGATCCTGATGGGGCCTTCCACGGGCTGAGGGTCTGGGCTACATATCATGGCACATGAAAGCCCAGGAAAGGGCTGACACCTGCAGAGAAGAGAACCTTTGAGGGCAGATATCCACTGAGGTTCTTCCCACATTTGGCAGCATCCCATCTTCTTCTTCTTCTTCTTCTCCTTCTTCTTCTTCTTTTATTTATTTGAGAGGGAGAGAATGAGAGAGAGAGAGAGCACGAGAGGGAAGAGGGTCAGAGGGAGAAGCAGATTCCCCGCCGAGCAGGGAACCCGATGTGGGACTCGATCCCGGGACTCCAGGATCATGACCTGAGCCGAAGGCAGTCGCTTAACCGACTGAGCCACCCAGGCGCCCATCCCATTTCTTCTTATGGGATGTGAGTGACTATGATAATGGTGGAAAGACAGAGTTCGGTAGGGAATGTGAATGTTGTTATAATATGGAGAGGGGATTTCTGTATATAAATGTTGGGAAATCCTACGCCTGTGAGATCCCTGCCGTTGTTACTGGGCTGCTTTCTTTGGTTGTGAAGTAATCACGCACCCCCCTTCCCCCCGCCCCGGGGTTCTGGAGGCAGACGTTATCTCTGACCACAGCCCTGCTGACCCCGGGGAGATTCAGCCCTTGATTTGCTAGGTGGGAAGTCTGTTTTGGGACTACTTTCCTGGAAAGGCTGGACTTGAAATGGAACAGGTATTTACTGGGTTGTCAGGAGACTTAATGTTTGCTTCCGGCTCCATGAAGGGTTAGGTGTGTTATTTGGCCATTAATGACACAGCCTTGGAAAAATCACGTCGCCAGCCTGACTTCAGTTTCTTCATCTGAGAAATGAGGGGATGGCAGAGATAATGTCGATGGTTATTCTTTGCTTCGAATAGGCTTTTATTCTAAGTCTCTGGACAAACAACTTCCATCTCTCTTTCCTTGTCCATGAATGGGGATAATAGTACCCACCCTTACCTTCTAATCTATAGGCAAACCTCAAACCTCCGGGGAGGAAAAGCATTATTTAAATCTAAGGCAGGATAATTATTATATTCTATTTGTGGTCTCCTAGTTATTCATCACTGCCCTGCTCTACAATTATGTCCTGGGGTGAGTTATGTGAACCAACAGTCACAATGGGCAAGTTTCTTGAGCGATGGGCCATTCTCATGGTGCTGGTTGGAAAAGACACCAAAAGTCTTTTGTTTAGTTATTTCAGCGTGGAACTTGTTATCTCTTTAGTATACAAGCCCAAACTGGAATACATTGCTACCTCTAGAATATAAGATTCGTGGTTATTTCTCCTTGTCAATGTTTTCTTGCCTTTGAATTTCTGTGGGCGTTGTTTTGACCAGTTCTGACCTGGGAAAGCACAGTGTGAGTCCTCTTTGGCTCCCAGCAAGACCCTGATAATGCCTGAAACTCTGATGCTACCTGGGGTTTAGAGTAGAACCAGGTCCCCATGCCTGGAAAATCTGCAGAGCCAAATGTGCATAAATAAAGGCATACCTCACCTAGCTAAACAAGCACACACAGGCTTATAATTGCTTTTGTATTTTCCCATTGTAGCCACCAGAGGCCTCCCAAATTGTGGTCGATTTTAATGCCAGTGGAAATCTACTGGGAATTAACAACAACAAAAAAATCATTTTAAAAATTGAATAGAATGCCTACAAAAGTTCAAAGTCTGTTACCTTGTTCATTCAACATCGCTATTCATGCAAAATGTCATGCAAATCAGTCCTTATTTACTGAGTACTTTGCTTCAGTAACCAAAAAAAATGCTAAGAAAAAATGGCTTATGTTTAGCCATCTATTTTTCCAAAAATAGGACAGCAATTAAAGTAGTACCACATGATGTGACTGATGATATCAGTGCAGGAAAAGAACACCATCTTGGTGGCTGATGCTCAGGGCTGAGCATCTGTCCTTCATCAGGGGCTGGGCAGTGTGTCCAGAAGAGAAGTCCTGGAGAGCCAGGGCCATGGGCAATGTAGATGCCACGCAGGGCACAGAAGGGTGAAAGTGTCCTTTGTGAATAAGCATGACAACTGTGCCTTCCAACGGGGGACTTCAGAGACCCTTTGGGAATCCGATTTCACCTCTATGGTGCTCAGTTTCTTCTTCTATAAAAATGAGAGGTTTGGGCTATGTGATTTCTAAGTCCTTCAAAGTGTGTGATTGTTTTCTAAAACATTTAGGACCATTTACTGGGCATCTGTCATATGGAATTGCAACACAAAATCCTTCGCAAACATTTTCTTATTTAACTTTCATGACCAGTAAGTAGAGCTAGCTTTATTTTACCGATGGTGGAATTAAGCTCAAAGAAGTGAAGTTACTCACCAGTGGTCACACAGTCTGTAAGTGATAAAGCCAGAATTTGCACCCAATTCAGCTTGATTCCAAAATTTCTCACTGATCATGCCTTTCATGCATTCCAAACTGAGAGAATAAATTCAGTTAACCTACATAATTTAACTCCTGAGGTGTAGCATTCATTGCTGGTTGCTGTGTCAGTTAAGAATTGTATTGGTGCTAAGCAAAGGATCAGACAAATAAACGCTTAAGCATTCACAAGTTTATTCGCTCACATAAGTGTGGAGATAGGTTGTCTAAGGCAGGTATGATGGCTTTGAAATCACCTGTCACCTTAGCTCCTTCTGTCTTTCTGCTTTACTATATTCTAGGATGTGGTTTCCATCCTCTAGGTGGACTGATGATCCAAGATGGCTGATGGAGATCCAGTCATCACATTTGGGTTGCAGGCTGGAAGAAGGAGGAAAGCAGAATAAGTTGGCAGGTCTTCAAGCTGAGTTAGCTCCATTTAAGCAACATTGCAAAAGTTCCTTACAGCCCCTCTGCTTATATCTCAGTGACTGGAATTTAATGACATGGCCATACATAGTGGTGAAAACAGAAAGCTGACAAATGTAGTCTTTATTCTGGGTGGCAAATTGCCCAATTAAATAGTGGGGTTTATGCTGTTAAGGAAGAAGGGGAAAATGAGTACTGGAAATCAAATAGTTGTCTTTGCCACAATTACCAACTGCATAGTTACCTCCAACTCTTTTCTGCTTTTGGAGCTCTGATTTTGCTCCAGTTTCTGCCTCCCCCCAAGTTTCTCTGTTAATCCTGAATAGTCAGAGTCATTCATGGTGGTACCACTCTCCTTGCCTGTGATTGGTTGTGATTAGGCATATCAACTAGTTCTTGACAACGAGATATGAAAGGACGTCTGGAAAAAATTTTTTTTTCCTCCTCTTAAAAAAGTGATGTGTGGGACAAGACTGACTCTTTCTTCCGCTAGACATTGTCGTGTCTGACAGTGACACCTGGAAATACAGCAGCCATCTTTGTAACCTTGTGGAACACCTCTTTCTGCGAACAAAGCTGTCCCCGGAGGATGGCACAGGGGAGAGATGGAAAGAGGCTGGATTTTTGAGGATGAACTGACTAACTCTGGAGCTGGCCTACTTCTGGACTTCTTATGAAATACATTTCCATATTGTTTACGTCAGTTGAATTGCTTGTTTTCTTACTTGCAGCCAAAGGCATGCTGACTGATATGCAGGAGAAAGCAAGAAAGAGACCCATTCCTTTATGCCCTCAGGATGGCAAACTGGACACCAATCTATGCCTGACTTTGGACTGAACCCCTGCATTACGCCATTTCTTACGAGAGGTACCTTTGTTTTGAATTGCCATAGAGAAGATACCTCTACATAGATTATTTAATAGGCTCGGGGTAAAATCAATATTTTAGAATTGCAAGAGTCTTAACTCCCACTCAAGGCTCAAAGAGAGTCAGTGATTTCTCCATGGTCCAGAGCCATCGTTAGGGATAGAACTGGGACTGGGGTCAGGCTGCCTGAAGACCCTCCAGAAGCTCTTTCATCACACCATTGTCTCTCTCCCCTCCAGTCCACCCACCGCTGCAAGGTCTGAAATGCTGTGGATTTGTCTCAGCCTCACTTAGAACTCTTCCAAAGAGATGGCCCCGGTGGCCTTGCCTTTCTGCCCCTTCCATATGACCCCCCTCTAGGTTCCAGTCTGGCCGTGTTGAGAATGATGACTTAAAATTATAGGCAGGAGATAATTTTCAGTTTTAGCTGTTGCTAACTGTATCGGCCACGGCTGTCACCCTTCCTGTCTAACTCCTCTTGCCCAAATATGCTGGAAACCATTAAGATGGCCATGTCTCCTTCCCTTGAAATCAGACCCCAGAGGGCTTCCATGTGCTCAAGCCCCATCTGCTTTTCATTCCAGACCATATCATGTCACAATTATTCCCAATCATGTCTCGTTTGGCCAACCAGCATGCACCTGACTGGGAGAAATTCCCCCAGTGAGAGTCAGAAGTGTGTGCAGCTGTCCAGGACGGTAGGACAGTTGCTCTGGGACTTGAGTGACAGGCTCAATCATATTATATGGATATTCTCAAAGAGAGGCAGTATGGTAGTGATGGGCTCAGAAGTCAAGCCAATTCAGCTGCCTACTGGTTGTAAGACCTTGGACAGGCTATTTAAATTCCTCATGCCTCAGTTTCCTCACCCTGTAAATGGAGTTTAATAATATCTTTATTATAGAGTTTTAGTAAATACTAAATGATATTATATATAAAGCACTTAGACACTGAATAAACTATTTAAAAAGTACCTAAAGGCATTCAATAGACTATTAATTAAAAAATAAGCTTTAGTCATGGAATTATGATAGATTTAGGCTTCCACTTGTGCCTTGTTTTTTCTGAGTCAATGCTTTTTGCTCTTCTGTTTCCTCACACCCGGGGAAGAGGTTAAGTGTCCATCCTCCCCATTCATAGATTCTTATAATCGAATGGAACTTGGAAGTCGGTAATCCCGATCTGCTTGATCCTGGCCTCTCATGCACTCCTTCTGAGCCAACAGGGTTAAGACAAAGGAAGTCAATCCAACAGGTGAAGCCAGAGTTACCATGACCCCACGAGTTACCATCATCCTGCCTGAAGAAAATATCTCCCATGAGACTCTTAAGGTACCAGAAAGAGCAATACCCTGTTAAGGGCTTTGGGGGAGGTCAGCCTGGCTCTGACCTGTCCTATCTCTGTCCACGCAGGCCATTCTGGGTCTTCTTCAATTGGGGTTTCTCCCTGTCCGTGTGGTCCCTTATATGTCATCTGGTGTTTCAAAGGCTAGACAATTCTGGAGAGAAGGCAGCTCTGGGTATTGCCTTAGTCACCCTTAGGAAGAGATAGAACCAAAGGGGTGAACTGGGGTGAAATGGTACCCCCTTTGCTCTAAGGATAGCTCCATCTCCTGACTTGATGTGATCTCAAGAATGTAATATTATTTTTCATGTTTACCATCCTCCCTAGAGGTGGAGTGAGTGGGACTGGAGCCCTTGAGTTCTCCCACGAGACTCTTGGATTTGATCAAAAATGACCTCATAATAGCTGGTAAATTTGGTTAATTCTATTAATGTCCTCCATTTAATTGCAATGGTCACATTAGCTTCCCTCTTCAAACACAGTCATATCATTCACCTCTTGCTATTGGTTTCTTTCTTTTTTTTTTTTTTTTAAAGATTTTATTCATTTATTCATGAGAGAGACAGAGGGAGAGAGAAGCAGAGGGAGAAGCAGGCTCCCAAGGAGCAGGGAGCCCGATGCGGGACTCGATCCCAGGACCCTGGGATCATGACCTGAGCCGAAGGCAGACGCTGAACCATCTGAGCCGCCCAGGCGCCCTGCTATTGGTTTCTTGTCTGTACTGATGACTTAGGGATATAAACTCCGCTGTGGTGAGCACGATGTCTGCATCAGCACAAGCATTCTCAAATAAACCCCACCATAATTCAGGGCATGCCTTTCATGTCTTCTAACAGAAAACAGGAAATAATAAATGAAAAAAAGTTAAACAGATTCTTAAGTCCCCTTAAGACGTTCGCTATTTCAAGATTTGAGTAGCTAGAAGATATTTTACGATAAGGTTAGGCAGGTAGTCCTCCTATCATGGGGACACTTGAAAAATCCTCATTAGGCCCTTGTTCCAGATATCGGCTTGAATGTATGGAACAAAATCTGCTGGGGCAGAGATGTCACTGCAGTGTCAAGGGGCCAGTCCCTGAAGACTTCTGGAAGTCCCTGTCCTATCTTGGCCATCTGGTCTTAAATACCAGTGGACATGCTGGGAACTGGTGAAGGATGGAGAAGGGTGTTCTTAGAAGCATGGCTCATGGAGGCTCTTGTGACACAAGTGGTTGCCTCCAGCTTGCCCCCAGAGATATTCAAATGGGAGGGAGGCACCGGCTCTGGATGACACTGATCTTACCCCAAATCTGCAAGAACCCTTTTGTCTTCCAAGCTCTATGCTTCCATTTAGAAGCATATTTTAAGACAGATGTTAGTGCTCTGATAAGCTCTGAACTCGACCCAGAAATATTTTACCGAGAAACCCTTACACTCCCCATCTGTCTTTAGGCCCACAGGCCCATGTCTCATGTTGTTATTCACCAGGCATATATTTAACGTGTGACTTTACTCCAGAATAAGATGGGTTTTTCCAAGTTATTCATTTCTGAAGTGTATCTATTATTATAGACGAGGAAGCTAAGTGGTAGAGCTTGGTATTATACAAGATTATGTAACAACCAGGTTGAAAAGAACACTCCTCCAGGTAACTGGGATGAGGTTTGGAGGCCAGAGCCTCTGAGGGGGTCCTCCTTGACTCCCTAAGATAGGTTAGATGCCCCGCCTGCATGCTGTTGTGCTGTGTGTTTTTCCCCCTGTGTAGCCCCTGTCACCCTGCTTGTGTGCTTGGCTCTCTCCCCCATCAGTGCATAACCTTGCACAGTGTCTGGTATGCTGTAGGTGCTCCGTGCATAAAGCCCACAGAATATCAAGAGATCCTAGTGAGAACCTTTCTCCCAGGCAGTTTCTTCGCCACCTCACCTCTGGAGTGGTGGGATTTCTGTGAGTAGTCACATTGACCCACTCGTTTGTGAAACCAGAGAGCATTTCACTTTGAATAGGTATCCCAATTAATGGTTCAGCATTTCTTTCCAACAAACATTTCCAGGCCTGTGCTACAAAATATAGGTTATTAAAAATACAAAAAATAAATGAGCATGTTTCCTCTCCTTAAGGAACTGACAGTCTGCTGGTAGGTCCTTCCCTAGTCTTGACTTTAATTTTTCCCAAATCCCAACTTTTGGCTATCTGTACAGTTATCTGAAATAGGGAGCGTCCTCAGCTCTGGCCTTCCGGCCCCATTGGAGCTTGACATCTGCTGGTGTGCAGAACTGGAGTTCAGATGAGTCAGGTGAAGAAGGAAAAGTAATTTTGGAGCCTGGGAAATTTGGAGGAGGAGGGGACATGATAAAGTGACTTGGTGACCAGTCAGATTTTGAAGAGTGAGACCCAGGAGATAAAAGCATTAACTTTGGTGAATTTGTGTCAAAGGTCAACCTTGCTATTGATCAACAAACTCTTTTATCCTTCTTCTATTATAAGTCCAGATGGTGGGCCTGGTGGAGGCTTTGAAGTCATACAAACATGTGTGACTACTCAGTCCAACACTGATTAGATGTATGACTTTTGGCAAGCTTTCCAACTAACTTTTATTTCTTAATGTGTCAAAGGATATAAGAATATCTTTCTCAATAGTTGTTGTAAGGCCTAAACAGGATAATACAATGGAGAGCTTCATTTAGTGCCTTGCACATAGTAGGGCCCATGTTTCTCCCCATTTCCTTCTAAACTTTCCTTAAATTAAAAAATATCTTACTTATATATCCTTTGAAGCTTCATCAAAACCATTAAAAAGTGTGTGTATACATGTCTTTTTTTCTAAGTAGAAGAAATCCACTCTAATGGGTTTGAAAGAATGCGGAGTACAAATCGATCAATGGGAAAAAACAAAACAAGACAACTCCCTTCCCTATGAGTTCTTAAGAGAAAACAAACATCCCAAAATAGTAAAAATTCACTGTAACCTTTACAGACCTCTGTTACCGGCAAGTGGTTATGGAGCGGACAGGAGATGGGACACTGTGTCACGTGAGTTTCATTCACTGCCTTATTACCTTTGGTGAGCTTTTGATTCTAGAAATCCAGGCTGACCCTTATTTTCAGAGGTACTGTTGTATCATTTTAAACCAAAGGTAAAAGACAATTTGGCATAATTTTATATTGCAAAGTTCCACAACGCATGCTCAGTGTTGAGAGTAGAGGGTGGATGTGCCATGTGACCCCAAGCAGATCTCACAGTTGTGCTGTTTCCTTCGTAAGAAGGCCAAACCCAGTGCATCCAGTCTTACTCTTGACTTGCTGTTTCTCCCAACCTCCAAGAACAACAGAAGTGGCCTTCGAGTTATCACTGGCCCTTCTTCTTCTTCCTCTCCAGCCCCAGCTCAATCACTAAACCATGCATGGCCTCTCTACGGTGCACATTCTGTCCCATCATTTCTGCTGCCTCTCTGGCCAGCACCCTGCCCTCTACACACACGACCTCTTCCTCCCTTGCCAACCACTCTACCTCTAGCACCAACCAACCACTCCTTCAAATTTAGAGTCATGCTATCAAGAGCTAGACGAGACCTCAGGGGTAATCTCCTCACTCCTCCTGCATTGCCTCAATGCCTAGTTCAGGGTTACACAACTGGCCGTGCTGCATCTTATATTCCGATGCCCAGGTATGTGTGGCCTGGAATACGCTGAGAGCATGGGTCAGAATGGAGCAAGGAATCAACTGATACGTGGAGCTGGTTGGAATCAGCTGGTATCAATTACTCTTAAAGCAAGGGAAGGTGCAGGAGCTCTTTAATTTTGGGATTTTGTCTATCACCAGGAAAAATTCTCTTCTCTGAACAGTTTATCTGCTCGTGCCTCTCTTAAGCCTTAAGAACTTCCTGCCCACTCCGTTAAGGGGATTGATTAAAGGTTTAATCCCCTCAGGGTAGTGATCGGGGTCCTCACAGCCTAGGCCAGTTCCATGGTGGCCCGGTCCCCAGACACTCGTATCTGACACAGTAGCCACACAGAAGTACCTCCCTGTCCACACGTCGTGCCTTTGCAAGCACTGGTCCCTTTGACTAGAATCTTCTTCCCACCTTTCTCACCTAGAAAATGTCCAGTCCAACCCTTCTTCGGTGACACCTTGCCTCTCTTGGGGGACACCTTGCTTGTTATCATGATCCTCTTATAACCCCCAACAAGGGTAATAAGAAGGACAACAATGGCAACGAATGTTTATTGATTGTGGACTGTTGGCAGAGCAATATGCTAATAAATACTCATTATTTTATTTAATCATCAGAAACTACTTTGTTATGATGTTACTTTTAGAGATAAGGAAATTGAGCCTTAAAGAGGTGAATCATTTACCCAAGGTTACAGCAAGGAAATGCTGACCTGGCGCTCAGACTTGAGTTTGACTCCAGAGCCCAAACGCTAGTTATGACCTTGCCTCCCATCACTTACCGTGTTGTCTTAACAATTATCTGTGGGCAGGTCTTGCTTCTTGAGGACAGGGGCCATCGGCCTATCCCCCATGCCTAGAACAGTGCTGGGCATATACCAAATGTTGAGTAAATGCTTGTTGAATAAGCGAATAAAGAAATACATTTCAAGGGAGTCCTCCTCTCATCCAACAGTCCTTGAACCAAACCCGGTGACTTGGGTGGAGGCATGTCTGCCTGTGCCCAGGAGCAGCGGCAGCAGATGGTGCTGTTGGGCTGTGGTCTCCCTGCACTCCTGCACTGAGCTGTGCTCTCTCCATCCCCTGTCCTTCTCTGAAGAAGCCCCGCGTTCTAGGAAGATGGCCAAGTAAGGCCATGAGTCTTCCAGCAAGAAACACCTGGCTGGTCAAAGCGTTTTGCAAAGCTTTGTTTCCACAATTACCCTTTATTTCCCTCTCCCTCTTAGATTTCATGCAAGCCAACTGGTATTTCTTTTTAAACAGCTGAGAACACCAGATGGAAGGGTAGGGGGAGGTGGGGGCACAGCGATAAGGCAGGAAGGGGACAAGCAGAGGCTGTGGATGAGGGGGCAATGTTCTGAAACATGCGATGCGGGGAAAATGCCAGACAGGTCCGCAGAGGTAGGAAAGGAAAAAAGAGCTGTAAAAGCGAGCAGCTACCATATGTGTGCATGCACATACACCATTAAAATAGAGAAAGAAACGTTCCGGTTTCCGTAGCAACAAGGCCTATTGGTGCCTCAGCCAGAAAAACTTATTGGAAAAAAAGGCGTTTGCCTGTTAAGGAGCCTGATGAATTGGGAGATAATTATACAGCATTCCGCCACCACTAAAGACACACAGATACACTCCAGCAAATTTTTTAAAGAGCACGGATTGTCACAAATCCCAGGAAGGCAGAGGGTGGGAGAGAGAGGCAGCCAGCAAGGAGAAAAGGCTACTGGAATGATTTTAGGTGAACACCCCAGGAAGGCGGACACTCGTGAGGGACAGGCTAGAACCAGCTCGTGAGTCAGTCATCGGAGATCTAGTGTGAGGCAAAGGCTTGATGTGTTTCTGTCTAATCCCGAGAGGCCAGTACACTGAGTCCTATTCTTCGTCCCTTCCGGAAGTGGGAGGGTGGATGTGTAAAATCTAAACTGTTAGATTCAATATGACAGTCTGCTGACCAGAGTGGTGAGATCTGTGTTTGTTAGGGCCCTATTATAGCAATGGCCTGAGCCACGTGAATCTCATAGTACATCTGGCCCCTCAGATACGGTGGGACAAAAGAGGAGATTATTTAAAATTGAGTTGGGCAATATAGGATCTTGATCAGGGTAGAAGGAAAGGAAATGCATCATTATTTTGTACTCACAGCACAGGACGCAGTGCTGGGCATACAACAATTGCTAAATATAATAGTGTGTGCATGAAGGGTGAATGGATACGTCGAAGGATGGATGTGATGTAAGCGAGCTGATGAATGGACAGATAAGGGATCGTGCGTAACTATGCACCTATCTTCCTTCCTCTTGCTCATGTGTAGGAGTATATTTGCAACTTAGTTTTGTCCTCCAGAAGATGGGCATGGAGCAGGCACACTCTAAGAGGTGGAGTCTTTGGAAGAGAGTCCTGCCTGAGATAAGCCCCCAGTGTCCTGAAGCTAGAGATGGCTAGCATCTGCAGGAAACTTTGAGAAATTGGATTTCCCACACATGTTCTTCCTCACTGTGGATGGTATACCCTATGATGCACCTTTCTGGTGATATATCCTGAATTTGAGAGAAGAGCTTGCCCACCTCATCAAAGTACCAGGACACTTTCTGTAGCGCATGGGCCCTCAGCTTTGATCTGAATCAGTTTTCATTCTCTGATTCCTATAGTGCTAGTGGGCTCCTCATTTGACCCTTCACACATGCCATTGATAATCATTATTTATTACACAGTTTTCCCTATGGGTACATCACACCTTTCCAACTACACCGTGCTCCTTCGGGGCAGGGGTCCCCCAGAGAACCTCTTTGTCATGCCAGCCCCTAGCGGAGAACATTGCATACTGAACCATCGAACGTTGGCAATGCTAACACCATGGAGAAGGACATTGATCCATAGCCTTTAAGAACGGACTGAAAGCATCAGGCTCCATCCCAAGCTAGGATCAGCTCCGTGCCAAGAAACTTCTTGCACACCAAACACACCTACGCCCACACACACCATTTTGTGGGTGCTGCCTCGTCTGCCTGCATGTTCAGGCAGAGGCTGTGGGAACTGATCGGAAAGAAAGGGAAGGAGGCAAGGAAAGTGAGGGAGGTTTCATCCCTGTGTTACTCACAGGCACTTGGCCTATTCTTGAACTGCATGTATCACAGTCATGTCCCAAAGGAGTCCTGCGAGGGAAGGGAATGCAAATAGCATCAGACAGCTTCTCTGTCCTAGAGATAGAGGTGAAGGTAAGAGCACCTCGAGCACTACTGCATCTTCATCACCACAATCCTGGAGATGCATTTTGCATACACTGTTTTCTAGACAAGAAAAAATAGAGGTTCAGAGAGGTTGAGCAAAGTGTTCAAGGTCACACAGCTGGTGAGTGATATACATTGGATTTACACTGTGCCTCAAGTGTCCAGGCCCTTAACTCCTGTCTTATGTTGGCTCCTGTGACTCAGGCTCACTGAAGGCAATGGAGGAAGCCCAAGTATGTTTCATTTCCCTGAATAGATAGATGCCTCTTCTAAAATGCAGCCGGTTTGGGAGTATGAAAGAGGAAATCGGATCAGAGCCCACTGCTAGTTAAAATGAAGATGAAGGAAGCAGAGTTCAAAGCAGGGAAAAACTTATAAGTCTTATTTTGTGTAAGCATCATATTAAACAGATTCCTTTCCAACTATAAACAGATTTTCACATTTCCACCTTCTCCCCTCCCATTCCCCTCCAACAGCCCCCACCACATCCCCGACAGATTGTTCCCTTCCTTCTTGTTTAGATTATAAGTAAGCAAAATTGGCTTTCCTTCCATTTTCCACCCCCTGGCCCTGCACCATCTGGGGGTGCATATTTCTTACCCCAGTTTCTTTTAAAGTCCTCCCTTTGCTTTCTGTCCAGCGGCCCCGTTCGCTTTTGAAGCTCTGCGGAGAGTTTCTCCGCCGGCCGCCAGGGGTCGCAGTCGAGCAGCCGGAGCGGCCTCTCCGCAGGGGCGCAGGGGCCGCATGCCGAGAATCGCGAGCCCATCTCCTGTGTGTATCAGCGCACCGCATTAATCAGGATGCAGCTCTGCAGTGCTTTCGGAGGGGAGTGAGAGACCAGGGCTGGGAACGAGATCGGGCTTTCTCAGGCACCCGGAGCTCGGCCGCCTCAACTCTCCGGCCCCAGGCTCAGAGCAAGCAGTGCTCAATCAAGTGCCGCAGGGCGAGCCGCCAGCCCTGGCCCGGGGTCGTGGGCCGGTGTTTCAGTCTTTCAGGATTCCTTCAGCAGGAGAGGAGAGAGGTGGTGTTACAGCGGCAGCTCTTGATGCAGGGGGAGAGGCCATGCTTCCCACCCCTGTCGGCTTGCTGCCCCCACCCCTGTCAGCAGCCCAGGCCCCCAGAAGCAAAGTGCGGCTCTCCGCCTGCACGCACGTGGACGCTCACCGCTCACCAGTGATTTCTCCGGCACCCCAGAGAGACTTGGCCCAGCCTCTCATGGTCTCTGCATGTGCCTGGAAAGCAAGGCCCCTGCCAGAATTTTATCAGATGGTAGGCAGAGGAGGGGAGGGGAGCACGTGCTCCCTTTAGCATGAATTTTTCAACATTACATTTTCATTTCTCTGCCCTATTTCTCTCAATTCCTCCCACTGCTCTTTTCAGAGCTGGAGCTGCTTCTTAGGATTTGATGCAAATACTGGGCATCTAAGATGGAGGCACAGGGGAAAAGAAAGGGGGAGAGGAGCCTCAGGAGAGGGGAAAGATATGTGCCAGCCCCGATGCGTGCAGTAAAGGCAATGAGCAGAAGCCGGGGGCTCGCTGAGGCTCTTGCCACCCTCGGGAAGCACTGTTGAGCAGTTTTATTCAAGCCAGTGAGGTGAACCACAGGGGTCCACAAGGCACCTTTCGTCTTTCCCAACAGGGTCCGCTTTCCTTCCTCTTTTCTCCTTCCTGCCCCTCCTGTACTCTCCTTTCCTTTGTTCCTTCCTTGAAGACAGGGGCAAGCACACGTGTAGACAAATACACATGTGTAAATACATGCTTATAATACAAGACAGACTTTGATCTTTTATAGTAAGTTTTAAAGGAGTAAGGAGCTACGGGAAGAGAAATTAATGTTAATGGAAGGATCTGGTAAGTTTCTTGACATAAGTAGGATTTGAGTTGGATCTTGAGAGATGGAATTCTGCAAGAGGGAGGAAGGCATGCTAGGTAGAAAAAAGAGCTTGAACAAAGACCTAAAAGCAAGGGATTTCATAGCATTTGAGGAGAGTGATGGATAGCTTCAGTGATTCTGCAAAGGTAGAGCGAAGGGGTGCCCTGGGTATAAGCGTGCAGAGTAGGTTGGATCAGGAGATGGAGAGTTCCACATGCCCAAATAAAGAGGTATAAAACACAATGCCACCCACTGGAGCTTCCCATGGCACAGCAGATTTGTGGTCTAGAGGAATCCCTCTGAAGGGTGGGTGGATAAAGGGCAGGTGTTATTGGCGGGGGCCGGGGTGGGCGGTGCTAGACAAGGGAGATCTGCTTGGAGGCCATTGTGCTGGTAGAGGTGCAGACTAGGAGGGCCTGAATTAGGGCTGCTGATTGGGAGTGGAAAGAAGGTAGAAACCACGCAGAGGGGTTTCATGCTTGCTTCTCAATACCCACCCCCCATGTCTTCCCCATGTCTTCCTTCTCTCCCACTCTCATCTTAGCTGGTCATCTCCCATCACTCTTCATTGAAAAATGGAAACTATTGGAGCAGTACTCCCTCTCCTGGTGCCAACCACCAGGTCTGCACACGCACCTGTGTCTGCATTATTCTGTCCATCTTTCCTCCTCTAAGGATGCAAAAAGTCCCCCTTATCAAAGGCCGGTATTTCCCCTTTGCTCTTCTAAAGGGTTTTTCTCCTTCATTACTCCTTTTCTCTCCTGTACCATCCCTCCTCCCCTTCTTCATATTCATTCCCACCAGCACACGGATGTGCTCTATTATTCCCCATCTTCACGAAAGCTTCAATATATGCTACATTCCTCTCTACCTATAGCCTCATTTATTGTAAAGCTTCTCCAAAGTATTGTCTACACCTGCTGCTTCCATTTCTTCACCTACACCTACGGATTACTATTCAGTTTGCTCCAATCTGGCCCATGGTGTTCCTTGGCCAAAATTACTCTTTGTTATCCTAAACCCAATGGGTGGGTTTCTGGTCTGATCTTGGTCTTTTAGTAATATATATCTGACATGTTTGACCCCCTCCCTTCTTCACAAAACACTGTACTTTCTTCGTTTTGTAACATCCATACTCTCCTGGATTTTTTTCCTGTATCTCTGGTCTCTGCTTCTCGTGCAGTTTTGCTGGTTCCTCCTTGCAGACAGGACGTACAAGAGATGAAGGACCTGGTTATGGGGTCTCTTCTCCTCTTCCCTTCCCTTGCTTTCTCTCTCTTCTTATCTTATTTTTTCTCTTCCCTTCATCCGTGTACTCCCATGGCATAAGTACTGTCTCTACAATGATGCCTTCTGAATGGATCTCCAATCCAGAGTTCTCCCCACGGGGCCCCGGGGTGTTATATCTGTCAACTTGACATCTCTACCAGGATCTCTCATTGGCATCTTAAATTTAGCATGTCTAAAACAAAACGCTTAATTCCCTGCTGTACCCACTTCCAGCTGGCCCTGTTCCTCCTTCTATGTCCCCAATCACGAAATGGCATCATCATCCACCTAGTTGCTTACACCAGAAACCCTGAGTCATTCTTAATTCCTCCTTTTCCCTCATCTCCATATCCCATCCATCAGCAAGTTCCTATCAGGTTTCCTCTCCAACATATGTCTCATATTGGCCCATTTCTCACCACACTCACTGCCTTCCTGTAGTTCAAGCTGTTACTACCTCTTACCTGGTCCTAGTGCAAAAGCTTTGAACTTGTCTTCCTGCTCTACCTCTTGCCCCCTCCTCCTCATAATTCATTCTTCATGCATCAGTGAACTTTAAAAAGCATAAATCAGATCAGATCCTTGTTCTGCTTAAATACTAACATTTGATTTCCCATCACACTTAGAATAAAATCAAAATGGCTTGAATGGTCTCCAAGGCCCTTCATGATCTGGCCTCTGGCCACCCCTCACCCTAATCCAGTTATGGTCATCCCTCTTCAGTAAGGTCTATCACAAAGGTCTCGTTGTTGGTATTTGGCCACACGGAGCTCTTTCTCTCCTGATAGCCTTGGTATCTGCTGACCCTTGAACCTGGATTGTTTGCTCTTCCCTTGGGGCTTTTTATGAGAGGCTCCCTTCTCATCCTATAGAGATGCCTTCCTGACCCACAGTTAGCCACATCACCCTACTCATTTCCTTCATAGTATTGATCACACTTTGCAACACAGTGCTTGTTTATTTGTCTATTGTCCGTCTCCTCAGACTCAGAAACTCATCCATCTAGTTCACCCTTACATTCTCAGCACCAAGCAATGCCCCTGGTTGTGAATTGGTAGTGGTGTCTGTAAGGCAGAAAAGAGTCTGGTTATCCCATATACGGAGCAAAGGAGGAGGGTGACTTCCATTAAAAATGAGAAGGGGATACTGGAAGAACACGAACCCCTGTTCCTGTGAGAGGGACAACGGAGAAAGTGGAGGCTTTGATAGGGGTGGGGGTGAGTACGGGGATGATTTCATGCTGAGTGTGAGATGCTTGCAGGACTTTCAGCTATCAGAGGAGCATGTAGATCTACAGCTTAGAGAAGAAACGAAGACTAGATATACAGGTTTGGAAAATAGCTATGCCAAAATGATCATGAAAGCCATGGACATGGATGAGACTGATTGTGGGGGTCAGGTAGAGTGAGA
This sequence comes from Callorhinus ursinus, assembly GCF_003265705.2. Lineage (NCBI taxonomy): Eukaryota > Metazoa > Chordata > Mammalia > Carnivora > Otariidae > Callorhinus > Callorhinus ursinus. The sequence goes on along the minus strand of NW_027397089.1, from coordinate 19,984,761 downwards.
GCAGGAGAAAGACAGGCACTAAACTTAGGCCTTAGTGGGTACCTGTAATTAGGGATAAGAATGAGGAGGAGTCTGGGAAGGAGATGGGAGGCAGGAGGGAAACCAGGAGAAGGAAGTGTTACTGAGGTATAGAAAAGGCGAGATGTCAAAAAAAAAAAATGATAGTAAAATTTCAGTTCTGTCCAAAGAAATATTTATTATGCTGTTCCTCTCTGCCAAACTCCATATTTTGCTATAGGACTACAAATATAAATAAACTCTCATTGCTTGTGTGGGGGTTAGAGTCTGTTAGGGGAAATAGGATATGTAACAGCATTTATGTAAACAATATATACTGACACAAATAGCACCATGTGTTTTATTAAATGTATACCCAGATGTAAAGATACATGTGGAATAAATTAGAGCAGTTTCCCATGGTGGAGAGCAGAAGTGTAGAAGAGGGATAAAAAAGGAATCAATACATATGCAAAACAGGAGAGGGTCTCAACCACGCAAGGATGTTAGAATTCTGTGAGTGGAGGCTTCTGATCATTTAACCATCTGTCTACCCCCTAGATTCTTGCAGTTTTTTTTTTTCTTTAACATTGAAGCACCTTTTTCATATTATAAAGTGCTAAGTATTTGTTGTAAAGTCTTTAAACAGTAGAGAGTATAATTAGGAAAATAAACATCACTTGCTATCCCATTGCCCAGATATAACCTGTACTAATACTTTGTAACTATGCACACATGCATGTACATGTATGTCTATTTTTGGTGCCTTTTGTCATTTAAAAATTGCTAGCAGTTTCTAATTCCAATCACCTAGGAACACTTCCTCTTTTGGGAAGAACCACTTGCATGTCTCCACGTAGACAGTGAAAGGGAAGTTATCTATCTGCCTCTCGTTCCAGGAAGGAAGTATAACAGAATATGTTTTGGTTTCACTAGGGCCTCACGCTTCGACAGGGGTGGTGGTGGTGGTGGTGGTGGTGGTGGTGGTGGTGGTGGTCAAATTAGGTAGTGAACTTCCCCAATATCCTTTGGCTTTCACTGATTTACAAAGACGTCAAAGAACCTTTTTGAGGAAGGGGAACAGCACTTCTTCCATTGAGGTCCAAGATTACTAGTTCACATCCAACATGCTGGTGGAAGCCCCGGGGGCAGGAAAAGGAGGACGACAGGCACCTTCTTACCCACGAAGGTGCTCAGGGAAGGCTGGAGCCACCCGCTCTTCCTACTCCCTGGATTATGACCACATGTCAGGTGGGTAAACACTGGAAATATGGTGCCTCCAAAGAGCTTTCACATCAGAACTCAAGCCTGCTTAGCATGATGTATGATGTGCACACGGCTGAGCTGAGCTCTGGGGAAAGACTCATCATCTCGCATCTAACCTGAGAGTAGCTGTAAGTCTGGGTTACTCCAGCCCTTCCCATGGTGAGTGCGGACCTGGAAATAGGGTGTTTCCTGCAGGGTGCAAGACCTAATGAAGGATTCATGGACCCCCTCTTGTGGCACAAGTATTCAGTGGTGGTGACAGCAGCTAAAGCCGCAGTATCAGGTCTTTGGCACATTGACCAAACTTTCCATTTTCATTTGTCTCTTTCTCAGGCAGGGCAATAGTAATGGATTGTTTTGGCCTCAGTCAGAAACTACTTCACTTACCTCTGGGACTTTTGAAAGGTGTCATTTGGGGAGGAAGGATGAATTGTTCACAATTGATGGAATGAGAGTTTAAAGTCATTTATTTGGCTTTTAAATGAAATGAAACTTGATAGTTACCTCAAATGGATAAAGCCAAATTACACACACACACACACACACACACACACACACACACACACACACACACGGCACTTCTCTGTACTCCTGGGACCAGAGTGGAGAACAAGACAGATAGTCTACTTTCAGCAACCCTGTAGTTTGTGTTTTAGTAGGAGAGTAGAGAGATGCATAATAAGCAATTTGGCCTTGCCCAAAAGAGATCTGGCCTTCGCTCCTGGAAAGTAACCTAACCTCTAAACCCTTGGGATTTCCCGAGTGATAGGAGTATCTGAGGAGTGCCCCTCAGACCCCACCTGATACTGTAGGCTAACAAGGTGGGTTATGGTGGGCCCCTTGGGCTACATGATATCAGCACCACCTCTGGGGAGTTGGAGAGGCTTAGACTGAGTTCAGCTATGTGGGCAATCATTTAATAATGAAGACCCAACAAAAGCTCTGGACATTGGGGCTCATGCAAATCTTTTTAGTTGGCAATTCTCTATGTGTAATGTCACACTTTGCTGGTTCTAATTTGTGTCCTTTCCCTATAATAAATGTGACTGTGAATGCAGTAGTACTCTGTGAGCTCTGAGTGGTTTGGGGAAGCCCTTGAAGTTGCAGTTGGTGTCAGAAGTCTTGGACAGACCTGGCGTCTGGAAGACTATGTCCAAATTCCTGCAGTATGGTTAGCTTCAGGTACTAGACAAAACAAACCATTAGAAAAAACCCCAATACATGGAAGAGTTACTTTCGATAGTGACAAGTATCTGAAGAAAATAAAATACAGTGATGTAAAAGAGAATGACAAGACGTGGGTCTATGTGCACTGGGTTGGTGGGGCCTGGGGCTGAATCTTCGATGACAAGGCAAAGCCAGTCAGACAATGACCTCAGGGCAGAACATTCCAGGTAAAGTCCACTGGGGGCACAAATGGTCTGTAAGGTAGGAACAGGACAGGTGTTTTCAGAAAAAGGAAAAACAGTTGAGTGTGGATGGAGTGAGTGAGGCAGAAAGACACGGAGCTGGGGGGCTCCAATTCTGCAGGGCTTTGTAGGCCAGGTCTGGTCTTTGTGTTTTGTTGTTAAGAATGAATGGAAATTCACTGGAAGATTTGGATAAGTGAGTAGCATGACCTGCTTGTGTTTTTTTTTTCTTCTATTTATTTCTTCATTTTTAAATTCTGGTATAATTAACATATAGTGTTATATTACTTTCAGGTGTACAATGTAGTGATTCAACAACTCTATACATTATTCAGTGTTCATTATGATAAGTGTGTTCTTTAATCCCCATCACCTATTTCATCCACCCCTCCCCGTCCACCTCCCATCTGGTAACCACCAGATTGCTCTCTATATTTAAGAGTCTGGGCTTTTTTTTTTTTTTTTTCTTCTTTTTTTCTTTTGGTCTCTTTTTTCCCTTGTTCATTTTTGTTTTCTTAAATTCCACACATGAGTGAAATCACATGGTATTTGTCTTTCTCTGACTTATTTCACTTAGCATTATACCCTTTAGATTCATCCATGTTGTTGCAAATGGCAAGATTTCATTCTTTTTTATGGCTAAGCAATATTCTATTATATATAATATAATATATAATATTCTCTTTCTCTCTCTATATGTAAAACTTCTTTATCCATTTATCTATCAATGGACACTTGGACACTTGAGTTGCTTCCATATTTTGGTTATTGTAAATAATGTTGCAATAAACTTAGGGGTGCATATCTTTCTGAATTCGTGTTCTCATATTCTTTGGGTATAAACTATTGGGACTACGTCAAAATAAAAAGCTTCTGCACAGCAAAGGAAACAATCAACAAAACTAAACGACAACCTACTGAATGGGAGAAGATATTTGCAAGTGATACATCCAATAGGGGTTAATATACAAAATATATAAAGAACTTATACAACTCAACACCAAAAAACCAAATAGTCCAATTAAAAATGGGCAGAAGACATGAATAGACATTTCTTTAAAGAAGACACACAGATGGACAACAGACACATGAAAAGATGCTCAACATCACTAATCATCAGGGAAATGCAAATCAAAACCACAATGAGATATCACCTCATACCTGTCAGAATGGCCAAAATAAAAAAACACAAGAAATAAAAAGTCTTGGTGAGGATGTGGAGAAAAAGGAGCATTCATGAGCTGTTGGCAGGAATGCAAACTGGTGCAGCCATTGTGGAAAACAGTATGGAGTTTCCTCAAAAAATTAAAAATAGAATTACCATATGACTTGCTTATGTTTTTTTTAAACGCACATACAGAATTTTATATAAAAGAGGTTATACTCCTCATCTATTTGGTAGCTTGCCATTTTTGCTCAGGAGTGTGTAATATTCAATCATATCTGTTTTGTGTGAGAAGTGTAATGACATATATTTCCAGTGGGGCCTATGGGAGCACAGAGAAGGGGCATTTCTAGACTTAAGGAATCCTGGAAGCTTTCCTGGAAGAGCACTCTTGAGCCAGGTCATAGAAGATGAGAGGTATTCAGCCTAATGGAGGAAGTAGTGAAGGGAATCTTGGATGATAGGGGACAACATATGGGTACAGAGGAGAGAAGCACAAGAGGAATGTGTAGGTCTCCTGTGCTGAATGCTGCAAGAGTATATGCAAATAATGCATCATGAAACACTACATCAAAAGCTAAAAAATAAAAAAAATAAAAGTTATAGTTTCCAGGCCAAAAAAAAAGAAAAAAAGACACTGATAGTAACTTCAAAACAACAAAAAAAATAAAGACAAACAAACAAATATAACCAAGTTCATAGGTACAGAGAACAGTGGGGAGAGGCAAACTATTTTTGTTTTTCTTTTTAGTTGAAATAAACTGAATTAAAAAAATAAAAAAAGAGTTAAAACAGAACAAAGAGGCCACTGGAGTTGATTTTTTTTTTTTTGGTGAGACAAAATTGACATATAACATTCTATTAGTTTTGGGTGTATGACACAGTGATTCAATGTTTATGTATGTGGCAAAATGACCATCATAATAAGTATAGTTAACATCCATCCACGCATAGTTGCAATTTTTTTTCCTGTGATGAGAACTTTTAAGATCTACTAAAGTCTGTTTTTAAGAGGAGATAGCCAGGAGTGTTGAAAGATCAGCTTCAGAGATGCTGTATAGACGTGATTTAAGTATTGGATTACAGGGACAGAGACCACTTGACTAAGGGCAGCTGGTTATTTTAATGATATCACAGACAGTCTAATGGATATCCAAGAATGGGAAACATTAGTATTGTAACTGGAAAGTCAGACACCAAAGCCACTCCCTCTATTTTTCACGGTGAGAATCTGATTATCTGAGCACAGGACATTACTGGACCTGTCCACTCCAGGTCCAATTAGCTTGGGAAGGTTGCAGTTGCAAAGAAAGCATGGGTTAGGCAGGCTTCCCAAATGTCTTCTGCAGCTGTCCTAATGATTGAGAGTGCTTAGAGCCAGAGTGCTTGCATTAGCTGTCCCACTTACCAGCTGTGTGATCTTGGACTAACAGCTTAAATACTCTGTGCTCAGTTTTCTTCACTAAAACATGATAGTGTTTATTGGGCAATATTGTTATTATGAGAGTTAAATGAGTTAATATATAATATGTAAGCACTGACAGAGAGAAAGGCGTTACCTGTTATTTTTGTTAGGAATTGATGAGAGAATGAGACAAATAGGAAAGCAGATTATATCAGAAGAAGTGCCGCAGTGAAAGAAAGGAGAGAGATACAGTAGTGGTTTCCTGGGAAATTAGTAGGGCTGGGGGCATGTACTTGACACAGGAAGTATGAATACCTTTACTGGTTCAGGGAACAGAGCCAGGAATGATGCAATCTGTGAGAGAAAGGATGGAACACCAGTGGGGCAAGATTTCAGAGAATGTGGGAAGGTGTGGCATGAACAGCAGAAGTGGAGAAAGAGCAAAGTGTGATGGGTATGCAGAGGGCCATTGGGAAGGAGAAAATTCACCTCTGCTGGCCCTGCTTATTGCTGTGAAGGAGCTGGCAGAGTCTCCGCTAAGAATAAAGGTCAACAGCATGTTTGAGGGCTTAAGGAATCAAGACAGCTTCAAAATAATTTAGATGCTTCTCTTCTATGAAAAAAAATACCCACTTCATAAGAATCATAAGTTCCTCTCTTTTCCAGGCTCCAACAACATATTAGACATACCTCTCTGATGGCACCTATCATATTTTATAGTAATGATTTATCTGTCTGACCCACTTTCTTGAATGCTATCTCTATGGGGTGGTAAACCTTAGTTGGTCAGCAAATTTCCCTTAGCTCAAAGTGTGACTGAGAAAAAAGTACCCTATCTGGATGAAGACAACTCAGAAGAAGGGGTGCAAAAGTACTATATGTTTGCCAGGTCACCCTTCTGTGAAATAAATTAAAAATCATAGGCAGACACTGGCTTGGGTCAGAGTCAAGGATTGATGAAAATTTCAGCCCCTTCAAAGAACTGGTGAAGAAATAAATTGTGTTGATATGGTGAATTTTATATAAACCTATTAGCGATGCGAAAAAGGTAATTGCTGGGTACATTCTAAGCACTTGAAACATGTTTGTTGAGTGAATGGATGAGTACGTGGGTAACACTGAAGACAACTGAGTTTAGGAAGAAGGCATGTGTCTTCACTCAAGTCTTCCTGTTTTATGATTTTCATGAGCAAGACAGAATCAGCTTGTGTAAAGAGGCTGCAAAACTCACAGGTTAGATTTATCCAGGATCACAAATTGGTAGAGTAATATGGAGGAGGATTCAGCAAACAGATTTTGTTTTTCTAGCGGTCCTCAGAACCTCTGGAGTTGATCCCAGAAGGATGTCTTAACAATACTTCCTCAAAACTATGCAAAGCCTGAAACCAAGCATCTTCTGGTGGATAGTCCATTAGTTCCTAAAGTGCCCTTGGATTATTCTGGGTACAGGGTGTGTGTGGGGGTGCCTAGGTCTTTTGACCACCATCTTATGTTGGTTTGTATGAAGGTCACAGAACACCAATTCTTCCCTGGGCTAGCCCATGCCAATTCTTTCCCAGTCCCAGGAATTGACCATCATTCCGTGTGTGGTGGTTTAGGGCAATGGTTCTCAAACTTTTAGTGGATCAGAATCACCTAGAGGGCTTCTTAAAGTGCAGATTGCTAGATTTACCCCTAGAATTTCTGATTGAGTCAGCCTGAGGAGGGGTTTGAGAATTTGCATTTCTAACAATTCCCCAGCTGATGCTAATGCTGTTTCTGTATTACACTTCGTCTAGAGTTCTTTCTTCACATCATCTACCCAGCTCTGCTTAATAGAGAGTGATTTAACCCAGCAAAGTACATGTCCTTTGTTCTCTGTGTCCCAATTTCTCCACTCCTTCTTCACTGCAGTCCAGTAGCTATGGACGCTACAATGGGAGAAAATTTGGAAGCCACAAAAAAAAGTTATAATGTCTTTTCACTTGGCTGGGTCAACTCAGCTCAGGGGACTCAGAGTGCTCCCCCCACTGTTGTTGGCAAAGGTTGAGGTACAACTTTAGTCCCCTTTAAAGAACATTTCTCTGTGGGTTGGATCACTCTTGGTAGTGGAACTCTTGTTTTCAGAAGACCCTGACTCTGGCAGAGGAAATGACCTGACCTTCACTCTTGAATCTGCCCCACATGTCTCATGGCTCAGCCCGGAGGTCCTGCCCCAGCCCTTCTTCCCAGCTGGTCCCGCCCTTTACTTTTCTCTTGTGCACCAATGCGGACCTTGCCATGTTCCTTCCTCAGTGTCCCAAAGGACACATGTTGCTTCCTTCTGGAAATTGTTAGGTTCCTAGGTATATATAGACTCCTTCCTTCAGTTGGAACATCCCCCAAGGGCAAGGCCCATGGCTTCCTTGACTTTGAATGTCTCCTTATACTCCTGCATTATAACATGTAGCCCAGTGCTATGGGGTACACAGTGGGTGCTCCATAAGTACAAGTTTTCCAAGTGTAGAAAAGAAGATCTCAGTCTCATTCCACTTAGATACAGTTCACCTGATCGCCATCTGTTAATGTCCCTGTCACAGCACATACTTGCATTTTCAGAGAACCCTTTACTGGCAAAATACTTATATTCTTGCAGTCACATTAGAAAAGATCAAACTTCACCTTCCAATCAGAGGTTTGTCCCCCAGCATTATAACCACTGGGGAAATTCTTTTACTGGGGTTTGGAATGAGATGGGCCTGCTTTTTACACTAGGTGCTCTGCAGGCACATGGATGTTGAAGACCGCATGGGAAGAAGGAGGTTTATGATTATTGGCAACCAAGTAAATACTGCTGTGAGCCAGGAAAATTCAGTTCTACATCTTTGTATTTCATCTAATTGAATAATGACATCTGCAGAACTTATAATGTTATGATTTTAAAATATCTACGATTATGAGAAAGCTTCGAAAAGTGCAAGGTGAGAGGTAAATACAAGGTATGTGTTCTGTTTCTGCCTGCAAACAGATTTGAAGGTTTCAGTTCTGACATGATATGTCTTCATCATTGAGGAATATCCCTGGGCCATTGTGTGTGTGTGGAATATACAGACACAGGCACATAGACACTCCCCCCCGCCCCAATCTGCGGTAGGATTTATTTTAAAGAAAATGTTATGGATACGGTTAAAACCCACTAAATACTCCTCCTCAATCTCATTTCTCTCTTTCCTTTCTTAGAATTAACCAACACCCTGGATTAGGTTTTTGTCCTTTCCGCACATTTAAAAAACTTTTTACCATCTATGTGGTCATAAATAATATATAGAATTGGCTCTCATGTCCTTGTCACATGTCTTTGCCTCATGTACACTGTACTTACCATTCTGCAACTTTCTTTTGTTTGCTCAACATTTATGTATGTGTATACTTTATTGAAGTGTGATTGATATACAAAAAAATTGTACACATTTAGTGTATACATGTTGATGAGTTTGCACATATGCCTACACCTGTGATACCATCACCACAGTTAAGATTCTAAACAGATTCATCATCTCATGGATACTTTTAAATGGTCTGTATGTCTGTGTATGCCTATTTTTATACTAGCAAGGATTGTTTTAAAGATCTGTCCATAGGCAAGTGTATGCCAGGGTTATCATGATTATACATTTATATGTCCAGGTTTAGGGAGGTGAACTTAAAGCTTGTCTTTGAACATATCCAGGTAAGTTTACCCATATTTATGAAATACATTTATACTTATAGAGTCAGATATATCACAGGTCATCTCCTGTCCCTTCTTAATACAATAGGGACATATTGCCAAAGTCTGATTGAATAGTTAGCTTCCTGAGGAGGTGTTAATGCTATGCTTCCATTCCCAATTTTTTGGAAGAATTTTTTCTGTGCTTTTGTCTTTGATTTTAGATTACTATTCATAGATTGGCACTAACTGTTGCAAATTTATTTCTTAGAGAGCTGTTCATATATCCTCTTACTAAAGATAATAACTCAGCAGCCTGAAAAAGTTCCTATGCCTTGGTGGCAATTGTCATTCCAAAAAAAGGTCACTGAGACTGGGTCTTCCTGGTAGAAGTAAGACTTTGAATTTCAAACAGTCTCGGGAAACTGAGAAGCACACTGCTTCTGACTTATAAGTAGTACAGGCTTAGATAAATGAAGATCCTATTTCACATAACTGATTGCATTTGACATGAGAAGTATAGACCAGACCTTGACCCCAATTAATGAAACTGCCAATTGTTATTTAGAGAGGTTAGCCCAGTGCCTGCGATATGTTTGTAAAACCTCATTAATTCAGATTTTGGGTTCCTTTAGAGAGAGAGCCGTCCTGTACATTTATCTTTGTTTTAACTCCAGAAAAGATTCTGCTACAAGAATGGGCAGTGTGGAAGTTATATTGGGGATACATTTAACACACATAAGCGTAATTTAAGCGAACTGAGCCCTCTCAATGGCATTCTGCCAGTCTGTATTTGAGTTGTTATCAGACAAAATGGGTGTAGGGTGGATATAGCAGCATTGCATGAAGACTGTAACCAAAAACTGTCAGACTCAAGGCTCTTTTTCTCTCCTATGGCCACATATTTCTTCCTCATGGCCCCTCTGCTTCTCCGTAAGGTCTGCTCCATTTTCTTTACTATAACCAGTTCCTCTATATGCTTGGGAATTGACAACTTTAGTTTGCACCTGGCCATTGTGTTCTTCCTGGGTCCAAACACCAAATGCCCAGTCTTCTAGTGTTGCCTATTCCAAATCCCCTATGTAACAACTCTCTTTTATGCAAAGCTTCAAAGGCCATAGCTGAGGGCCAGACCAAATATTAACAAGCCTTTGTTCTAAGCAGTCTTCCCAGTTGGGAAACAGTCATGTGTTATAAGCCCTGGCCACCTGAGCAGGGCAATATCTCTTAGATTTGGGCCACTGGCCAAGTCAGGCTTTTGACAGGTGGTCCTTTGGTCCACTTGTGTCAAGGGAAGGAAACAGGGTCCACAAGAGGTGAGACTTCAGTCCTAGGCACAGTCACACATTTACGCAGCACCCCCTGACCTCCCCTCATCTTTGTTTTGATACCATGTGAAATCAAAAACTTTGACTTGGAGTTCAGTTTGGTAACGAGGCATAGGACCCCCGAAGCCCATGTTGCCTTCCATTACTCTTGCATATTGCACTGGCCCAGGGATGGGTCTTCACCCTCTTCTCTTCTTCAGACTTTCCCTGAGAAATCTTCATCTGAGTGCAGGGCTTCAGTCAACCCTACGATGACTTCAAATCTACGTGTCCCACTCAGCTCCTCTCTAAGCCCCAGACCTTGCATCCAGTTTCCTCTCAGGCAACTTATCTGTATCTGAAGCTCACAAGTATAAGTCAAAACTGTTGTCTTTTCCTAAAGCCTCTTCTGACATTCCCCAATGACCTAAATTTCCCATTTACTGAATGTCAGAGCTTCTCCTTAATTGTCCAAGTCTGAAAAGTCCTAACAGTTTTCAATCTTCTCTACCAGTTATATTCACTCAGAATCACAGCCTTCTTCATAATACCTATTGCTGCGTCTTTTGTGCACGTCCCCTCCATTTCATTAGATTTGTATAATAACCTCCTCACTAGCAGGTCTGACTCATTTTTTCTCTTCTAATCTTTCTGCCACACCGCGATCAGAATTCTCTTTCTAAAAATGACCTAATGTCAGTTCCCTAATTAAAAAACTTCAATAGCTCCCCATTGCCTATACGATAAATTCTGAACTCCTTAGCTTAGTTTATTATACCCTTGACAGTCTGCCCCTAACTACCTCTCCCTCCTTACACCCTTCTGTTCCCCATCCCTTTCCAGTTCTCAGTCGTACCAACTACCCATTATCTCCACATGTGCCAAGTTCTTCTGCAGCTTCATGTATTTTTATAATGGCTTTCTGCCTGGAATATTATTCCTCTACTGATTCATAAGGGTCAGCTCAAAATCTTATACCTCAAATCCTCTGGCCCACTTGTCCTAAGGCAACTGCTTCCTCTTCCTACCTCCCAAAGTTCTTTATCCATTCTTCCATTAAAGCACTAAACATATTGCATTAGAATTATTTTCTGGTGGTTGGCAGACATGGCTCATTTAGGGTCCAGGGATGTAACACTGATGGATGATAGGACCAAGTAAGGACAACTGATAACTGTGGCAACGTGGAGAATACAAGTGCTGACCAAAGGCAACTTTAGTGGACACTTTTTCCACTATCATCTTTTTTCCCTTACCAAATTTGAGTACCTTTCCTATATTTTCATCATTTCCATACATTATGAGTCTTGCCAAAAAACCGAAACTCTTCTACAGTTGGGGTACAGGTATGAGACCTCGGTTCCACCAACAGAAGCAACTGCATGAAACATGGATCTGGAAATGAGCAGTGTGAGGGGAGCAGGTAATGCCAGGGCACTGATCTGGCTAGCCTGGGGATGAGGGCGTCTGGTTCTTTGGACGGCCATGCTGAGCGTCAGGAGGTAGGTTCTGGGCAGTAAGGGCAGCAGTGTAAGCAAGGGAGGTCTCTCTGATACCGCTGGGCTTGTTCCTGGCTGCAAACTTTCAGACTCAGCCTCTCTGACTCTCCTATGGAGTCTCTGGCCCACCTAATATCCTGTAATACATTTATTTTATGTTACCACTAGCTGGAGTGGATTGTATCATTTGCCTATTGAAAGATAATTAGAATTGAATATGTATATGTCTATATATATTATAAATCTATATCTATATATCCTCTATTATTGTGCTAACAAATTACCACAGATTTAGGGTCTGAGAACAACACAAATTTATTATGTTATAGTTTTATAGGTCATAAGTCTGATACAGGTATCAATGAACTAAAATCAGGGCATTAGCAGGGCTGCATTCTTTTTTGGAGACTCTAGGGAGAATTTATTTCCTATATGTTTTTGGTTTCTAGAAGCCATTACACACTCCTTGGCTCTTGGAGCTTTTCTTCCATCTTCAAAGCCAGCAACAGCAGGTCAAGTACATTTTATGCTTCAAATTTCTCCTGCTTCTTCTTTTCCTCTCTCCATTCTCACTGAGTCTGGGAAAGGTTCTCTGCTTTTAAGTCCTCGTGACTAGATTGACCCCACCTGCATGGTCCAGGACAGTCTCTCCATCTTAAGGTCCTTAAACTTAATCACATCTGCAAAGTCCCTTTTCCCATGGAAGGTAAGGTATTCACAGACTGCAGGGACTGGGATGTGGACATCTTTGGAGGGCCATAATTCTGACTAATGTAACAGTCACTCCACCTGATAGTCACTAATATAATACACTCCACCTCAGGGGAGAAATCCTGTCTTACTCATCTTCATGGGCCAAGCATATAGTTCTTCTTATATGAATAGATTGTTGACTGTAACCGCAACCAGATGAACTCAACCAGAGAGCCATGCCACCTTCCCACTCCTCCCCACAGGCATGGCTGCGGCTGTATCACTGTAGACATGGCCCTGGCTAGTAGGTAGCGCCTCTGGGCTCTGCTGTGGCCCTGTTGGGTGTTTTTCTGTGGCACTGTCTTCTATTTCCATGTGCCAGGAGTTAACTTCGGCACCTAAGAACATCATACTTCATTTCTTTAATTATTTCTCCAACATCCCAGGGATGTGAGGCAGACTCAAGTGTGGAGTACAACAAAGGAGATACAGGATCTTGGACTTCACCTGAACCAGAGTCCAGAGAGGTCAAAAGAAAGGCAGACCTATTGACTTGCTGACTTCCCTCCACTACGCCTCATGGCTTTCCTCCTGCCACTTACAATCTGTCACATGGTAACTGGGTTCAGTGGCAGAAAGACAGACTGTGAGGGAGAAAGTAAAAAAAATGTCTTCTAGAAGCCCAAGGGAGCTTTTCAGAAGACAGCACATCTGGCAATGTTTCAAACTAAGACTGGCTTAGATTCTGTGATGAAATAAAAAAAAAAAATACATGGTGGCTCCTTTAAACCATGGAAACTTGGTTAGAGATCTTGAATGACTTCCCAGTGCTCTTTGGAAAAGTCCTAAATCCTTAACAAAGGCTCCCAGTGCCTGCATGACCTGGTTCCTGCCCGCCTCTCTGGTTTCCTCTCTTACCAATATCTTCCTGGCTCTCAACAGCCCAGCTAAGCCAGTTGTCTTCCAGTTCTTCAAAGTGGTCATGCCCTGTGCTTATGCTATTTCCTCTCCCTTGATCATTTTCCCATTCCTTTTCCTACTTCTTTACCTAGATAACTCACCCTCCATTTTAGGTCTCTGTTTAAATTTACTTGTTCATGGAAGTCTTTTCTGACACCTTGGGCTAGTATCAGTCAGAGTTCTTTAGAAAAACCCAATCAGTAGGATATATATACAAATCAAGGTATTTATTTTAAGGAATTGGCTCACATGATGGAGGCTGAGGAGTCCCACACTCTGCTGTCTGCAAGCTAGAGACCCAACAAAGCTGGTAGTATGGTTCCAATTTGAGTCTGCAGGCCTGAGAGCCAGGAGCATTGATGGTGTCAGTCCCCACCCAACGGCAGAAGACCAATGTCCCAGCGCAGCAGTCAGACAGGGAGTGAACTCTCCTCTCCTTCTCCTTTTTGCTCTCTTTAGGCCCTCAGAGGATTGGATGATGTCTATCCATGGTGGAGAGGACAATCTACTTTATTCAGTCTAACCTCAAATAGTAATCTCACCCAGAAACACCTTTACAGACACACCAAGAAATAATTTTTAACCAAATAATTGGGTACCCCATGACCTAATCAAGTTGACACATAAACTTAACCGCCACAGTCCCCCTGTTATGCATAACAACATGTCACAATTGTAATTAAGTAATTAATTATCTGTAGTGATGTGATTACAACCTTAAGGTCTATCTTCCTTTTTTTAGACTATAAACTCCACAAGGAACTTATTTTATTCACCACTTTATCCTCAGAGTATAACACAGTGACAGAATAGAGTGGGCACTTAAGAATTTATTGAATTAATAGCTTTCCAGTAAAGTCCCACCAATTGCTAAGGAAGATATCACTGAAGAGATTGGGAGGTAGAGAGTTTCCAACTCTATTGCAATTTCTGAGGTGAAGCACTTCATCTTACATTACTTTATCTCTCAAAATGCTATCTCCCTTATTCCTAAGTCCCAGCAATTTTTGAATAAATACTCAGTGATAGAAGGAAGAGAACTAACGGCATGGTATTGGGGGTGGCGGTGAGAGAAACCTCAAAGAGCAGGCCTGGGTCTTGGGCTGGTTTGTGAAAAGGCTCTGTGCAGGTACTTAACTTCCGCCTTGCTTCACCTCCGAGCTTGGTCTGTGCCTCAGCACTGCTGCTCTCTGGGCCAGGAGCAGAAGGGCCTTTCCATCTCTGTGCTTAAGGGTAGAGGAATGTCTTCCTGTAAGTCCACATTAAGAAATGTTAAAATTGTTCCCCAACTTTGTAAAAAAAGCAAAGAGAAATCAGCTAATTAAGGGAGGGCAAACTCAAATGGTCATGGCCAAGTGGAAAGGCAGAATGAGACCCCTGAAAACCTGGAGCTGGTACGGATCCTAGAATTTATCTAGTCCAGGTCTATATTTTACAAGTGAGGCATCTCAGGACCATATAAGCTCACTGGTTCATCCAAGATTAGTGACCAAGCCAGACCTCAGATTCGCCTCTTTAGACCTCTAACTTGGGGCTTTTTTTACCCCATCATTTCTCCTGTCCACTTTAATGACTTGTGTACACACCTGAACACAGATACACATAATCAATGTAATCACTAAACCCATATAATCCAGGTGCTAGCTGGGGTCTCCTTTCTTTTGAAATACAAACAATACTAGTTTGAGACCCTCATTCTATGGGTAATGGGGATCCACCTTCTCTCCAGTCTTTCCAGAGATACTTACAGAAACCTACTCTTCTGCTGGTCACGTCCAGCTCTGCGTTCCTGGTTAGCTGAATTAATTCAACTTATGGATCACCTGGGCAAACTGTGCATGCTTTGCCTTTTCCTCACTAAGTTACCCCTCGCTGGGAGTGACTCCTTCACCTTTCTCAGGTGACACCATCACCAAGCTGATGGAGCCTTGTGTGTAGCAGACTCAGATGAAGGTTCAGGGCCATGGAGGGAGTTTACCTTGCAGCATTGCAAACAACTTCACTGTACAACCGACACCCTCTTCTCAAACATCTTGGACATTCCTACTGACCACTGTTCTCAGTAAGGGGCAACTTCCAGCCACATTACACAGGCCCCTCTACCTCCTTTCTCCTTTCTCATCTTACCCCAAATCCTATTACATTTTTGTGCAAAAAAATTTTTAATTATGTCGTTGATTATCTCCTTTGTCATTGACCAAGCTCTGCACTTCAGTATGCATATCAAGGTGTTTCCCTAACCAGAGGCAGTTCTCTTCCCGAGATGAACTTTATCTAGTACCATCTGTGTGTGTGTGTGTGTGTGTGTGTGTGTGTGTGTGTGTGTGTGTGTTGGTGTGAAATATGTGGCTCATTTGTTCTTGATTTGTCTACTTGTTACTTTAGTTTAATATTCCAAGATGCCTTTTAGAGAAAAATGAGAGCTCAAAGAAGAATCAGGACAAGAAGAATATAAGTGGCCAGAGTAGGCAGATGAGGTGCTGCAGAGGGGTGGGAAAGACTCTGAAAACCACAGAGCTGAGACAAGGTCAAGGCCCAGATTCAGGGTGGCCCCTGGAGGTGGGTGTGCCAATGGTGAGACACAAAAGGCAAGGTTTGAGTAGTTGAGGCTCCTCAGATGGGCAGGATGTCAGATGGAGATTGGGCAGAGATGAGAGGAGTCATTGAAACAATTGTCCAAAGCCTCCAGCCCCTGCTAATGCGGCTGTTGCTGCAGCCCCAGAGTCTGGCTGTCAGTCGCCACTAGAACAGCACCTCAGAGGTACTTCAAGGAGGCCTGGGAGTCAGAGGCCAAGGCAGAGTCCAGAAAGGGATTTTATTAGGCCATTCTCATCAACTAGAGTGAACAGTGCCAGAGGCAGCTGCAGTATTCATGAATAGGAGGTGGGATCTGGGAGAGCTGTTGGTGGAGGTTTTTGGAGGAGCATAATCTTCAAGGTCTTACTGCCTCTTCCTAAAACATGGGTCTAGTCTAAATGAATGTACTCTCATTTGCTTCCAGAAGCTCCTCTTTACTCTGTTTGTAGCTGCCCCAGGCCTGGCAGGGGACACTGCTTAGATGATCATAGAGCAGGAGCTTCTTTCATGTTTAATATAATATAATATAATATAATATAATATAATATAATATAATACAATAACTAATACTTACAAATGTTTTACCTGAATTTACTCATAACAAACTTATGAAAGTTGGCATTATCTGTATTTTACAAGTGAGCAAACTGAGACAGAGAAGTTGAGGAGCTTTTCCAAGGTCACACAGTCAGCAAGGGGCCGGGAATCAAACCCAGGCTGTTTAGCAGCAGAGTCAAGATGCTTAACTGCTGTACTAGCTGCCTTTTAGAAGACATTTGAGGCATGAACTGTGTGAAGGGCACTCCATATATATGGCCAATAAGAAAATGTGACATAGTTCTCAATCAGAAAAATGACAAAAGAAATAATTTGACCACTTTGAATATATAAACTTGTACAATAAGAAATTAATTATTTATGTAAAAATTATGTAGGGTTGTGCTAGGCAGGGTTCTGCATTCCAAGGAGTAGAAACTGATTCTGGCTGCCATAAAGGATGTTGGCTGTGACATAATCATCTGAGCCAATTCCTCCTCCTGAAGGGGAAGGTGGAGAACGAGGACTGAGAACAGAGCTCCTGTCTGGCCAAGCCTGGCTCTGAGGACACTGGTGATCTGACTTGCTTTGCTGTTGCCGGAGGCCCTGACAGCACTGAAGTTATATGTTACAACATGTATTCAGAAAAGTGCATGCTCATAAGTGTACACCTCCAAGAATTGACAGAGTCAACATACCTGTGTGTGCACCCACCACCCACCAAGATGCAGAATATTACAGCATCTCATATGAAAATGTTCAGTGTCAATAAATATTTGAAACAATTTTCTAGAGTGGATGCTCATTTGTATTCCTACCAGGTGCTCCACATCCCCCGCAACCGGGTCCTGCTGTCTTCATTTTAGCCATTCTGGAGGATTTGTAATGGTATCTCATTGTGGTTTTAATTTGAATTTCTCTGATAATTAGCGAGGCTGGACAACTTTTCACATCATATTGACTATTTGATATTCCCTTTTGTCCTTTTTTTGTTTTGTTTTCTGTTGAGTTGTCTGCCTTTTTCTTATTGATTTGTAGGAGTTCTTTATGTATTCTGGATACAAGTCCTTTATTGATGCCTGTTGCAAATACCTTCTCCTACTCTGTGGTTTGTGTTTTCACTCTCTTATGATATCTTTGAACAAAAGTTCTCAATTTCAATGTAGTCCAATTTATTGATTTTTCTTCCCTTTAACATTAGAGCTTTTTGTATCCTATTTAGGAACTCTTCGCCTACTCCAAGGTCAAGAAAATATTCATCTATGTTTCCTTCTAAAGGCTTTATCATTTAACCAGGGCATTGCTTTTTTAAAGTGACCTTTAAGTGTTTCAACTATGACAATGGACAGTTGCAATTCCCCTGAGAATAGTTGCTAAATCCGTGTTAAAAATATTTTGTCCTCTGTTTTAAACAGATCATGTCAGATTTCTGTCAGATAACCTCTGAAAGCTCCAAATATAAGAAATGACTGAGATCATTGGAAGGCTAATGGGTTTCCCCGAACAATTTTTATTGTTCCCAAATAAAGTAATTAAGCAAGAGTTCCACTGGTAAAGAAGAAACTCTCACTTTATATGTCAGCAAAAGTGGTATATTTCAGGTGTGTTTTGATTGCAAATGACAGGAATTCAACTACAAGTAGCTTAAAAAAAAAGATAAAAAGAAAGATGAGAAGGACAGAGAGGGGATTTAACTGGCCCTAAATCCTAATTGCCCGGAAGAACAAGATGGGGCTGACTTCAGGCGCAGCTGGATCTAGGCACTAAAACAACCTATTA
The DNA here is from genome assembly GCF_003265705.2 of Callorhinus ursinus. Classification (NCBI taxonomy): domain Eukaryota; kingdom Metazoa; phylum Chordata; class Mammalia; order Carnivora; family Otariidae; genus Callorhinus; species Callorhinus ursinus. The sequence continues at coordinate 19,966,500 of NW_027397089.1, read as the reverse complement.
GGGCTCTACCTGTACTCTCTCTATACCTTTACATCTCCTTTATGCATTTTGGCCTCATAATCAAGAGGAAGAAAGGATGGCCACAAATAGCTCTAAGTCTATATTCATATAATTTATAATCCAGGAAGAGAGACACTTTTCCCTGTATTTATATATTCCATCTTAGAGAATGCCCTGATTGGGCTTACTTGTGTCATGTGCTCACTCCTCAACATATTACTGTGGTCATGGAGTTGGAATATACTCCAAATGGTCAGGCTGGGTCACATGTTTACCCCTATGACAGGGGAGGAGCCCTGGGTCATTGTGAATGACACACACTTTGCACAGAGGATGAGTAGGTGGTTCTCCAGTAGGAAAGTGAGGCAGTATTTTCAGACATTCACTAATGTATATTTCTGTTAAATTAAAGTGGCAAGAAAAGGAAGAATCTTTTGGTGTCAAGGGGTTTCCTTAGCCTTTCTGCTTTTTATAAAATTCTATATGACAGGAACTGTGCTAGGTGCTGGGGATACAGACATAAAAAGCCCATTTTCTGTGCCTTAAGGCCCACACAATCTTTTAGCTGAATAGAAACATCAAAAGACAAATACAAGACAGTGTGATGTTTGCGAAACGGACCTGCACAAGTTATAGTGGGTGCATCTACTGGTGTCTGGAGTACCAGATGGGAACAAATTGAGCTAACTCTGAAAGAGGGGACATTCTCTGGCAGGTGAATAGAGGAAGTGTGAAGGTGCCTTCCAGGCAAAGACAGCAGCTTGACAAAGGCAGAGAGGCACAGTGACATAGGGTGTGTTCAATGGAAATCCAAGTTCGGGATGTCAGCACAGCCCAGACCTGTTTTGCACTGCTGGCTCACCCATGTCAGGCAGGGTGTGGGCACGCGCATTAGAGGGGCAGGTGGGAGATAGTATCTTTGGTAGGCAACCTTAAAACCAGTGGAGGATTTTGTCCCTAGCAGTGGTTGTGTTTCGGCCATACCAAAATGGAGTCCTGTCTAAAGAGTCCGTTAAGGGCTTTTGGGACGTGTACATGAAGAGGCTCAACCGTCCCACGACTTCTTATCAGAACAAAATGTGCACCGCTGAGCTGCTGTTACTTTGAGGCACGTTTACGTCTGAGCTAAGTTCACTACTGCCCTTCCACTGAAGTTCTTCTCCTCTCCCTTCTTTGTGCACGTGTGTCTGTGCTAGCTTGCGTGCTGGCATCTGCCTGCTCTGGCATCTCTCTTACTTTGCAAGGCTGCCTGCCTTGTATAATGTTGACAAGGAGAAGACATGCCGGGAAAATGTCACAGCTGAATGGTCCCAAGGGAAACAGCTTTGTCAAATGCCAAGCGTGTGAGAAAGATAAGGCCCACTGGGGTCTGGGGAGGGTGGGACTAAGCGAGAGTAGGCTAGGGGCTGACAGCATTGGTGCCCCCAAGATGGTTTTAGTCCCCGTTTTAGAGCAAGCCGAGGGCAGGGGCTTGTCATTAGGAAAGGGTGATGTGAAGCTCCATTTAAAATTCAGGGCCCAGCCCTGCCAGCCTGGGCTCTGGGGATGATGAGGGAGACTGACAGATGAGTTTGGGCATGGAAGATCTGCAGCCCCTCTGGGGTTTGGAGAGAGACGCTTTTCAAGCAAGGACACATTTGAATCCTCCAAAGGGGTTTGAGCAGACTTGGTAGGAAGAGACACAGAAGTTGGTGGGAAGATGTGAATTAGACAAGATTTTCAGGACTTCTACTCTAGTTCCAATACACATTCCCAGGGCACATTTTCTCGGACCTTGAAATTTTCCAGTGGCAAATGAAGACAACAATGGGTACTGCTGTGAAAGCACAGCATCTGTGGTTTTTGGCCAGGAATTGACTTAAGTTTTGGACATTTCCTGAACCGTATTGAAACCAAACCCATGTACTCAGCATGCAACAGGTTGGCTTCTATAAGAAGCAGTGCTCATACTTTGGGGAAATTGAAAGGCTCTTTCTCTTCATCCTATGTGTTAGAGGGTCATCTCTCATTTCTTCCTCCCAGGAGAGTGTCAAATACTGTTTATTCGACAAAAGCCACATCTGTCCATATCTCTGCACCCCAACTTGGCACAGGCATATGGGAGGGAACAGTCAAGGAGAACTCAGGTACCAGATAGAAAACTGTACCATCATGCTCTAAAACACTGATTTAGGCAGCAATTACTTCCTTCTATTCACAGGTATTCCCCAAATTCACGAAGTGCCTGATCATGGGAATTGTACAATGGATGTTTTCTATTCATTCATTCATTCATTCATTCATTTAATGCACGTATTGTAAGAACTTATTATCTTCCATGATAGGGGCTTTGGGAGAAATCAGGAAGCAGTAATACATGATTTCTGTCTTCAGGAATCTCATAGAATCATGAGAAAGAAGACATGCAGACAAATAAAGATAATTCAATCTAAGAAGTAATTAGCCTCATAACAAAGGTTTAAATAAAGGGTCATACATGCCACTTCTCATTGGTTACAAGCAAACTATGGCCACCCTAAGCAAAAAGAGATTTTTTAGGATGCTGAGATAATTCATGCTTCAGAAGGACAAAAATGAGGACAACTCCTGGGAATCCCAGATGTGGGCTCAGTTTTTAGGAAACTGCTCTAAACTCCAACTACATTTCATCTTGTTACCCCTTTTTTGTTCCACTCACCCAGCTAGTGGCAGTCTCTTGCACTGTCTTATACAGTGTCCTCTCAGAGTCTGTCAGAAGTAGCTAGACTCTCTAGCACCGAAGCCTAGAAGGAGGTGGCTCATACTGCCACCCATCCTTCATCAGCTCAGACTACCCTACATTTTAAGGAGCTGTTACCTTCATCAGCCTATCTCCAGGTGAGGTGGGTGAGATGCTGTGCTTGGCTTAGCCTGGATCAATGCCTGCTTCTTGGTCTGGGGGTTAAGGAAGTATCTGTTAGAGGAAGAAAAAGTGCTCAGCAGGAAAGATGCTAAGCCATCACCTACAAGTGATGTATATATAGATACTCAGAGGAGAGGTTATGTTTAGATGGTAGAATCAGAGAAAATTTTGAGAAAGGCTGTAATTTGCACTGGATTTTTAATGTAGGCCAACTTTCAGCGAGTCTACCTCAGTCATGCCCTGCTGCTATGAGAATGCCCCCCTCTCAATAATACAGATATACCCACATAGAGGCACATCCAAGTCATAATTGATGACTTTCTTTCCTTGGCCATGGCTGAGCAGAATGGGTTGAATAACTGAATGTCAGTCCAGTGGGTAAGTTGACCCAATGAAAGCTCCTTCCCTGTACATTGAGAATTGGTATACCCTACAGGATGCTAGTCAGTTGGTCAGTGGGCTTGGAGTTGAGAAAACATGTAAGTCTGAGGTGCCTATGTTTGCTCAGTATGTATGGGAAGGTGAGAAAACAGAATCTGAAAGTAATAGAGCAGACTCATGGGAGGAAGTAGGGATAGAGCATGTTTGACTAGTGAGGAAGGAGGAAGTGTGGTCAGGGGAGAGAGAGAGAGAGAGAGAGGAATGAGTCATTGCCCCCTATGGCTTTCCAATTTATTCCAATGCCTTGTAAGGTCCAGTTGTACTGGTACTTTTGGTTTTTATGAGCTATACTTCTAACTTTTCACCTAATTCCTTTTGAGTCAATTTCTATTTCTTCTTACCCATAAAGGATAGTGCCTATGGACCTGTCACGATGGGCCAAGAGGTGAGGAAGAAGATTGCAGGCAGCTTGAACAAAGCCTAAAGGTAGGAGAGCATGGGACTTAATTAAAGAACAGTAAGAATAGTTTTGTAAACAAAACTAGGAAGTGAGATGGGGGAGTGGGTAAGGCCAGGCTGTGAAGACTAAAGAGTTTAGAAGTTGACAGAGGTGTAGGATTGAGCCACTGAATTTTTGAGCTAGAAAGAATTAATCAAACCTGGTCTTTGAGAAGATCACAGTGAGTGGACACCAATTTTGTATCCAAAGAGGATGCACAACTCCTGCTTTCCAAGGAGAGGGGAAGAAATTCCTTCTATGCCTTACTTCCCTAAGATCTGACCTGGGATAGCTTATTTCATACTGGATGTGCAGCCTTTTTTTTCTCTCTTTATGATGGGCAGCACCCCAAAAAGAATCTGAGACTCTTCAACTCTGTTTCCCAGATTAGTCATGTCTAAGCTGGGTATAAGGAATGAGAATAGAAAATTTCTAAAACCTGAATGGTTAAATTCTTTGAAATACCTATTGTCAGGGCAAATTTCTCACCTACAATAAGCAGATTGTATAAATCAATGCATTCTGACAGATTCTGCCTTTGAGAACATAATTTGGACAACTCTAAAAAGGCGGAGAGAAGTTGCCTAATGATGGAGGTTGTTAATGACTTTTAAAATTACCAGTTGTACAGGAAAACATTTTCATGCCCACACCCCAGCTCATCCAGCCATGGACAATAAGTAAGGTACAGATCTACAGTCACAAATTTACAAGTACCTTGTTTGTCACTGCGTGCATTCCCTTTTATGAGCCCTCTGTGACAGGAAGAGAAACATAAGGAGTATAGGAACAGTGAGTACCAACTAATTTAGCAGCCAGCCTATTCTCAGCAGTGATGTCTAATAACCAGGTGAGAAAGTAGAGGTGATTTTAAATAGAAATGATTGCTGAGGGTAAGTTGAAAGAGTCCAGGAATGGCTTAGTTAGGCAGGTATGTCCTGGGGAAACTCAGGGCAGAGAGGAGACTCTTTTGGTGTGAGGTGGGGGATTCCATATAGATAGGATATGAAGGAATAAGCCAGAGTGATAGTAATCACACTCAGCCCTATCACTGCTTGCTGGTGACAGCAGTTCCGGCCAATTAGCCAGGACTTCTCCCCACTTCTTATGCCTTCTGGCGCTGCTAATGGTGGTGAGGTCAAGAGGGTGTCCTCACTTCAACATCCACCTCATCACTGCCTGGCACTACTTACTAACAGTTAATTCTGCAGGTGACAGTTCTTGGTGGCATAGGTTGAGGTGCCAGTGGGGAACAATCCCAAAGGGGAAATGGAGAGAAGTTTAAAGAGTGGAAATGCAGACAAGAAGCAGAGTGGTCCATTTATTTTTGCCCAAGTTGTGTGGAAACAGGGCATTGCCTTGGCACAAGGGGTGGTGCTCCACTCTGGGTCTCAGTCCCACATCCTTTAAAATGTGGAGCTGGGGGCGCCTGGGTGGCTCAGTTGGTTAAGCGACTGCCTTCGGCTCAGGTCATGATCCTGGAGTCCCGGGATCGAGTCCCGCATCGGGCTCCCTGTTGAGCAGGGAGTCTGCTTCTCCCTCTGACCCTGCCCCCTCTCATGCTCTCTATCTCGTTCTCTCTCTCAAATAAATAAATAAATAAAATATTAAAAAAAAATAAAATGTGGAGCTGGGACCAGAAGGCCTTCAGGGCCTGCCCCTTCTAGTGCTTACGTGGTGTGAGCCTGTGGACGACTGACCTCACTGGGGTCTGTTCTCCATCACTTGTGGAGGAGGTGAGAGGGATGTCGTGGCTGCAGACGAGGCCTGCCCATAGTTTGAAGAGGAAAACAGGCACGATAAAGCCTGACTGGTTTCCTGAGGGATTTTGGTGGCATTCTGATAAACTGACAGAAACCAAAATCTTCCTATGCCTCTTTTCCAAGTAGAGGCCAATAGCCAACACTCTTCCCTGCTATTTGGGTAGGCAAACGTGGAACTCTGTATAACCAAAGCATGTGGAACGGGAAGAGGGAGCCACCTTCACTTACTCGACATTTGAAAATTACTGTTTCAAGTTTTTTTTTTTTAAACCGTGGATTCCATATCTCCTTGGTTGATGTGACTTGAATGAATAGCACTTCAATTAATTCAATCGTCTTACCAATCAGAAATCCTGTCTATAATTTATTCTTCCCTTCCTCTCTTCTCTCCTCCAAGAGACAGTTTTGATGCATGTGCTCAGGACAAGGCAGTAAGAATGGATAAAAATTCCAGTGCTTCATATGTCCAGTGGGGACAGTAGCCATGTAGACACAGCACAGTGAACTGGCACATGATAGAGTTTACCTGGTACATTTTTGTCTAAAAAGAAAAATAAAGGAAAGATCACACCCTCAGTAATTTTGCTCTCTGCTTTTTTCCAGAAAAGTCTCCCCTTGTTCAACTGATTTCTGTGTCCCTGTGTTTTCACTGGCTGGCCCTTGTTCTGTCTTCTTCTCTTCCTTTCAAAATTCCCTTCATTCTGTAAGAACCATTTCAATTATCACCTTTATTTGCCTTTCCCATCTCATAGTTCTCCTGCTCTCTTGGCCAGGGAAGAGAAAGAACCCCTGCAAGATGCTTCAGAGAGTGAAAGTTTTGGGTTTGCTTGTCTGCCTTTGTGACTCTCCTCTACTGGGGTTTAGTTTTGTAGAGACAAAGGTGCAAAGATGGACTGGACCTCCTGTGCTGTGGCCAGTGCACCCTGGACCCGTAGTCCTGCAGCCCGGCTACTGTGTATCTGCTTAGACAGTCCTTAACTCCCCCGGTACACCAGAAATGCTAAGCCACCCAGAAGCCTTGGCTTCACTCTTTGCTGCGCTGCACCTTTAAGGATTCCATCATCATTTAGGAGTGGTAAAATGCCACAGTGTATGAGCGCAGCCATGAAACTTCAAGGCTACTTGTCCCAAAGTGAAAGGGAAATGGGACACACCATCCAGTGTATAATAGCATTAAAGGTTTGTGAAGAGGATACTCAGCTGTGATTCCCAATCTGGCTTGAGCATCTTTCTCACATGACTCTTCCCATGTGACACAGACCTTTCTTTTCTGAGTCAGTCCACTTGGTGGCTTATATTACCTTCGTGGACTTTAGGCCCCTCATCCTCATTCTGAGCCCAAGTTTGGAGCTCGCTTTTGATCATCTAAATTGCAGTTTTTGCTCCCAGCAGATCTTATTAGTTTACTAGGTCACAAAGTTTCTTTAAAACTAAATCATACATTTTTAAATTTATGAGGCTAAAGTTTCTTGGCTATATAATGGCAGCAAAAGGGAATCAGGTTTTAAAACTTGCTTTAAGGTATTGAACAATTGTGTTTGTGGTGATTTTACAATCCTGTGAGCATTTATTTTGAAGTTATCATTTGATGCCATAGGTTGGCGACTTATATTTTCTCTGTCAATTTCTCCTCTAAGTTTGGTGTCTCAGCTCAGCACTGGAGTGTCACTCTTTGAGATAGGACAATGTTGCTTTATGTATTGGTTTTTTGCACTCTGTTCCATTATGGGATTTTAACAGGTGAAGCCAGAGCATACTGCACCCAGACACTTAGGAGGCAGCCCCTGTTCAGGGTGGTCTACATAGTCATGGAACCCACTATCCCTCTCCCCAGCTCTAGACATGCTGAGGCAGTGTTTTCCTTTTTCTCAATATAATTCCACACTCCCAGTGTATCAGCCCTAATTAATAAGGCAGGGGAAGTCAGAATAGTGCATGTCTCTCACCAGCACATAAAGCCCTCAGAGCTTTGGGTTTTGTCCTGCTGACCAGGTGGAAACTCATCAAAGTGTGGCAGAGGAGAGGTAAACCCACAGCAATGCATAGTCAGGGAGAAGAGAGAGCTAAACTCAGCTCCATTTTAACTATTTGACATGTGGCCTGGAGAAGAGCCTACAGAAATTGAGTGATTTAGTTCTCGAAGATTTCAGTTTTCCATTTTGGTCTCTCCTTCCTTGTAAAAGATCTCTTAGATCTTTATTGGCATGAGAAAAAAAAATCCATATCCCGATGACTCTCCACTTAGTATCTCCATTCAAACATCAACATATCTTCATGACATCCCATTGGATGACTAATGGATACTTCAAATTTAATGTGATCAACCCAAGGTGCTGAAATCCTTCTCACAAACTTGCTCCTTTTACAGTCTTTCCCCTCCTAGTAAATGCTGATTCCAGCCTTCTGTTTGCTGAGGACGGTTTGGAGTCACCCCCGAAATCTGTCTCTCACATTCCATATTATTTATAACTGCAATCTCGTTGGCTTTACATTCACACCACATCCCAAACCTGACCGCTTGCCACTACCTCCATTTCTGCTATCCTCATTCAAATCACTGCAGTTTCCTCCTTGGGTTATTGTAGTAGTTCCCAACCAATTCCCAGCTTCCACTTGACTCCCTAACACCCTGTTCCCAGCACAGGAGATGGAGTGATCCTTTCCAAGTTAAGTCAGACAATGCCACTCCTCTGCTTCAGATCTACCTGTGGGACCTAAAAGGCCCCATTTCTCCCTGACTTTATCTCCTACTCCTTTGCCCCATGCTTACTCCTCCTGGATACTGTAACTTCCTTGCTTTTTAGGAGCTTGCAGGGCACACTCCTGCCTCAAGTACTTTTCACGTGCTTTTCCTTCCCCTTTCAGTGCTTCTTCTGGGGAAATCTGAATGGCTTGTTCCTTCGTTTCCTTCAGCTCTTACTCCTATCTCACCTTCTCAACGAGACCAATTCTGATTGTCCTCAATAAATTGTGTCCCCATTGAATACTTTCTGCTGTGGTTCTTTCTTTTGCGTTATATCTTAGGACTCATCACCATCGTGCCACTGTCTGGCATACTCTAAGAGCTGGCTAGTGCTGAGTAACAAGCCCCCCGCCCCCTCACAAAACCAGTGACAACAGTCATTTATTTTTCCTACCAGCACATCTGTGGGTTGGCTGAGATTTAAGCGATCCAGGTTGGGTTTGTCTTCATGGTCCGGTCTGGTTTCCTCCTTGCAGGTAAGACTCAGGTGGCCTCCATGTGATTTCATCCTGGGACCCATGCAGGAGGGGCAGCAGCTGCCCAGGGAAGGCTCTTCTCATGGTGATGGCAGAGGTACAAGACAATGAGGCCAATCTGCAAACACATTTTGAAGACATTTTTAGCTAACTTTGGTAATGATAGCATATCTATGGTCAATCTTTGTGTGTGTGTGTGTGTGTGTGTGTGTGTGTGTGAGAGAGAGAGAGAGAGAGAGAGAGAGAGAGAGATGTGTTCATCATCTCTGTTTTGTTTTGAGATGAAATGTTTATATTTGTCAGATACGACCCCCTCACATGGCTCACTGTCACTTCTTTTGTTCAAATATCACTTTTTCAGAGTGACTCCCTGACAACTATTTCAAAGATAACACCCCTTCTTCTACTTCCTTGCTCTGCTATATTTTAAAATAGCACTTATCTCTACATAACATTATAGCAAACATTTATTTGCTTGTTTGCTTCTCCTACAAGAATATAAGCTTTATGAGGGGAGACTGTCTTGTGCACTGATGAATTCTCAATACCTAGAACAGTGTTTGGAGCCTAGAAGCCTTTCAATAAATATTGCTGAATGAATGATGAGAAACCATTACAAAAGAGGTCTAAGACTGTGTTAGAAGAGAGGGCTTTGTCCCTGAATTATGTGGTGTTACTCTGCAACATCCATTTATTCAGGGAAAAGGTCTTTTTGACACAGCATCAATATTTTTGGCATTTGTATTTTTATTATTTGCTCATAAAACACCGTCTGTGCCCCTGTGAGAACATCTCTAAATTGTTCTCGATACTGCATGTGATGCTTTGATTATTTCTGAAGCCATTCTCTGAGTCTGTAATATATCTGTACTTCTTGTGTGCAGATACTTTGAAAATGGGAGAGCTGAGCTAAAAATATTCAGAAGTAGCTAAGCAGTCAGCATTGCTTCAACCTTGCGCACTGACTGCTTCTGTGTCTTATCCTTGCATCTGGTATCAAAACAAAAATCTTTAACATGGGAAGATATTCTAGTCCTAAAGAAATCTATTATTGTCACAGATAATGAATAAGGCAGCTTTTGAAAACACCCAAACAATGTTCCCTAACCTGTCTCTCCAGGCACCCACCTTGCTCCTACAATGAGAACGTTATAATCAGATTCATTGCAAATAGACTTACTTTTATAGAATTTAGAACTATAATACTTTTAAAATCTCACATATTTGTATAGTATTTTTTCCTTTTCCTGGAGCACTTTTAGATCACATGTATTCTTTTCTTTTTACATCAAAATGGGCCCATCTGACACAGGAAAAACGAGGCCCAGAAGAGTTCATTGACATCCTTAAGGTCACTTGGCTAACTAGTGATCATGTCAAAATCTCCAGCCTTCTGTGCTGTACAGATTGTGAATACTGAAATATTCAAGTAACCTCTTCTGATACCCAATACTGACTTCTTTTTTTCTAGATTTGAAAATATATCAGTAAGGTTAAAAAGTAAACTTAAAAGAAATAAAAGTGTGCTTTGGCAGAGCTGTAGGACTGGGTGATCAATTATGTGCTCTCCCTACAACCCCTTCACCATATTTATGAGGACAAAACCGGGGTGGTTTTAATGGAGTAGGATGGGCACAACAAGGTAGCATGAAATGTCAAGGAAATGTGTGCAAGGGGGAGGGGGGGCTTTGCCCAAATCATACAGAAAATGAGAACATGTGTATTAATGCACTAGAGCTTTCTTTGCCAACCCTATCTTTCTCAAGCCCTCTCACATGGAGGCTTGGTCCTGGCCAGTACTTGAACCAATTCTGACCAGGGGATCAGACCTCCATATCATGGGATCTAGGGCTTCCTGTCATGGCTCAAGTGTCTGATATGCGCTGTGGGCAACCATATCCCCATTAAGTCCATATCTTCTTTTGGCCGCTCCAGGGGTCAGTTCCTATGACGGGGTTTCTGTTTGGAGTCCTGGCCTGAGTATCAAACCATTTATCTGGGACCCCAATGCCCCATCCAGCTCCTACTAGCTCATATCCTGAGAGGGTGTCTGGGTTTTTGTTTCTGTGGATTCAGGCACTGGTTGGGCATATGAGTGGATTAGTTGTTGGTAATGCTGCCACAACTGCCTACCTGATTTTAGGCTGATTTGCTAAAACCTCAATGCCTGACATCCTACCTGGAATGTGGTAGATAGTCAATGAATACATGTGTGAAAAAACAAACTCTCTGGATTCCTATGCCCACTCATTGGAGAGATAGGACAGCTGTCTGGACAAAACCTGAATTACATCATCCTTTTGGACTTCGAGTCTTGGGTTCTCCATCCGCGCTCATGGGGCCTATTTACAGCTAATGCAGCATTGTCACTTCCAGACTCACCGGCAAGCATGTGCCTTACAAGGGTCTGTGATTCATTCGCCCTTTTATCCAAGATGACTGTCCCAGCCCCCTACCACTACTGCTTGATAGTGAGTGGAAAGAGCTCCCCTTTCACGTTAGGGGACTGTGAAAGCCATTTCTGAAACCAGCAAGTGTGCCCCTACTAAATGAATTCTGGAAAATGCTTTTTGAGGAGAAGGAAGGAGAAATCTCTGGCTCATGCTCAGGATTTTGAAGGCAGAATTAGATTTGGCAGTAGGAAAAATTCAGTTCCATTTAACAAAGATTTGTTTATTTTAAAAGTACTTTTATATGCCTGAAATGACAAAGTTGAGAAAAAGGAGTCAGTCATGGACTCTGCTCTCTAGGGATTGACAATCTAGTGACTGAGGAAGACCCAGAAAGAGTTGAAGTGCGTGCAATAACTCCAGCATCGGGCAGATTAAGCAAGTGCTGTAGTAGGGTAAAAGTGGAACACCGGTAGGGCTCGGGGGCTATCATATATTTTTGGAGGACTGAGGAAGGAAGAAGTCTGAGAGTGCTAGAGCGTGTCCTCAGTGTCTTCCCATTTCCTTTATGGGATCTTCTCTTTAAATTAAATTACATTAAATTGATATTTTGATTAGTTAATACACGCCAATATTCAAAAACCAAAACAATTTCAGTAGATGTACATTAAGAAGTCTTGCTCCCATGATGTCCCAGAAATTTTGTTTTCACCACATTCCATTCAGATCATTCCCTCCACTCCTGTTTCCTGCCAGTAAGCTTTCGTATTGGTTTCTTTTGTATTCTTCTAGGGCTATTTTATGTAAACAAAGCAGATAAGAATATTCCTTTTTATTACTTCCCTTTTTCGTCCACAAAATTACATTATATACAGTGTCCATCTTGCTTTTTTTCCCTTCACAATATACCCCAGAGATGATTCTATATCAATAAATAAAGAGCTTCTTGATTCTTGCTTTAAGAATCTTGCTTTAAATCTCTTGCTTTTTAAATGCATAGAAAACCTTGCAGTTTGCTGACAACTCGCACTAGATGGACACTTGGAGTGCTTCCAACTGTTTGCTGTTAAAAAATTGTTGCACAAACCATGTACATACACCATTTCGCCTGTGTGCAGGTGTATCTACAGGGCAAATACCCAGAAGTAGGACTGCTCAGAGCTCCACTCTCTTTTCCTTTCTTCTATTTTTTTAAATCAAGCTATCATTATTCCACAGTGTCAGAGATAATTTACTTTGCCATACAGACTCTCAAAGACCAAAGGAATGGATCTCTTAGGGTTGAATTCTAGGTCTATGAGAAAATATTAAGTGGGATCCTAAGACAATTTCTACATCTTAAGATATGTAGGAAGCCACTTATTTCACATAATCCTCTTATATGATTGACTCTATTATCAGGTCCTGATTTCCAAATCCATCAATATTTGTTTTGGCCTGGTCAGTGGCTTGCTTTGTCCCCATTCAACCGTTCAACCAACAAATGGTTTTTGGGCACTTTCTAGATCTTAAGTCTGATAGACCCTGGAGTTAGAGTGGACTCTTACTTGGTCCTGCTTCCTAGCTTATAATCTAGACAGAGATATAAACATCTAAATACACATTTAGTACAGTAGTTATTATGGTACACATATATGTAGGTTGAACTTTACTCCCAGCAGCTCCACCTTCTCTGTGTATGCTTTTGGTAAGCTATTGGCATCTCTCACTGCCACTAGCCATATGCTTTTCATAATGCCCAGAAATTGGGGTCAGAAAACTTGGATTTTGGTTTAATCTATGCTACTAATTAATATTGTAATGTAAGTACATTAGTAACATAATAAACTTGTAGTTTTTAGAATATCAAAATTCTTCATCTAAGATGTAGGTATCAAATGATATCAAAGCTTAAAAGTGCTGTGCAAATTATTGTTTACATCCTTTCTCCCCTAGGAAACAGAACTGTGAGTGAGAGCAACCAAGGATTGTGGGAATAATTGCAGTGGTAATGATAATATTTGTTTCTGGACTGATAGAACCTCTCAAGTTCCTCCCCTTTCCCAGGTAGATTTGTCCAGATCACACACAGTCAGAGGCAGACTTTAAAGTTCTTCTGCAACAGTCATTAATGCGATTTCTCTGTTCTACCAGGTGGGCTTGGTGTGCCACTTACGGAGGCACCAACGCTGGCCCACCTGTCCTTGTTGCTGTCAGTGTTGACTTTATCGCCGTTGAGCCACTGAGCTGACCATCTTGCTCTTATCAGGGTGGGGAGAGCTTTTTGAGACAATGTCCCTGGAACTACAGTATTAGAGTTGTACCCAAAGTATTCCTGAACACAGGCAGTACATCAGTGTTGGCACATGCTCAGAATCAGGTATCTGCACCAGAGTGGGTTAGGAAGAGAAAGTCCAGGTCAAGTAGTCCAACAGAAGAACTCTCATATGGGGAAGCACATATCAAAGGTGCTAGAAGAGCTGAAAAGTCAATGTGGGGAGAGTGAGACAACTCAAGATTTAGCAACATTAACAATCTGCAACCATTCCTAGGGGATTAAGTAGTACTAATAGAGCCCAAGAGGCAGACCTGCCGTGGGAGTGTGGATCACTGAACAGTCCCAGCCCTTGATGAGGCTGTGTCCCAACCCTGAAACAGAGAGGGGGAGAAATCCCCTGTCTTCTTTTTTCCTCCTATGCTCCAGTCTCCTGGTAGTGTCTTTCACGAACTGAGCCTGGTGAGAAGACGCTTGGCGAGGAAGCCTGGGAAATACATTTTGCTGGAGAAAGTCAGGGGATGAATCTGAGAACAAATAAGAAAATGACCATCACAGAATCTCAACTCATTCTTAGAAAGTGTTCCCACTAAGAGGGGAAGGTTGCCTCTAACTTTCCTCTTGTTCCTGAGGCTGAATATTTTGTCAGTTTTTAAATTCTTTGTTATTCTTTTTTTCCAGCAGGCCCACTGCGTCCTGTGCAAAGAGTGCTCCTGGCAGTCTCTACCTGGGACCATTGATACATGTTATTCTACCTGTTCTCTTTGATGCCTACAATTGTCTAGTTAGCTCTTTCCTCAGTGTCTTGGTTGGATTCCAAGGTAAGAAAGGGGGAAGCCGGAATCAACAGGTCACCTACAAGCCCAAGCGCATTAACTCTTTGAATCATAGAGAAGCCAGAAAATTCTGAGAAGGAGCAAGACAACGGCTGAGGTTTCATGTTGGTAATTACCTATCACTCCCCAGGTGGGTTATAGGGAAAACCTTTCTAAATAGCTTTAGCTTTAGCTACAGTCTTCCAGTCTTGATTAGAATGGTAGATTTTTGGAGCTAGAAATGTTAGAAATCAGCAATCTCAACGTTTTCTTCTTCATTTTTATGAACAGTGAAAATGAGGTCCAGCAAGGTTAAGTGACAAGGTCAAGATCACATAACAAGTTAGTGGTGTGAGCTGATTTCCAAACATTCCTTTTCCGTCTGCGTGCATCAATTTCACTTATGTTCCATATTGACTCCCATCTTAATACATTGTTTAAGGGGTCTAAACAGTTCCTCTCCTCCCACTTGGGAGTTTCTCCTGCTGAAGATCACTTCAGGGAGTCTCCTGGGTTCTAAAGAACACTTTCAGCAGATTTTTATTTTCCTCTGCTGCCTCCACCTCAACCCATACAAATCATTCTGAGCCTAGGAATATCTAGAATGAGCTCAGGTTCAAACTGGTCCGTGGCTTCTGTTATTCCAGGGAGAGGTGGTGTGGCTTTCCCCTTTCCAACGTTGTTTGTGGTCCTAGCATGCCGGGGTTCTTTCTGTGAGGAGAAGTTCTGTGATTTTATTACCAGTAAAGTAAAACAGGAAACCACTACTATCATTTTCACTGTAGGTTTTATTTCCCTGGTGACATATGCAGAAAATTGGTTCAGTGAAGAAGCCAGCTAGAAGGGTGAAAATCTGCAGATGGCGGGTCCACTGGAGCCTGGAAAGGGTGTGGAGTCAAGGGAAGGAGGAAAGTCTGACCCTTGGTGGGAGGGCTGATCTCACCAGCTTCAGACAATGGCTTTCTGTACTTTAGTTTTTATCTGAATAGGAAGGAGAAAAAGGGAAAGACTCCAAAAGAATAAAGAGGGAAAGAAAGAAGGAGAGAGGATACAACAGAGACAGAGAACAAATGAAAGAAGGAAATGGAAGAAAATGCTCCCATAGGAGCGAAGAGGCATGACAGAACAAGAATCAAAGAAAAGAAGAAGGCCATGTGTCACTCAACAGTGCATTTAAAGTAAATATGACTTCTTTTTAAGATTATCTTTTTTTTTTTTTCCTTAATGAGTGTGAGATAATCAGACTCAGGCCATATTTCTTTGACTGCAGAGAAATTAGAGTGATCAAAAGACTAGGTCAGACCAATGTTTGGCTGCAGGGACGAACACACTAAGATCCCGTCTGGGGTGAAAGGTGAGAATGGGGAGGAGGGGGCGGAGGATAAAGGGGGAAGTATTTTAGTCCGCTGGGAATATGGGCTTGCATATATTCGGTACTCAGCCTGTACTCCTTAAACCTTGCATTCCTCCCTTTGCCACTTGCTCTGCTGCAGGCATGGTGACACTAACTTAGAAACAATACAAAAATCGATTCATATATTTTTTTTAAATTGTTGTGGCCAATCCTTGGTTAGAAATTGGGCATCACCAAGTTTGGAAGGTAGAGGAGTGGATAGGAGGAAAAATTTCATGGGCTAACAGAGGTAAGAAAGTGTTTGCTCTTCTGGGTGGTAGTAGAGATGGAATCTTCTAGAGTGGGCTGAGGCCCCAGGGTTGTATAAAGTGGAAAACAGCAGCACTTTGATTACCTGGAAGGATAAAGGGATAGCTGGTTTGATATTCTCAAAGTGCTTTGCAATTATGTTTGTCGGTGGGGCTATCAGTCATGATGCTTCAACTGGTCTGTCTCCTGAAACTTGGAACCATTAGTAGATGGAAAAAACAGTTGGAACTAATTTATCCTGACAAGACCATCAGTTGGCTCCTCTTACATAGATTCCCAGGGGTACCCTCCTTGATTCTGTTTGGCATAATTATGCATTTCTTCAATTTTGAGAGCTACCACTCGTTCTTCCAGGATGTCTTCTTTTTAAACTTGAGGTAGGAAGAATCTGTTTCTCTTGCTTGAAGTCAAAGGACCCTCACCCAACTAACAGATGTTCTACTCTACTACCAAAACATTGACTCCCCCCACTGTACCTTTTAAAGCTATAGCTTTTTTAGTAATAAATACTCCCTATACTTGAAATAGACTGATGTCCCCTCAATTTAATGGTAAATCTAATAATCCCTGGCCTCTCTCTCAAATGCCTGAATGAGCCATTTAACCCTTAGAGGCTCCAATAGAAGGTTTATAAACATCCACAGATAAACATTTGGATCAGACTAGGAAAGGCAGCACATTTTGGAAGATGTGAATTCTAATTCTGAAACTAACTAGCAGGTACAATGATTTTCCTTTTCCGTGACATGGACTTCACAGGATTGATAAGAAAAAGTGATTGAGCTCACTTATGTAAGGAGTCACACGGCACTTGACACATAAGGGGACGAGTCACCATAGTCCCTATGGGAATAGAAGTGCCAAACTCTTGTGCTTGGGGGTCCAGACTAGGGGTTTCATAATCCTTGGAAATGTGGGCACTTGACCAGAGTCACTGAGCTCAAAGCTTCTGATCAGAGGACACAGAAAAACACCCAGGAGCTTAAAGTCAAGAGAAGGGCAAAGAGGCAATGATGCAGGGATTAAAACAACAAGTCAAGAGAAGGGCAAAGAGACAATGATGCAGGGATTAAAACAACAAGTCAAGAGAAGGGCAAAGAGGCCTCACAGAGAGGGAAACGGATAGGCCAAGAGAAAGCACCCTCAAGGCAGAGCACAGAAGAAAGGTACAGAACTTTACAGGCAGAGATCAAATGTGTCTTGATTTTTCTCTGGTCCTGAAATCCCAAGTTGTTTTGTAACCTAATGCTTAAGGGCTAGATTATGGGAATATTGAACCAGAGCACCAGGCTAGAAAGACTGGAGATGGCATGAAGCTGCACAAGCTACAGTTTCTGCAAACTACTCAGGCTTTCATTAAGCAAACTTTAATTTGTGTGCGTTCTCTCCACTGTACCTTAAAATAAATGTATTCTTTATGATCTGGAGAGATGCCTACTCTTCTAATTGGGAAGAAATATAAATGCTGGTTGGATTGTCTCCAGGGAATGTTACTACCTATCGTCATTAAGGGAGAAAATAATGAGAGTGCAGGAGATTAACTAGTTAGTTGGGGAATCTACTAGAAGAAAGGAATTGACACCTCAGGGCCTAATCTTGAAAATCGTTCGGCACAGACAGCAACATGCTGAGCAGAGGAGGAACGGGAAAGGGAATGTAAAAAAAAAAACAAAACAAAAAACAAAAAAAAAAAAGGAAAAGAAAAAAAGTAATTATCAGAAATGCTAATCAAAATATAATGAATATAAAGTGCTAAACTGTTTTAAATAACAACAGTTTTGCTATGATATCCTTATTCGGTCATATATTACATTTATTAAAAACGCTTCCGTTCCTCAAGCCGTTTCAGCACACGGGCCAGAGAGAGAAAGCCCAGAGTTAAGTTGGTCATGGTTGCAGCTGAGCTCCTCCTGTCTCTGTGCTGTGTGGGATGCTATTCTCGATGACAGCAACAATGGCTAACACATCTCTGAATTGTAACTGTCATGAGGCTCTTTCCTGGGTTCATCTACCTTGCTTAGCATTTTAAGTCTCTTCTGCTTAATGAAATGTCATCTTTTCATAGCTGGTGACCAAATAATTGTTTAAAGTGAATCACAATGTGAAAGGTGGAGGTTTTTATAACTTGGAATTTAATTCATTGTGATACATAGACTCACATCTCAAGCTAACTAAAGGATGTTATACTGCAGGACATGTGACCTTTCTCCACCCCACACTTCACCAATTACAGCCAATTTCCCTTTGTCCAGAGTCGCTGGAGATAGGTGGATTCAGTTTCCAGGGTTCTGATTAACTGGGTATTGCCATATAATCCAATCATCAGAGAATGAAAATTCGTCCTCTGTGAATGATGGCCTCAGCTTTTTTTTTTTTTAATCCTGTTCCTTCTTAGTCTCTCTTCAAGTTAATCTTCTTGAAGAGTAACTCATTTCTCCCCAGCTCAAAACCTTCAATGACTCCCATAACCGATGGGATAAAGCTGTCATTCAAGGTTGTTCACGATCATTTCCGCATATCTATTTTCACCCCTATTTCTCTACCTTCTGTGCCACTCACACTCTTCTTCATAAACACCCTGACTTTCCTCATGCTTGATGTTCCCTCCACACAGGATGCCCTTCTAGCCTGTTTCTGCATATTCAAATCCTGCCCATTCTTAAAGACTCAGGTCAATTCCCTCTTCTTAGGAAAGTCTTCCTTCCTCACCTCCTTTTATAACCTATATTTTTTTCTTCTGAAATTGAGCATCCTTGATCTCTGCCTCTCTTGGGAAATGACTTTCTCCTGTCAGTCATTATCATTTTCATCTACTTTATCTTAAAAATTAATCACAAGTCTTTTGACTGTATTATCTATGACAGATACATCTGTCAGCCCCCAAGATGCTACCATATGCCTTGCACATAGTAGGCATTCATTAAATGAATGAGCCAACAGGACCATAATTTCATCACTGAAAAGGGTCAGAAAGTGCCTTTTTCTTTCTTAGATGATTCATAGAACACCTTAGGATCTCACAGTGCTTTTGATTTATTATGATTAACATCAACCATCATTAGAGAGGCTACAAAGAAGTCTGGGTATTTGACATTTCTGGTTTGGATTTCTGAACAGAACTGGAAGCAGGTACATTTAGCAACCAGGGGACTGACAGAACTTAAAGGAAAAATGTAAGTGTGCATTGACCTCACATAAAATGCAGTAAATGGCACGGGGAATTAGGAGAAAATTAAGCCCATCTAGACATGGAGTGATTTTGTCTGAGAGAATCTAATTAGTCGTGTCAGAAGGTGATCAGAATCTCTTTGTTGATATTGCTCACCCACACTCCTTCCCTGAGGATAATGACTTTAGGAAAGATAGCCATACCCAGGGACAGTACCAAGCAGTAGGCAGAAGCTAGGCAGATTCTTTCTTAATTACCAGAGACACAACTGGGAATTAAAAATTCATCGTGGTTTCCTGCCCCAAGGGCTGCAGGGCATGACATTTATTTCAGAATGGGCACAGTCACTGTCCTTGGTGCCATGCAGAGTCATGCACTTGCAGATAAAAACAGGAAACAGGCTGGTCACCAAGCATGGGTGAAAGGTCAGTGTTCTCGATGCCAGGCTGTGCTGTGAGCAGGGGTCAGGTCAAGGGATGTGAGAAAGAAAGAAACGGGAAAGTGGGAGCTCATGAAAGGATATGATCAGGGTAGCAATGGGTTAACTGCTAAATAAGCTAATAGAAATCAAAGAGAAGTAGATTTCAGGAAAAAATAGGAGACCAGCCCAGGCAAATAGTCAACATCTCTGAAATCTACAGAATTTGAAGGAGCAAAGCAGAATAGGTCATCAATATGGAGTAATCTGGAACATTCTGGAGTTTTCTCTCCAAAAATCAGCTGTATGGTCCCGGCATCCAGGAAAGGAACCAGATGCCAGGGGAACTTGCTATTTGAGCCCCAGCTGTACTGACATGCTCTCTCCCTCCCCTGAAATCCATTCTGAGGTCTTCCGCCATTGAGTTGGGAGCAGGGGATGCGCACTGAAAGCTGGTGACAAGAAGTTGTGGGTGATCACTGGAGATGATTTTCCAGACAGAATAATTTTCCCAGCACAGGGACACACAGTTGTTTGGAAATTGACCCTCTCTGGAGTGTTAGGCTTATCAGGATATCTACCAGGGATTTTCTTTCTTAGACTTTTGTATGATCTTTCTTAAGAGGCTCTGGGAACCCAGAGTTCACTTAGAATCCTCTCCAAGCTCTCTGTTTTGGCTTTTGACACTGACCAATGCTGACTGTTGCTCTTCCTATAGCTCATTATACTGTTTTGGCAACAATTGGCAGCAACGGGAGCCATGTCCACACGCCCTTCCAGAGCAGCCCCAGCCCGTCCCAGACTAATTTCCAGGTGGACAGACAAGTGTAATTTGTTATGTAATGGAACGTTCTAAATTATAGACTCTTGTAATTTTAAAGCTTGAATTCCTGTCTCTAAAATCATATCCACATGGCCATCAGAGGTCACACCAATTCCAAGTCAGGCTTTTTTCTTTTTTTTTTCCCTTACTAGAGAGACTTTAAAAAATTTTTTTTTACTATGTTATGTTAGTCACCATACAGTACATCATTAGTTTTTGATGTAGTGTTCCATGATTCATTGTTTGTGCATAACACCCAGTGCTCCACGCAGTACGTGCCCTCTTTAGTACCCATCACCAGGCTAACCCATTCCCCCACCCTCCTCCCCTCTAGAACCCTCAGTTTGTTTCTCAGAGTCCATAGTCTCTCATGGTTCGTCTCCCCCTCCGACTCCCCCCCCTTCATTTTTCCCTTCCTTCTCCTAATGTCCTCCCTGCTATTCCTTATGATCCACAAATAAGTGAAACCATATGATAATTGACTTTCTCTGCTTGACTTATTTCACTTAGCATCATCTCCTCCACTCCCATCCACGTTGATGTAAACGTTGGGTATTCATCCTTTCTGATGGCTGCGTAGTATTCCATTGTTTAGATGGACCACATCTCCTTATCCATTCATCTGTTGAAGGGCATCTCAGCTCTTTCCACAGTTTGGCTATTGCGGACGTTGCTGCTATGAACATTGCGGTGCATTTGGCCCTTCTTTTCACTACATCTGTGTCTTTGGGGTAAATACCCAGTAGTGCAATTGCTGAGTCATAGGGTAGCTCTCTTTTTAATTTTTTTTTCTGTTATACCATGAAGCTAACTTTTATTTCCATTTTATAAATAGCTTTTATTTCTTTTTTTTTTAATTTTATTAAGTCAGTCACCATACAATACATCATTAGTTTTTGATGTGGTGATCCACGATCCATTGTTTTTGTATAACACCCAGTGCTCCATGCAGTAAGTGCCCTCCCTAATACCCATCACCGGGATAACCCATCCCCCCACCCCCTCCCCTCTAAAACCCTCTGTTTGTTTCTCAGAGTCCATAGTCTCTCATGGTCCATCTCTCCCTCCGATGTTCCCCCCTTCATTTTTCCCTTCCTTCTCCTAATGTCCTCCATGCTATTCCTTATGATCCACAAATAAGTGAAACCATATGATAATTGTGTTTCTCTGCTTGACTTATTTCACTTAGCATAATCTCCTCCAGTCCCATCCATGTTGATGTAAAAGTTGGGTATTCATCCTTTCTGATGGCTGAGCAATACTCCATTGTATATATGGACCACATCTTCTTTATCCGTTCATCTGTTGAAGGGCATCTCGGCTCTTTCCACAGTTTGGCTGTTGTGGACATTGCTGCTATGAACATTGGGGTGCATATGGCCCTTCTTTTCACTACATCTGTGTCTTTGGGGGTAAATACCCAGGAGTGCAATTGCTGGGTCATAGGGTAGCTCTATTTTTAACTTTTTGAGGAACCTCCACACTGTTTTCCAGCGTGGCTGTACTAACTTGCATTCCCACCAACAGTGTAAGAGGGTTCCCCTTTCTCCACAACCTCTCCAACATTTGTTGTTTCTTTCCCTGTCCCTTTTTGCCATTCTAACTGGTGTAAGGTGGTATCTCAATGTGGTTTTGATTTGAATTTCCCTGATGGCTAATGATGATGAACATTTTTTCATGTGTCTGTTAGCCATTTGTATGTCTTTTTCAGAGAAGTGTCTTTTCATACCTTCTGCCCATTTTTTGACTTAATTATTTGTTTTTTGGGTGTTGAGTTTGAGAAGTTCTTTATAGATCTTGGATACCAGCCCTTTATCTGTAGTGTCATTTGCAAATATCTTCTCCCATTCTGTGGGCTGCCTCTTTGTTTTGTTGACTGTTGCCTTTGCTGTGCAGAAGCTTTTTATCTTGATGAAGTCCCAAAAGTTCATTTTTGCTTTTGTCTCACTAGCTTTTGGAGATGTGTCTTGAAAGAAGTTGCTGTGGCCGATGTCAAAGAGGTTACTGCCCATGTTCTCCTCTAGGATTTTGATGGATTCCTGTCTCACATTGAGGTCTTTGATCCATTTTGAGTTTATCTTTGTGTATGGTGTTAGAGAGTGGTCGAGTTTCATTGTTCTGCACGTGGCTGTCCAATTTTCCCCACACCATTTATTGAAGAGATGGTCTTTTTTCCATTGCATGTTTTTTCCTGCTTTGTCAAAGATTATTTGACCATAGAGTTGAGGGTCCATATCTGGGTTCTCTATTCTGTTCCATTGGTCTATATGTCTGTTTTTGTGCCTGTACCATGCTGTCTTGGTGATCACAGCTTTGTAATATAGCTTGAAATCGGGCAACATGATGCCCCCAGCTTTGTTTTTCCTTTTCAACATTTCCTTGGCGATTCGGGGTCTTTTCTGATTCTATACAAATTTTAGGATTGTTTGTTCCAGCACTTTGAAAAATGTCGTTGGAATTTTGATCAGGATGGCATTGAAGGTATAGATTGCTCTGGGTAGCACAGACATTTTAACAATGTTTATTCTTCCAATCCATGAGCATGGAATATTTTTCCATCTTTCTGTGTCTTCTTCAATTTCTTTCATGAGTGTTCTGTAGTTCCTAGAGTATAGATCCTTTTCCTTTTTGGTTAGGTTTATTCCGAGGTATCTTATGGTTTTAGGTGCTATTGTAAATGGAATATTTTCTCTAATTTCTCTTTGTACAGTTGCTTTGTTAGTGTATAAGAAAGCAACTGATTTCTGTGCTTTGATTTTGTATCCTGTCACATTACTGAATTGCAGTATGAGTTCTAGTAATTTGCGGGTGGAGTCTTTTGGGTTTTCCACATAAAGTATCATGTCGTCTGCGAAAAGAGAGAGTTTGACTTCTTTGCCAATTTGAATACCTTTATTTCTTTTTGTTGTCTGATTGCTGTTGCTAGGAGTTCTAGTACTATGTTGAACAGCAGTGGTGAGAGTGGGCATCCTTGATGTGTTCTTGATCTTAAGGGAAAGGCTCTCAGCTTTTCCCCATTGAGTATGATATTCGCTGTGGGTTTTTCATAGATGGATTTTATGAACTTGAGGAATGTTCCTTTTATCCCTATACTGTGAAGAGTTGTAATCAGGAAAGGATGTTGTATTTTGTCAAATGCTTTTTCTGCATCAATTGAAAGGACCATATGGTTCTTCTCCCTCCTCTTGTTAATGTGTTCTATCACATTGATTGATTTGCGAATGTTGAACCACCCTTGCATCCCGGGGATAAATCCCACTTGGTCGTGGTGGATGATCCTTTTAATGTATTCTTGGATCCTATTAGCTAGGATTTTGCTGAGGATTTTGGAATCCATATTCAACAGGGATATCGGTCTGAAATTCTCCTTTTTGATGGGGTCTTTGCCTGGTTTGGGGATTAAGGTAATGCTGGCCTCATAGAATGAATTTGGAAGTTTTCCTTCTGTTTCTATTTTTTGAAACAGTTTCCGTAGAATAGGTATTACTTTTGGTATTATTTTTGATCACTGCTTCAATCTTGTTACTGGTTATTGTCCTATTCAGGTTGTCAGTTTCTTCCTGTTTCAGTCTTGGTAGCTTATATGTTTCCAGGAAGGCATCCGTTTCACCCAGATTGCTCAGTTTATTGGCATATAGTTGTTGATAATAATTTCTAATAATTGTTTCTATTTCCCTCGTGTTAGTCGTGATCTCTCCCCTTTCATTCATAATTTTATTAATTTGGGTCCTTTCTGTTTTCTTTTGGATAATTCTGGCCAGTGGTTTATTGATCTTACTAATTCTTTCAAAGAATCAACTTCTAGTTTCGTTGATCTGATCTACTGTGTTTCTGGTTTCTAATTCATTGATCTCTGCTCTAATTTTAATTATTTCTCTTCTAATGTGTGGCTTAGGCATTGTTTGTTGCTTTTTCCCTAGTTCTTTAAGGTGTAGAGTTAGTGGGTGAATTGGGGATTTTTCTTTTTTTGAGTGACGCTTGGATGACTCTGTATTTCCCCCTTAGGACCGCCTTTGCAGTATGCCATAGGTTTTGGACTGATGTATTTTCATTCTCATTGATTTCCATGAACTGTTTTAAGTTCTTCTTTGATTTCCTGGTTGACCCAAACATTCTTGAGCAGAGTGGTCTTTAGCTTCCAAGTGTTTGAATTTCTGCCAAATTTTTTTTCTTGCGATTGAGTTCCAATTTTAAAGCACTGTGGTCTGAGAATATGCAGGAAATAATCTCAGTCTTTTGGTATCGGTTGAGACCTGATTTGTGACCCAGTATGTGGTCTATTCTGGAGAAAGTTCCATGTGTGTTTGAGAAGAATGAGTTTTCTGTTGTTTTAGGGTGGAATGTTCTGTATATATCTATGAGGTCCATCTGGTCCAGTGTATCATTCAAAGCTCTTGTTTCCTTGTTGATTTGCTGCTTAGATGATCTGTCCATTGCTGAGAGTGGAGTATTGAAGTCTCCTACAATTAACGTATTGTTATCAATATGACTCTTTATTTTGGTTAACAGTTGGCTTATGTAGATGGCTGCTCCCATGTTGGGGGCATAGATATTTACAATTGTTAGATCCTCTTGTTGGATAGACCCTTTAAGAATGATATAGTGTCCTTCTGTGTCTCTAACTACAGACTTTAGTTTAAAATCTAATTTGTCTGATATAAGAATTGCTACCCCAGCTTTCTTTTGAGGTCCGCTGGCATGGAAGATAGATATCCATCCCTTCACTTTCAGTCTGGATGTATCTTTAGGTTCAAAATGAGTCTCTTGTAGACAGCATATGGATGGGTCCTGTCTTTTTATCCAATCTGCAATCCTGTGCCATTTTATGGGAGCATTTAGGCTGTTCATGTTGACAGTGATTATTGAAAGATATGAATTAACTGTCATCATGTTGCCTGTGAAGACATTGTTTTTATAGATTGTCCCTGTAAATTTCTGTTGTATATCACTCTTGGGGTCTTTCTCCTTTTATAGGACCCCCCCCTTAATATTTCTTGCAGGGCTGGCTTAGTGGTCACATATTCTTTCAGTTTCTGCCAGTCTTGGAAGCTTTGCATCTCTCCATCCATTCTAAATGACAGCCTTGCTGGATAAAGTATTCTTGGCTGCATATTCTTCTCGTTTAGTACCCTGAACATGTCTTGCCAGGCTTTTCTGGCTTGCCAGGTCTCTGTGGATAGGTCTGACATTATTCTGATGTTCCTTCCTCTGTACGTAAGGAATCTCTTCCCCCAACTGCCCTTAAGATGGTTTCCTTGGTTCTAAGATTTGTGAGTTTTACTATTACATGCCGGGGTGTTGGCCTGTTTTCCTTGATCTTGCGGCGGGGGGGGTCTTCTCTGCCTCTAGGATGCAAATGTTGGTTTCATTTCCCAGATTAGGGAAGTTCTCAGCTACAATTTGCTCAAATACATCTTCTAGTCCTCTCTCTCTTTCCACTCCCTCCAGGATTCCATTATTCTGATATTGGAACACTTCATGGTGTCACTTATTTCTCTGATTCTATTTTCATGCATTCTGAGTTGTTTTTCCCTGGCCTCCTCTTTTCCCTTTTTATCTATCTTATTGTCTTCCAGGTCGCTTATTCATTCTTCTGCCTCACTTACCCTAGCTGTTAGGTTATCTAGATTGGATTGGATTTCACTGATAGCATTTTTAAGTTCTGCCAATTCAGCTTTCATTTCTGCCCTTAGAGACTCTATGTTGCCATTAATTGATTGCTCCATTCTAGCCACTGTGTTCACAATTGCTAGCCTGAATTCCATCTCCGACATCTTGGTTATATCTGCATCCATTTGTAAATCTGTGGCATAAGTCATAATCTCTGAGTCTTTTCTATTTTGGGGGTTCCTCCTCCTAGTCATTCTGTTGATGGGTGGTTGAGGGAGTGTATAGAGTCCAAATTATTGACCAGAACCCCAGCAAGAATGCACCTGTTTTCTCGGGACCTTAGGGTTGCTGGCCTCTTGTTTTCCCAGCCTGTCTTCTGGGGGAGGGGCCTGCCATGCTGTTACTCAGGAAACCCTGTTTGGGCGGAGTTGCCCTGCCCTTCTGTGGTGGGGGATGGGCTCAGCGGGAATCAGTTTTCTTGGGCTTTTGTTCTCTGGTGGCTTTCCGCATCTCTTCCGTGAGTCAGAGCAGAAGAGACCATTTCCAACTCTCTGCCTCAGAGCAGAGAGATCACAGTCTGTTCTTTAGTCAGCTCCCCAGGCCACACTGTCTCCATTTCTGTTCGTGCTGCTATAAAACTGCAGTGTCCTGGGTTGTGTGCCCCTCCGCAGAGCCCCCAGTCCTGCCTCCAGGTCGGGGCACGTCTCTGCCCTTTGTGCTTCTAAAACCACCAGCTGCTCCCAGTTCGCACGCATGACTCCACCGCTCCAGGTTTCTGCCTGATGGGCTGCCCTAAAGTCCTTTCCCCACCACTACTGGTCTGCGAGTCTGTGCCCTGTCCCCAGCGCGTGAGGCTGTCGCTCACCAGCGGTGTAGGATCCCCACGGCCAGGGTCTCTCCTGCTGCCGTTTATCCTCTGATATCTGCCCACGGAATCAGGGCTCCCCGCTTTGTACCTTGAAACCAACCCCCTGCGATATTCTGTTTGTAGAGATCCAGATCTTCTTACATCTCAGGCTGGTTTCGTGGGTGCCCAGAGTGGTTTGGTGGATATCCAGCTCAATTCCGGGGACGAGTTGAAATAGGGTCCCTTACTCCTTCATCATCTTTTCTTCCCAAGTCAGGCTTTTATGTTCCCATCCAAAGTGAAGAGGAAATTCTGGTCCATCTTCTATGAGGTGGGAATTGATTCTTAAAATGATTACTGTGAGGGTATGTAAGGATATGTGAAGATGTGACCTTGAGAAATTTAACAAACCACTCTGAACCCCAGCTTTCTTAATTGGAAAGTGGAGACTCACCACCCCACTCAAAGGATTATTGTGAGGATTAAATGTATAAAAATGTAGGTAGAGCCCTGGGTGCATGATAGGCCCTTACATCATCAACAGAAAGATTCAAGAATGTTCAGTTTTGGTGCCATGTTTCCTTGCATTAGGATTCTTGGAGCTCAGTTTACTCCTACAGTTTTTTTTTTTTTTAATATTCTATTGATCAGAAAAGCACAGTGTATGAGAGGAATATATACTTACTAGACCAAGAATCAAGACATCTGGGTTCCAGTTCTAGCTCTGCCACCTGCTAGTTGGGTAATCCTGTGTAAACTATAGAGTCTATAAGCATCAATTTCCTCCCCTCTAAAATTCAGTAATAAACATGGCTTCCATGTCTACCTCATAGGACTATTGTGAAGATCAAGTAAAGTAATAAATGAGCAAGAGTGTTTTCACCATTAACATGGGCCATGCATTGACTGCATGTTTCCATTGGTCTTTTAATCTCCACTGTCACCCCACACGGCAGATATACCTTATCTCATTTGAAAACCTGAGCTCAGAGAGACATTCGTGACTTGTTAAGCCTAGAAGTCACTGAGCAGGAGGGCCAGGATTCAAAACCAAGCTTCTCGGTGCCAAGTGCTTTTCTCACTATTATGTTGGGTCATGTGAAATTGCTATTTTTGTAGGTTAATAAATTTGAATGTCAGCAATTTCATATGGTTTAACGTGATATAACACATCTGTATAAAGAACTATTTAAATTCAAGAAAGCAGAACCACTGAGTAAAGGCTTTGGCTCTGATCAACGCCATTCAGGGCAGTGTTCCCTTATATCCC
This sequence comes from Callorhinus ursinus, assembly GCF_003265705.2. Taxonomy (NCBI): domain Eukaryota; kingdom Metazoa; phylum Chordata; class Mammalia; order Carnivora; family Otariidae; genus Callorhinus; species Callorhinus ursinus. Next base: position 19,938,498 of record NW_027397089.1, on the reverse strand, counting down.
ATACAGGATCAGAAAAGGGTCATAAATTTCCCATTTGATCCAAACAGGAATTGGCAAAACTCTGTTCTGGTTGGGCACTTTCACCTAATTGTTCATCCACAGATCACACACAGGAGATAAGTTCTCTCTGTGGCACCATCCTTAAACTGGGGTTGATATGTCATATAGTCTGCAATATCTACTCATTGTCTTGTGGGAAACTGTGAGTTCATTATAAACCTGATTTCAGGTGCAGATGGAGATACTAAGTAGTCTATTTAAGCAATGTAAAGTGTGAGACTTTAGCAAATGTGCCTTTGTAAAATTGAGATTAGGTTTTTTTTTTTTAAAGATTTTATTTATTTATTTGAGAGAGAGAGAGAGAGAGCACAAGCAGGGGGAGTGGCAGGCAGAGGGAGAAGTAGGCTCCCCGCTGAGCAAGAAGCTCAATGTGGGACTCAATCCCAGGACCCTGGGATCATGACCTGAGCCGAAGGCAGACACTTAACTGACTGAGCCACTCAGGTGTCCTGAGATTAGTTTTTTAATGTGGACTTAAAATGCTCTGTTTATGAAAATTGCTGTGTTTTGGGGGAAAATCCCCAAGTATTTGCTCATAGGAGCCTTGGAATCCTACAAAGGAGGCTGATTTGAGTTTCTCTTCACTCATGCTGGAAAAAGAACTGTGAATTGGTTCTAGAACGGGCTTGGCCTGGTGTTACCTGGACTGGAGGAGCTTGGTGTACCCCAAATGGTGTAATACAAGATTGGGCAGCTGACCTCTGGGGAAATGTATACAGAACATCATGATTGCCTTGTCTGAATCACTAAGGCCAGATTATACCTTATGGATAAGGGTGGGGGATTTTTCCCTAAACATAAAAAATATTCCTACTCTTGGTCATCCTGAAGCAGGGCAAGAGGTCAAACTGGAGCAGGGCTTTGGACCAGGGAAGAGAGAATTTTCTCACTGTGGGCTTAAGGGGAACTAGGGTCCAGGATTTCAAGGTAGGGAGAAATCTGGATATTCCTGTAAGATTTAATTCATCGGTCTACTACCAGATAGTGGCTTTGCATTATAGAATGAATTTCTGAAGTATTCAAGATTGTGCTATTCAGAATAGATACTCAAGCTATTGTTATTCAAAAATTAAGAATGGAACCAAGGAAGGGTTGAAACATGTACATCTGGCTTACATGCCTATACGATGAATATCACCTGACATCTAATTACATTATGAATTACACAGTATATTACATACCATGCTGCCTTACGATATACCACATGGCCCATCTAAAATGCTTGTGTATAGACCTGTACCTCTGAAACAAATAATACATTATATGTTAAAAAAAAAAAAAGAAGATAGTAGGACGGGAAAAATGAAGGGGGAGAAATCGGAGGGAGAGACTATGGACTCTGAGAAACAAACTGAAGGTTCTAGAGGGGAGGAGGGTGGGGGGATGGGTTAGCCTGGTGATGGGTATTAAAGAGGGCACATATTGAATGGAGCACTGGGTGTTATATGCAAACAATGAATCATGGAACACTACATCAAAACCTAATGATGTAATGTATGGTGATTAACATAACATAATAAAATAAATAAATAAAAATAAAATGCTTGTGTATGTTTTGTATACAAATATGTGTGTTATTCTGTATGCCAATCCTCATTTTCCTGCTCACAGTGCATCTAGGCCACTCAGCCCCTACATAGATATTGATAATTTTCCTTATTGGTACACAGGAACTTTTAGTTGTTCATTAATTAATACTCAAGGCAGAGTGTGTTTATTTTATGTAAATGTTATTTAAATCACCATCAACTCTTCTACTTCAGCATGGAGTTATTTATGCCAGAATGCTAAAATGTTCAGGGCAGGGATCCATCCTGGGGATACAGGGCCAATTCACTTAGCCTGGGAAAAGTATGAGTTATATAGCCTTGGAAATAAGTGCCCAGGGGTTCATGCCTAATGGGATTGTAGCCAGGCTTCAGCCTTCACCAATACCTCATTGGTGAGTAAGGCAGAAACCTGTTTGGTGGGTGGGTTAAAAAGCAGAACCACCCCCCCTCCCCCAAGCCCTAGTTTTAACAAGAAAGGGAGAATCAAACACCATGAAAATACAGAGCAATACATCAAACTGCTATTTCTTTAATGCACTTATTTTCATATCCATGACATCATGGATTCTCAGATTCCTCTTACCAACAGCATTGGAACTCCAGACTGGGCTTTAGGAGACTTAGATTCTGTTTCCAGTTCTGTCATTAGCTTGCTGAGTCAGAGAACAATAAGCTGGAAGGTATCTGTGACATTCCATGAACTATGTTTATTTTCTCATTTAAGTCTCACAACAAATTTTACTTAGAAGTTAAAAGACTTGCTCAGGATCACACAGTTAAGAGATGAGAGGTGGAAGGACAGAGCAGACAGCTACAGACAAGGGTTTCTGACAACACAACTCTTCTCGTGGCACCATTACTCTACAGAGAAGAAATGGTAACCCAAAGAAACACTTGCCTGTGTCCTCTACCTCTTCATGCTTTACTCAAGGGACACACTGTTATCCATGTCAAAGACATAGTGTGCTAGGGTGGCAGCAGAGGGCTTCATTCATTCATTTAAAATGTAGTCATTAAAAAAGTAGATATTGGCTACCTATTACAATTTGGATATCATGTCAGGCCTATACCTGGGCCTACATAGTCTAGTGAGGTAGACAAACAGATAAACAATGTGACAGTGGCTGTGATAAAAGGAGGCACAGGTTGCTGGAAGCACTAGATTTCTGGTCATCTCTCAGGGGATGCCCTAAACTGGAAAGTTAACTGCTTGATGGCAACTTTGGTGGGGAAGCCCAAAGGTGTGAGCACAAAAGAGGAGAGACGCAAAGATCCCTTTGTGATCCATTGCTATTATAGGGATATCATCTGATCTAGCTTGAGAGGCTCCCCAACACACTCCAGGTGTTCCTCAAATAATAGATTGGTCTTATCTTGAAAAAGGTTCTTCTTAGGTCACAGAAGGCTGGAAAACCCTCATTCTCCAGAGCTAGTATGTATCAGTCAAGATAGGCTAGGTTATGCTGTAGTAATAAATAACCCTCAAATCTCAGTAGTTTAACACAACAAAAGTTTATCTCTTGTGTGTTGGTCAGAAGCTATGCTCACTGTAGTCACTCAAAAACTGGGACTGGTAGATAATCCATCTCTACATATTTTTCCACAATTCCCGAAGTAGGGAAAATGGGATATAGAAACATATGTTGTCTCTTAAAAACTTTCACCTGTAAATGGTACATCACACTTCTGCTCACATATCATTGGCCAAAGCAAGTCATACAGTCATGTCTAACTTCTCAGGAAGCAGGGAAATACAATCCTTCTTGTCTTGGGAAAGTGAGGAGAACTGGAGTATTTCTGAATATCCCTAAAACTAGCAGTGTTTTAAGAGCCTGCAGCAGAGTCTTTATCTTTTAGGATTCCACACCAACCTGTGAGCTCCTAAGCCTTGTTCATCTCTGTATTCCAAGGGCCTAACACAATGCTGGGCATGGAATAGACTCTCAATAGATACTTGTTGAATGAATGAATGAATGAATAGAAAAAGACTCTTTCCTAAAAGAAGAATCCTTCCCACTGGGTGGCCAGAAAAGTCTACATCACCTTTCATATATATATATATATTTTAAAGATTTTATTTATTTATTTGACAGAGAGAGAGAGAGAGAGTGGGAGAGGGAACAAAAGCAGGGGGAGTGGGAGAGGAAGAAGCAGGCTTCCTGCTGAGCAGGGAGCCCGATGTGGGGCTCAATCCCAGGACCCCTGGATCATGACCTGAGCCGAAGGCAGACGCTTAACAGCTGAGCCACCCAGGGTTCCCCACCTTTCATATTTTTAAATTAAGCTTCAGGGACTGAGTTCCATCCCTATTTGTGCTCTTCTAACATAGCTAGAAGGACACCTTGAAGGCCTATGCAGCCTTCATAGGACAAGCTCAGGTAACTGTATTTTGAGCCTCACTGATGACTTTTGGGAATTAAAGCCATAGCAGCCTCTTGTATACAAGATTAAGGGAGATGTTAGGAGAAAGGTGGGCAAGCAACGAAGCAACTTCCAAATGTGAGAAATGATGATCAAAATGTGGCCCTTGGAGGGCATCGAGGGATGTGGATTATCTTCCCCAAACAATGATGAAGGTGGTGACTAAATCTGCTGAGACCAGAGCTCTGGCTCTTCTTGAATAGACATCCTTAGAAAGGCTCCCAGAACAGATACTCTGTTTTCCAAAGTAGCAATGCCAGTGCCAAGTTCCTGGGCCTGGAGTAAAGGTCACAAAAATCAAATAATATAGCTACATTCAGAAGACAGCTAAGGTGCTGGATGACTACTAGAGCCTGTCTATGGCAGCCACAGAAGTCAACGGACCAGGATGGGTAACAAACATGCCATAATCTGATATGCTCCTCATTTATCACTGCCCTTCACATTCCACAATGTTGAAGTTCTGGCCATGATCTCTCTCTTTGTTGTGCTGCTATAGACAAAAAGATTAGGGTGCAACCATGCTTGTGTATGCAATGGGACTGACAAGATGCTTGGAAGAAAGAACCACATTGGCCCAGTGCTGTGTGCAGAGTGTGAACCTGAAAACAAGGCACAGAAGCCCCAGTGGAATGTCTTCCCTTGGGGGTGGGAAATTGGGTAGCTAGGACAAACAAGGCAGGCCTTTTCCAAAGAGGAATTTGATGCCACTCCAGTCCCTGAAGGGTGGCATAATTTATGGTCATCTTTTATTGCTACCAAGATCTTCAGCCTTCCCCAGTGTATGCTCCCCTGGTATTACTCAGCCTGCTGAGCTTCCATGTTTGCACACAGACCTGCTGTGCACTCCAGAGGGGCTGACCAATCATGCCTGTGTGCCTGAAGTGTTCTGGAATTATATTTGTGTGGAAAGAGGATTAAAGTGGTACACACAGATGTGTGTAATGACAGGACTTTTGCTCTTTCTCCCAACCATTCTTCCCAAACTGGATGTAAGGGTGCTGTGATTCTCTGTAACCTGAAGCTGGTGAGACATCTTCTCCAATCCTTCTTCCAACAGGTTTGGCTGGGGCTGCCTGGGCAGACGTTTGAGTGGCTGCCCTTCCCTGTGCCTGATGCTCAGGGGGTGAAGGCATGAATTTGACACTGGGTTACGGAAGAGCATCCCTGTGACTGAGGGGTTACCTACAAAACTCTACCTGATGCTACAAAGGCAAGAGTAGCTCCCTAACTTTATGATCCATCAGAGGCTTAGAAAATAAGGTGAGTTTCAACTTCTTCTGGAGAAGGATAATCTGGTTAAACTGACCTGCTTTGAATGAGCCTTTAGAGATAATAGAGACTCTCATTCCAAATTATCTTGTGATCTTGATATGAGAGTTTCTTGTTTACATTTTCTGAAAAGGGCTAAATAGTAAATATTTTAGGTTTTGCAGGCCACATATGGTCTTTGTGTTCCTCCTCCCCTCCCCTCCTTTCCTTAAAAAACATGAGAAGCATTCTTACCTCAAGGACCATGTAAAAACCAGCCTTGGGCTGGAACTGGGCCACAGGCCTGAGGTTCCTGATTCATGTTCTAGAGCATAAATGGAAAAAAGCATCTAGTATCATATAAGACATGATGGCACTTGCCAAAGACTAAGTCGGGTGGGACCACAACTGTAAGTTTGTGGTTCTTGACTGGATCAGTTGCACATGTACATAGGTCAAGATTTCAGAGGACCTGGGAATCAAAAGTACTTCTCCATTAACCTGATCAATCTTACCAGAGATAAGTTCCTACAGGTCAAGGCTCACACATCAAGGGATTTCCAGTTAAAAGATAAATAACCTGAGGAGTGGGACAACGAGGATTCATTTCTCCAGATGGTTTCCTAGATTAAGGAGTAACTTAAAAGGGAATGAAATGCAAGAGAGGTAGGTTGAGATACTTTCTAGACAAGAGTAAATATTATCAGTATCTCTGGTTTAGATGAGAAGAGCTAGGAAAATAAGTCAATCACAATTTTCTGTCCCTCTCAACCACCAGTTAAATCTTGGATTAAGTGTGTGGTAAAAAAAAAACACTCAGGATTGGGCAAATCTGAGACTTTTGTGGATGGAGCACTCTTTCCCCGGAAGTAGCCTACTGAGGCTGCAGTCTGCCAGAGAAGCCCTGAAATAAGCCATGCACCACAGGAGAAATGGTGGAAACCAGTGCGGGCCTGTGTGGGCCTGGCCTGGTAGTCCTTTGGTTCACATGATTTGTGTGTGACCTATAGGGGACCCAGGAGTTCCTAGGACCCCCAACTGGGAGATAGAAGGTATTGGAACTAGGCGAAGAGCTCAAAGGAGGTGTGTATTAATTTCCTAGGGATGTTGTAATGAAGTACCAAAGACTGGGTGGCTTTAAACAATAGAAGTTTATTTTCTCACAGTTCTGGAGGATGTAAGTTCAAAATCAAGGTGTCAGCCAGGCCATGCTCTCCCTTCCTTACCTTGTCCCAGCTTCTGGTGGTGGCAGTAGATCCTTGGTGCTCCTTGGCTTATAGCTACATCACCCTAATCTCTGCCTATGTGGTCACGTGACATTCTCCCTGTGTGTCTCCATCTTTATGCCGTGTTTTCCTCTTCTTATAAGGACACCAGTCATACTGGATTAGTGCTCATCCTAATGGCCTCATCTTATCTTGATTACTTCTGCAAAGACCTTATTTCTAAATACGATCACATTCACAGATACCAGGGGTTAGGATTTCAACATATCTTTTAGGGGGACACAGTTCAACAGGTAACAGAATGTGATAGTAGTCAAGTGCAAAGAGGTTCTTAACTGTCATCCAAGCAAGTGTCACAGCTGGGTCTCAAAAGATCTGCATGTTCAGCAGGAGCCAAAGAAAATGACCAGCCAGCAAATGGATTACAGGGGCTTCTGCTGGGCTAAGAGACAAGGACATGAACATATCACAGTGGACTCTAGCAATGCATCCAGCAAGAGATGGAAGGAGGTCTACAGGCTGGATGTGTCTGCTTTCCCCTGACTACTGGCACCACAAAGCTTCTTAATACCTGGGGCCTTAGATCCCTCCTTGGGTAAAGAGAAGGAGAAGGGCAAGAGGGAGGAAATAGTGACTGCCAGATGAGCTGTACTCTAAAGTGATCAAGCTCAACCTGAGAGAGACTTTCAAGCCAGAGGACACTGAATTATTGTCAGTTGGTAAGCTTAACTTTCTCCCCTTACCTCCATTATCGAGAACAGAATACACTTATCATGATGAGCATTGAGTAACGTATGGAATTGTTGAATGCTTATATTGTATACCCGAAGCTAATATAACACTGTATGTTAATTGTACCTCAGTAAAATAAAATAAGTAAAATAAAATAAAACTCCAAACAAACAGAATAGAGACTTTGAAGTAGAAAATAAAGCTCCCTCCATATATAATTTTTTTTTTTTAAAGATTTTATCCATTTATTCATGAGAGACAGAGAGAGAGAGAGAGAGAGGCAGAGGGAGAAGCAGGCTCCCAAGGAGCAGGGAGCCCGACGCGGGACTCGATCCCGGGACCCTGGGATCATGACCTGAGCCGAAGGCAGACGCTTAACCATCTGAGCCACCCAGGCGCCCTCCCTCCATATATTTCTACCCCCATCCGAGTCACACTTTGATGTCCCTCTACATATTAAACCAGTTATTACCAACCACGTGTGAGACACTGCTATTGCACAGAACAAGAGGGACGTGATTTCTACCCTCAAGGAGCCAATGCTGCCCTCTCACTCTAAAAGCACTGACCACCCCCCTCACCCTGTAAGTGGGCCTCGGGGTGACCCACTTTCTCCCCCCACCACTACCATGCAGGTCCAGCTGTCAGAGGCAGGCTCTTAATTTTCTTTTTCACTCTTGGCACAAGTGGGTTTCAGTAATAAACGCAGATGTCACAAGCTTAGATCATTTGAACCGTCGCCTGTTGGCCACTGAGTGGCTGCTTGATTTTCTCTCATCTCTTCAGTATTCAGGATGGCTCTCAGAAGGCAGCTTCCTCCTGTCAGTCCAAACACCCTCCCTCTCGAAAAGTCACTTATCTAGTACTACCTTCTCAAACCAGATTTTTGAGCGCAATTATAACTACCTTAGGTTACACCAGTGGGTCATCGGATCCCTGATTCTGGCTTCAAAATCTCGTATCCATGTCCTTCTGTCATCCCCACTGACACTGCCCGCAAAGCCTCCCACTGCTCTTTCTGTGCTGGCATTTTCTCTGCTGAAACCCGTTGTCCCCGTTGTTGCTAGATACTCTCTAAAAACTGCAAATTTGATCTTGTTCCTCTTTTGTAAGGCATTTAATATATACAATATGTAAGGATTAATATATACAAATACTGAATCATTATGCTGTATACTTGAAGCTAATATAATATTGTAGGTCAATGATATCTCAATAATTGTTTTTAGATAACATAGCATTGAAAAATAGCAAGGAGAGACTATGACAAAAAAGGGCCAGTTATGCTATATAATTGAAAATTTGCAGATAGTTTCATTGACCAAATTTTAAAAGTGAGATGTAAGAATAATATCAGTAAATAAAGGTGCAAAAATAGAAGTTGTTGTTATCACTTTTAAAAAGGGCAGAAGTAATAAGGGCTACGAGTAAAAAAATTAGCCCAATGTTGAAATGGCCCTCGATTATATAGAGGAGCAAGATACTGATTAGCTGATCCCTGCAATTAATCTGCCATAGAAAATGGGCTTCAGTAGGAAAACAAGATGCATTTTCCCAGGAAGTAATAAAGCATCTCCCAACACATACCTTTTACAAAGAAGAAGGAAGAGGAGGAGGAGGAAGAAGAGGAAGAAGAAATATTTAATGGTCCTTTATTGCCTACAGGGTAAAATCCTAACTTCTCATGGGTACACAATCTCCACACTAACACCACCTTAAACATATGGGATTCTCAAAGTTTCCCAAACAGATCAAGCTTTGAGTCTTTAGGGCTCTGTTCTTGGTTCATTGTACTCTGCTGGGTCCTGGAAACTTCCATTCATTCTTCAAACCTCCCTTTAGGTCAATCTGCTTGAGCTTTGCTAAGAATGCCGTTTGCAAGCCTCCCACAACACCTTGCTTACCAGAGCGCTTACCATACTGAAGGGGCATCGTTCATTTGTTTATGTCCCCCATTTGACATCCCTTCCTTGACTTGTTCATTCAGTTAATACTTATTGAGGACCTACCATGTGTTAGATATTGAGAAAACATAGTCTTAGCCTTTAAAGAGCTAATATTTTCGTGAAAGAGACACCTGATAAATTTAGAATGCACAATAGACAGTGGGGTCAAGAGTAGGAACTTATTCATCTTTATGTCCTTGGTGATTAGCACATGCTTGGCATGTACACGTCCCTCAGTAATGTTTGTGAATGAATGAATGAGAAAAAGGGGCAGAATGTTATTGTATTGGCTACGTGAGTGTACTGAGAAACCATTTTTGGATATTATTTATTTCTGGGTCATTTGAAAGTCTCTCCTTTCCTTGAAATGCTCTTCTATCTTCCCCACTAGAACTCTCACTTATATTCCCAAGAAGGCTTTTTACTAGATTCTCCTTATTTCCCCTCCCTTTGCATCGCATTCTGTCATCATTGTCCTTCCTTCACAACATTCACTGCTGGGCAGATTTCTTATTATTCTCCAGACAAAGCGAACCATCAGCTGGGAAAAAAATTCTTTTTCTGGGAAAAAGAGTAGCATCTCCGGATGCTCTTTCTCTTCCTGTTTCATGAGACTGAATATTCTCATTATCACACACGATAGTGTACTCACAACCAAGGAATGGCAGAGCAGAGTCAACCTACTCTTATATAACTGAATCTCATTAATTTCTATTTCTCCAAAGGCTGAAGAAGGCAAACGTGCTATACACAGAGATGCATGTGTCACCCCAGGTGGGGAAATTCATGGATGCACAAGCATGACAGTATATAGCCATGCCCAGTCACCTCAAGTGGCACCGCCAGCCCCTGAGACGTCTGTCTGAGCCCCTTTCTACATTTCTACAGACTTCTTTGCAGCTTCTGGAGGTTCCTAGTCCTCCTCCACTTCAGACCTGCCTTGAGCCCTGTCCTTGGTTTCTCCTCCCTATTCTCTTAGGTCAATAACCCCTCTTCTTTTGCAACAACTATGATAACTGTGATAAAATCCACATTTACTGATACTCTTAACTGAGCTGTCACTCGCAATTTATTAAAAGGTAACTATGCACACCACTACTTGACACAGTGCTTTTCTCTGGGGACACTTTTTACCATAGTCACCATACTGTGAAGATCCCACACTGATAACTGGATAAATTGTACAGCCTTGTCCTCTTAGGTAGGCCCACAACATGAACTGATGACACTCAAGTCAACTTAAGACACAGACTATTAAATAGTGACTCTAGAAGCTTCCAAACAGAGGTAGACAAAGATGGCTAGTCCTTTTAAAATGGCCTGGAGCTAAACCTCATGTAAATACAATGCCCCTCAGGCACCTTGAACCAGTCAGGATGAGCTGGATAATGTTATGTTAACAAACACTCCTTGAATCTAAGTAATCACAATAGTAAGGGTTTCTTTCTCACTCATTTTACTTGTCCACCACTGGTTGACCACCCTCTGCTCCATAAAGTGGAGACTTTAGGGGCCAGGACAACAGAGCAGCCACTGAGTGGAACACAAATCTTATGGCAGAGGAAAAAGAGATCAAAGAAAATGTGGCTCTTGAAACATCCATCACATTCACTCACATTTCATCAGCCAAAACAAAGTCACATGACCAAGGCTGATGGGTATCCTAGGTGAGGGCCAGCAAATAATTTGTTTGGCCGGTAATACAATCTCTCACTTGTTGGAAACTTAAACTATCCTCTGAATAACTCCTCTTCCTTGTCCAAGCCAAGTCTTCCTTCATTCAGATTTGGGTGAATGGTACTGATATATACTCAGTCACATTTCCCCAGGTTGCTGTCAGAATTATTCAGTTCATAACATGAATCATATCACATCTCTGCCTAAAATCCTTCAGTGCCTGTCCATTGCTCATGGGATAAAGTCCCAGCCCCTCAGGGTGGCCTATGAAAATCTTCACAATATGGTGTCTGCCAACCTTTTCATCTGTAGCTACGCCTTCCTCTTAACAGTCTGTGCTGCATCCAATTCTGAATAACCTAAGGTTGCTTTGTAAAAAAAAAAAAAAAAATCCCATTTTCATGGCTTCATGTCCATTTTTATGGTCCTCCTCCCCCAAAATCTAGTATACTCTTTCTGTCATTGGCCTGGAGAAGTCTTATCTGTCTTTCAGTAATCAACACAAATTTTACCTTCACTATAAAGTTTGGCCTCACATCCTGAGTTGTTGAAAACCACTACCCAGGTAAAACTGGCAACTGTTTGCTTTGTACGTCTACCTTATCTTATAGAATTGGAGCTTTTAAACTTTTTTGATTGTACCCCTCTAAGAAATATATCTGCTATCACAACCCAGAACACATGCATATATACAGATATATAATGTGAATATATATGAGTGTGTGTATGCACATATTAAAGTGAAACAAGACTACTAGGAAATAATATCTGCCTTTACAACTTGTGATAAGTTGTGTTATTTTCCATCCTTTCTATTTCATTTAACAAAACACATCTCGGCCCCCTGAAATTGGTTCCATGACTCACTAATGGGTCATAATCCACACTTTGAAAAATACTGCTGTATAACATAGATGGATCTTCAGAACATAGTGCTTAGCAAATAAAGTTAGAAATAGATGGTGAGGTGTGATTCAGTATCATTTATTTGAATTAAAAATATATGCACACAGAGTAACAATATACATTTCGCAAGAACATATGCAAAGAGAAAAGATACACTTTAAAATGGTTGTTGGTGAGGCAGGGAGGAGAATGAGAGTGTGGTATGGAGACAAAGAGGATAAATAAGTGAATAAATGGATCAATCAATAACTGGAGAGGCCTTGCAAGGACAATGATAATAATAGGTATTGACTTTGCATCTAAGGTCCAAAAGAAACTAAAACAGGGTTTCACTGTTATGGAAACTTTTATAATAATACCCAAGATCTTTTTCTTTGTCTTTGGTGTTCTGCAGTTTCATTATGATCAATGTAGAGTGTGTATTTATTTTTATTTATCATGTTTAGGGTACATTGTACTTTATGAATCTGTAGATTCGTGCCTTTCTTCAGTTCTGGAAAATCCTCAGAAATTAGCTCATCAAATATTGCTCTCTTTCATTCTCTATATTCTTTCCCTTTGGGACTCTGATTAAAAATATATTAAATGTTCTCTTTTCTCTTCCACATCACTGAACCTCTTATATTTTTCATCTCCTTATCTGTCCATGTATTTTATAGATTTTTTTTCAACTCTAGTTTACAGTTTACTGATTCTGTGTTTAGATGTGTATAATTTGCTGTATAACTAAAGTTCTATTTGATTCTTCTTTCTTGATAGTTTCTTATAACATACTCAAATTTGTGATTCCATTCTTCATTTCTATAAACATTTCAGACAAACCTATTCCACACTCAGTAACTGACAATTTTATATTGGAAGCCCTTGAGGTCTAAATTTATTATTTGTCATTTCTGCTAAAAGTGAATGACAAACAGGAGTGCCTTGGGATGATCCTGCACTCTCTGAGCTGTCTAGCAATGATGTATCAGGGACCCATGACTCATATTCTCACAGCCAGAAGCGCTATAGCAACCCATGGAACCAGGCGTTACTTTATTCCCTACCCAGAACAAAGATGTTTCAGTGGAACTCAACTTCTATAGAACTGGTGGATCCCAGTATTTGCAGGTGCCAGATAGCTGACATTTCCATGCACTGCCTTAAACAGATGGCCCCTTACATAGACTGTTTGGCAGTCAAATCCAAAATTCAGATGAAGTGCCTCTTTTTTTTTTTTTTTAAGTACTCACTCCTCCCCTACAAAAGAAGAGAGAGTAGTAAGTGTCATTGCTCAGCCCCACAGTGAATCCAGCTTTGCCCTTGCCCAAGCACATCACTCTCTGGAATGTGAAGAGCCTAGAGGACTCATTTACTTACTGCTCTTCTGTTGATAGTTTCTGCCTGCATGGATGACAGCGAAAGGGTGTGCCAGAGCCTTATTCCATCTGACCCTGACCCTCAGTTGTGTTGGCTTTTGGTTGTGAGCTCATTTTTGCTTGCTTTTAATATGTGGGAATCCCAATGGCCTAAATCAGGGCTATTTCCCTCCAGAGAGGATCTGTATACTTTTGCTAACAGGTAGCATCTTCTACTGACTTGTGATTAGGTTAGCTCCCTTCAAAAACCTGCAAGTTTCATAGGTTTAATTTCCCCATTTGGCTGCTGGCCCGGTGCTAATATCCTGATAGTACTGCTATTGGGATTTTCCCTTAGGGCAACTCCATCTTTCTCATTTGCTTATAGCTCTTCACTCTCATCAACCAGTTCAGCTCACTTTTGTAGGGGGGCAATAGGGAGGGTTGTTGTGAATAATTCATGGAGATTTCTTGTGAGTCCAGTAAAGAATTACAAAGTGTGTTGTATCTGGGATCTAGTTGGTTTGGTAATAGAAGGGTCCTTCCAGGGTATCTATATTGCCCAAAGGAGAAGGGTTTTTAAACATATATCTGTCTCCCTCAATGGGACTAGGAGCTTTCTGAGAAACAAAATATGCTTATATGCAGCACCTAACACAGTGCCTGGATTATGATAGGCCCTCAAAAATTTTTTGTTCAAAGAATATATGATGTAACAACACTTTTCACTCTCAAACATTACCAAACATAAATATTTACCAATTCCCCCACCCAAACATATAGCATATACTCCGTAGTCAGAATGTTTTCTTTTAAATTTATTTTCTGAAATTCTACTTTTCTGGGGGAGAGAAAAGGGAGAAGTTTGTGTTAGGTCTAAACTACCACTCTTAGCCTGTGACCCAACTTCTCACCCCTCTCTCAGGAAAAAGCGAAGGTGATTATTACCGTGAAGTTAAGAGGTGGCAGAGAACTTTATAATAAAGTTCAATCTGCTCAGGTGCTTTGGAATCCTTTGGGATGCAACTGGTGTATGCATTTTAAATACTTATATTACCCACATTTATCACTATTGGTATCCAGAGTCCCTTGCAGTTTCCCAGTTCGGACATTCTGATTTGTTCTGCATATCCCGATCACCAGCAAAGTAAGGATTCCCTGTGACTAACTCACAGGGATTGGCAGAATTCCAACGTGGCATTATTGCCAGGTTAATAGTGCTTAATAATCAATTAGGCTTATTCATTAGTATTAACTCTCTCCCCCCAGCACCACCTGCAATCAGTTACATGATGGCAGACATATGCTTTCCAGATGTTCACAAGGCCACTTCTGTGGATTTTCTTCACTCTAATCAGACAGTCTGTGAAGATGCCTGAGGTGGATGAAGGGCTGGGTTTGGGGATGGAAAGATGGTTAGAGCAATGAATGAGCACACATTTTCAAAGATAAGTCATGTAAGCCCGGTCTGCTGTTAATTAATGTTGGGTTTGTTGAGAACATGGTATCCAGGCTGTGGCAGACAGAAGGTGCACCCCATCTGTGATAGCTCTGGCCAGGGAAGGGCTGGTGACAGGAAGCCACTGTTCCCTCCTAGGGGCCCCCTTCCACTTCCTGGTGAACATATTCCACCCCCATGTGGTGGAATGGTTGGTGTGTTTCATGGTGATTCCAAACACTTCTCAGTTGTTTCAGAAGTGGGGATTGTGAACATCTGAGTGAGTCACCATTGCATCACTAGGAACAGCTTTTCTGGAATTTGAAAACTGAAGACTTTTACCACAGCAGCTTGGATAAATTATGTCTTGGTGATTAAAACTGTTCTGTAGCAGTGAAGGGATCTGGTCTGGTGAGGCCGATTCTGCAGCCCGGATTTGTGCCCTCCTCATGCCTTTGCACCATTGGAGATTATGTGTCAGCAGGGGCAGACAGGGCAGAGCTACACCTTTATCATGCCCCACTCTGTAGTCAGAGCCTGCGGGCTGCCTTTCTGGAAGCTCCCCTTCCCGCTTCCTGAAGCAGATGGAGAGAGGGAGTGAACGAACAGTTCAAGCAGCCACTGAGCCCAGGTGTTGGATGTTCGTAGTAATTACAATAATAAAAATAAAATTGTCACTAGTTATTGAAGGTTTGCCAGGCATGTGTTTAACCCTCACAACAATCCAGTTAGTCCTGTGACATTATTGTTCCCATTTTATAAATGCTAAACAAGTCCATGCACATCATTTGTATAAGTCCACAGCCATATATATTGCTAAAAGCTGCATGGTCAGAATTCAAATTCTGTATATTGTCCAATTCCTATTTGTGCTTTCCTTTTTTTTTTTTTTTTTAAGATTTATTGTCAGCGAGAGAGAGAGAGAGCACAAACAGGGGGGAGGGCAGGCAGAGGGAGAAGCAGGCTCCCCACTGAGCAAGGAGCCTGATGGTGGACTTGATCCCAGGACCCTGGGACCATGACCTGAGCTGAAGGCAGAATCTTAACCAACTGAGCCACCCAGGCATCCCATCTTAATTGTGCTTTTCTACAAAAACTATTCTTGACCCTAGGATTGCCTATTAGTAATTGGGTAAGTTGGCAGAAGTTTTAATGCAATCTTATTTTTGATAGGGATGTTTAGAATGAAAATATTGTGTAGCCAATGGACAAAATACTTTTAAGCTAAGAACCTGTGAATCTATGTAGTGTCAAAAGAAAATGCAGAGAGTTTTACTCGTTATGAATATTTTATTGAGAAAGGAACAAATGGTTTGCAAACAGGGAGACTTCAAACCTGAACCTGGTATGAAGCTCAGAGGCATGATGTTACAGGATGGCTTATAAACTGAAATGAGAAAGTTGTTTAACCTTTATAATGATTGGTTATCCCAGTGGGGGTTTCCAGATGGCAGGGGGTTGGTTAAAAGTGATTATCTTATATCATTTTAGGAAGATGACTTAAGTTTTATGATTATCAGAGGCATTTACAAGAATAACCTGTTAAGTTTTGTTTATGTTCACGACGTAAGCTAGATTGTTTTGCTTATTTTGCTTAACTGGTTTTCTCTGGAGGATTTTCAAGACTAGTCTCCATTTTATTTCATTTTAACAGAAGGTAGATTTAGGTAAAAAATTAGGGGAAATACATTTGTAGATGTCACACATATACATATATTTTTTAGGATTTAGACTAGAGAAACAACACACACACACACACACACACACCTCTGTAACTGAATAACCTATTTGGCTTCCTAATTGTTTGCCTTGGTTGCTTAGGAACAAGATGGCCTTGAGGACAGAGGTCAAACACAAGAAACGGAAGAGTCTCAGAAGAAGCACAGCTAGTTGTATGGTTTGGAGCCAAAGCCTCTGCTTCCACGGCTGTCCCTCAAGCTCTTCAGCCTGGGGAGTGTACCATTAGTTTTCTGGGTGAGGTCTACCATGCCTCCAGGATGTTTTTCTACTGGAAAATCCCTTATATCTGTAACAAAGACTCTTCAATGTCAGTGGGAAGTACCAGGGCCATGAGGGCTGTGAATTAAGATGCATGGAACTGCTTGACTGAAACTCTTACTTGCCACACATGGAAGGGTCTGAACACTGAATACTGAACTCTTAGCATACTTCCAGCCTCCTGGCCAGAGGTACTTCCAAAGATGGAGATGTTGACTGGGAATGCCTGGCTTCCTCATTTCTATATCATTACATGTAATAGGCTAACACATACTAGGCACTGATAAATGTTGCTAGAATGAGTTAATAAATAGGTAACTCATTCCCTGAATAAGAAGACAGAGATCAAATGATGGGAAAGCATTTCACATCATATTTAACAACATTTTTCATTATCTCTTGAGCTCCTTTAAACATAGATCTGTGTAATTGTGAGAAATATAAAAATAAAACATGTGATTCCTGTCTCTAAGAAATGGAAACTGTAGTTGAAGACAAATGATAATTGAACATTCTTCCCTTTACCTGGATTCTTTTCCCTTAATCTGATGCCTACATTCTTCCCATTCTTCAAGATCCTGTTCGCATGATGCTTCCTCTATGATGTTTCTCCCTCCTCTGAATTCCCAGAGTATAATTGTTTCTATATATGCATTATCTATTATTTTAGACTATAAGCTTCCACAGAATATCATTGACATCTGAATCCTTGCTTTATTTTCTTATCCTAGGGCGTAGTGTAAACCTAGAACATAGCAGAATCTCAATGGTTTTTAAATTAATAAACTATTGAACCAATGAAAATACACTAACAAAGAAAA
This sequence comes from Callorhinus ursinus, assembly GCF_003265705.2. Taxonomy (NCBI): domain Eukaryota; kingdom Metazoa; phylum Chordata; class Mammalia; order Carnivora; family Otariidae; genus Callorhinus; species Callorhinus ursinus. The sequence goes on along the minus strand of NW_027397089.1, from coordinate 19,921,135 downwards.
TAAATTTTGAGGATGATATTGGAATGGGGATAGGTGAAGAGGAAAGGAGGAAATCCAGGATGCTAGAAAAGGATTCTCCACTCCATGGAAAAGGAAACATGGTCTACCTAAGGTGGTGTTGGGAGACATCATTGAGAGGATGTGACTGTTGATTGACCCACCAGCTGGACCCTGGCAATCAGAGGCTCCTCACCCCCTCCCATCTTTAGAATATGCATTCTGCTTGCCTTCCCTGCTTCCATAAGCTGCCCAAAGGACATAGTCTTGAGATAATGAGCGGTGTATGTATCCAGGTAAGATCTCTATATATACCTTTAAGATTCTGGTGGTGGGGGTGGAGATGTACTCGTCTTGCAGTCACCAAAGACAAGCCTCGTATGTAAGTTTCCCTACTTATTAAATGTGCCAGCTACCAGTCTGGAGTGGCTTGGCTCTTTCTTCAGTCTCTCTCTGCCATGAAAGTATGGAGGCTAGTTTGAAATTTTACTTGGGAAGCTCCTGAGGTTGTGAACCATCAGGTGGGGATGAGACAGAGAGCTCAGGGATGAAACAGAGCCTTTTCTGTGAAGTCATCAAGAACGAGAACCTTAAAGTCAAAATTCTAGAGGAACCTCAACATGGATTTTAGGGCCATCAGAATGTAGTGCAGATTAGAGAAGAAAAATGTCTCAGATACTGTAGTGACCTAGGAAGGTGTGAATGTGCCATGGTAGAACTGAGAATTAGGATGGGAAAGGAACACCAAAAGAGCAATGATTTGACAAGTGGAATGAGTTATTTCATGTGTAGAACCACTGAGAAGTGAAGAGAGGCTAGAGTCTTCATGGTCTGGAATGAATAGTGGGAAATGTTAGCTGTGCCACTGGGCCCATAGAATCCAGGGGAGTAGAAGAAGCTCAGGGTATTCAGAGAGGAATAAATGGGATGGTTTAACATACACTGAAAGGCTAATTATATTTCATTTTGGACAATAAGAGCCAAGATAAAGTTGATAGGTTTAGGTTAAAAAAGGTTTAAGAAATTTCTGGTCAAGATTTCATTGAAAGGTTACTCTTTGAAACTTTTCAATGACTTTCTACATATAGAATTTTTAAAAAGGAGACAATTTCAAAGTCAAAACTATATTCAAACACAAACATCTCTGTGCAACATAAATAAAACAAATACAAAGTGCCAAGTGGGCTAAATCTTGGAGTCTGCCAGGCTGTGGGTCCAGAAATAGGCATAGACAGTCAGGGGTTTCAGCTATTGCAGAGTAATATAGACAAAAGGGGCCACATTCCAAGTGAGAGACCAAAGTCTGTGGTTGTGGGGCTGCCACCCACAAAAAAGAGGCTAATAAAAGTTTACATTATTGTTTTTTGGGGGCTCTGATTTATATCAAGGTGGGAAGAGGCAGACTCAGACTTTCACCTAGGACCAAGGCCAAGAAAGTATCTGATCCAGGACATGCAATATGAGTTCTAATTGCATACTGAGAACCCTATGAGGCTGCATGGAAGGAGCCACAAAACTGCTAGGCCAGAAGGGATACAAGGAGAGGGGTAAGAGAGAGAAAGAGAGAGAATAAACTCTCAAGACTCTAAATTGAAATTCCCAAGCCTTGAGAAAGTAATGCTAAGAAAAAGAGAAAATGAAACCAATAATTGGGAGATGAATTCATCCAATCAAATGAAAATAATATAGCAATCTAAAGAGGACTTTAAAACATGAGTGCTTAGAATCTTCACAAAATAAAGGAAGGAAGAATATCCCCCAATAAATTATGGCATGATAGAGTGAGAAATAAACCAAGAAGAGAAGTTTATAAAAATGAGACAACTGGAAATCCTGGAAGTAAAAAATTATCATTGAAATGGAAAAATCTCAACATATAAGATAAATTCCACATTGGACAGAGAGGGAGAATTAGTGAATTAGAAGATACCATGAGGAAGCCACTTATTACAGAGCAGGTAAAAGTATGAAAGGGCAGGGAGAAGATGGTGGAGTAGGAAGATCTTAACCTCACCTCCTCCCACAGATACAACTAAATTAACACCCATGTCAGTGTAAATAACCCAGAAAACAACCTGAAGACTGGTGGAACAAACTCTCCACAGCTAAATGTAGATAAGAGGCCACACTGAAGAGGGTAGGAAGGGCAGAGACATGGTTGGGAGCTAAACAGATTCACAGGATTGTCCACTGGAGGGAGGAACACCACAGGTGTGGAGAGGGGAGAGAAACAGCCTCTCATACCAAGCACCCCAGGCATTGGGGTATTCAGAGGGAAGACAAATCTCCAAATTTGTATCTGAAAACCAGAGGGGCCTAATTTCACAAGTTCTTACAATCAGTGGGGCTTAACACCTGGAACTTTAAAAATCACAGGGTTCAGCTCTAGGAGAGCTGGGAAGGGGAGAGGAAACCGAGTCCCCTTAAAGAGATAGCACAACAAACAACCCCACTGAGATACAGCATAGATGCAGCAGTTTGAAAATGTCTGGGTTATATGAGAAGGAGATTTATTTATTAATCTCACAGCAGGTGCTGGAGGGGCAAGGATATTTAAGAGACTTCTCCAGGAATGAAGGAGTTGGGGGCTTCATTTCCCTCCCCAACCCTGCAGCCTAGACACACAGACACCTGCAAGAACCATCACAGTGCCAACACTCTCCACCTAATTTGCTAACAGTTCACCAAGTCCTGGCATTATCCTGCAGACATGCCCCCTTGGCTCTGGGTGTCCTCCCACAGAAGACCTACACAAACTTTGCTAACACTGTGCACCTTTACATTCTCCTGTGGACCTGCCCCGTCCAATATGCCCTAGACCAGATTCCCTCCTCAGTGTTGCTACAAGCCTAGCAGTATGCAAGCAACCCCAATAGGGGCCAGAACCCCTCCACAGTGACTTCTGCCCTGGGAATTGAGGAATATAACCACACACACCTGTCTGACTCTGGCCACAGAAATGGGCTGGGGCCAGACATCCAGTCTGACTATAAGCCCCACCCCCCAATGAAAGTGTCTCAAGGGATGTCATAGGGAAAACATCCCAGTTTGGTGCTACTGTATCTCTGGCAAAAGCCTGATCTGATTCAACTCAAACCCAAAGAAGCCCTAGACTGGCCCACCAATACTACAGGAACCAAACCCTGCCCACAATAGGCAAAGAGAGTCATTGCAAATGACTAGATTAAAGGCAAAAGCAGCTCAGCCACAACAGTAGGGCACAGGAAACACACATAGGAGACATCCCTGAAGTGCCAGGTTCTGGTAAACAGGGAACATTGCACTACTGGGCACTATAGGACCTCTGTCTCATAAGGCCACTACTTTCAAGAGCAGGAGATGTAGCTGACTTTTCTAACACAGAAATAGACACAGAGAGTTAGACAAAATGAGAAGACAGAAGAATATGTCCCAAATGAAAGAACAGGACAAAATCACAGCAAAAGAGCTAAATGAAACAGAGATAAGTAATATGTATGATAGAAAATTTAAAGTAATGGCCATAAAGATATTCACTGGACTTGAGAAAAGAGTGGAGGACTTCAGTGAAACTCTCGACAGAGATAGAAAACAAAAAAGAACCAATCAGATGAAGAACTCAATAACTGAAATTAAAAATACACTAGAGGGAATAAATAGTAGACTAGAAGAATCAGAAGAATGAATCAATAACCTAGAGGACAGACTAATGGAAAGCAATCAAGCTGAACAGAAGAGAAAAAAATAATAATAAATGAAAATAGATTTAGGGAACTCAGTGACACAAAAAAAGCATAATATAATTTGCATTAAAAGAAGAGAGAGAAAGGGGGCAGAAAATTTAACTGAAGAAATAATAGCTGAAAAATTCCTGAATCTGGGGAAGGAAACAGAAATACAGGAGTCACAGAGAGCCCCCCCCCCATAATCAACCAAAGGAAGTCCACATCAAGACACATAGTAATTAAAATGGCAAAAAGGAGTGATAAAGAGAGAATTTTAAAAGCAGCCAGAGAAAAGAAAACAGTTACATATGAGGGAAATCCCTTAAGGTTATCAGCTGATTTTTCAGCAGACACTTTGCAGGCCAGGAGGGAGTTGCATGATATATTCAAAGTGCTGAAAGAAAAAAACCTGCAACCAAGAATACTCTATCTATCCAGCAAGACTATCATTCAGAATAGAAGAAGAGATGAAGGTTTTCCAAGACAAACAAGAGTTAAAGGAATTCATGGCCACTAAACCAGCCCTACAAGAAATGTTAAAGGGGACTTTTTGAGTGGAAAGGAAAGGCCATTAGAAGGAGTAAGAAAAGTAGGAAGCACAAAAGCAGTGAAATTAAGTATAAGAATCAGTCAAGGGATTCACAAAATAAAAGAATGTAAAGTATGACATTATATACCTAAAACATGGGGAGGAGAGAAGTAAATAATGGGTTCAAACTTAAGCAATCATCAACTTAATATAGATTTTCACATGTATAAAATGTTATATATGAATCTAATGGTAGCCACAAATAAAAAACCAGTAGTGGATATGCAAAAAAGTTAAAGAGAAATGAATCTAAGTATATCATTGAAGGAAGCCAGCATCCATGAGAAAAAAAGAGCAAGAGAAGAATGGAGCAAAGAAGAGCTACAAAAACAACCACAAAACAAGTAACAAAGTGGCATTAAGTACATACCTATCAAGAATTTAAATGTAAATGGACCAAATGTTTCAATCAAAAGATATAGGGTGATGGAATGGATAAGTAAGCAAGACCCACCTATATGCTGCTTACAAGAGATTCATTTCAAGCCTAAAGACACATGCAGACTGAAAGCAAAGATGGAAAAAACATTTATCATATAAATAGAAGTGAAAAGAAAGCCTGTGTAGCCATACTTATATTAGACAAAATAGACTTTACAATGGACTGTAACAAGAGACAAAGAAGGACACTATATAATCATAAAGGAGACAATCAAATAAGATGATATAACAATTATAAATATTTATGCACCCAACATGGGAGCACCCAAATACATAAAGCCGCTAATGACAAACATAAAGGAAGTAATCAGTAGTTACACAGTAATAGTAGGGGACTTTAAACCCCACTTAGACAATGGATACATCATCCAAACAGAAAATCAACATGGAAATGGTGGTTTTGGATGACATACTGGACCAGATGGATCTAACAGATATATTCAGAGCATTCCATCCTAAAACAGCAGAATTTACATTCTTTTCAAGAGCACATGAAACATTCTCTAGAACAGATCACATATTAGGCCACAAAACAAGTCTCGACAAATTCAAAATATTGAAGTCATACTATGCATCTTTTCCAACCACAGCACTATAAAACTAGAAATCAACAATAAGAAAAAACCTGGAAAGAACACAAATACATAAAGGTTAAATAACATGCTACCAACAATGAATAACTCAACTAAGAAATCAAAGAGAAATAAAAAAATACATGGAGAGAAATGGAAATGAAAACATAACAGTCCAAAATCTTTGGGTGTAGAGCAAAAGCTGTTCTAAGATGGAAGTTTATAGCAATACAGACCTACCTCAGGAAGCAATAAAAATCTTAAATACACAACCTAACCTTATACCTAGAGCAGTTAGAAAAAGAACAAACAAAACTCAAAACCAAAGGAAGGAAGGAAATAATAAAGATTAGAGCAGAAATAAACAAAATGGAAGCTAAAAAACACAATAGAACAGATCAATCAAACTAGGAGCTGGTTCTTGGAAAATGATTAACAAAATTGATAGACCTTTAGTCAAATTCATGAGAGAGAGAGAGAGAAAGAGAAGAGAGGGAGAGAGAGAGAAAGAAAGATAACTAACATAAAAAAATCAGAAATGAAAGAGAAGAAATAACAACTGACACCGAGAAATACAAAGGATTATAAGAGAATATTGTGAAAAATTATATGCTAATGAACTGGAAAACCTAGAAGAAATGAATAAGTTCCTAGAAACATATAACCTCCCAAAACTGCATCAGGAAGAAACAGAAAATTTGAACAGACTGATTACCAGCAATGAAATTGAATCAGTAATTAAAAGTTCCCAACAATCAAAAGTCCAGGACCAGATGGCTTCACAGGTGAATTCTACCAAACATTTAAAGAAAAGTTAATATCTATTCTTCTCAAACTATTCCAAAAAATAAAATAGGAAGGAACGCTTCCATATTCATATTATGAGGCCAGCATTACCCTGATACCAAAACCAGATAGATCCTACCAAAAAAGAGAACTGCACACCAATATCTCTGATGAGCATAGATGCAAAAATCTTCAATAAAATATTAACAAAATTAATCCAACAACACATTAAAAAAATCATTCACCACGAGCAAGTGGGATTTATTCCTGAGTTGCAAGGGTGGTTCAATATCCACAAATCAACCAACATGATACACCACATCAATAAAAGAAAGAATAAAAACTATATGATCGTTTCAATAGATGCACAAAAAGCTTTTGACAAAGTACAGCATCCATTCATGATAAAAATCCTCAACAAAGTTGGCTTAGAGGGAACATATCTCAACATGATAAAGGCCATATATGAAACAACCAAACCAGTAAAATACATTGATTAATTCACTATGGATTATTAAAAAGCATTAGCAATGTATAATTAATAGAAATAAATCCTAGCAACAGGAGTGATTTGTGCATGGCAAAGTCTTTTTCTCATTAAAGAGGAGGATAAAGAATTGCTAATTTTAGACTTTCTTAAAAATGTACAGTTAAGTATCTTTGTTAAAAATTTGGGGAGAGGTACCTGGTTGGCTCAGTCAGTAGAGCATGAGACTCTTGATCTCAGGGTCAAGAGTTCAAGCCCCACATTGGCCTACTTAAAAAAAGGGTGGGATAACAATAAAAATAATAGAAAAATAATCTACAGTTTCCACTGCACAAATGAGGGGAAGTAGTACTATAGACAACCTTATTAATTTAACAAGAGGCAGGTAAAGAGAGGCAATGAAGGAAAAAAGTATGGAAAAGAAAACACAAAATAAGGTAGAAATAAGTTTAAATATATCAGTAGATACAAAAAATGAAAAGGATTATCCTTACTTATTATGGACCTCAAAAACACAATATTAGGTGGAAAAAGCAAGTTGTATAATGATATATACAAGAGGGTGATACTATTTGTGCAGAGATTATATTTTTAAATGAATGGATAAATGCATGCAGAGTAAATATTTAAAAACGTGAATGGAAAATACACGTATCACCTTCAGGACAGTGGTTTGTTTTGAGGTGGGAAAGGGAACAATAAGTCTGGAAGAATAGAACGTGGAAACATTAGCCTTTTCTGAAATATTTTATTTCAAAAAGAGGGAAAAATTAGAAGCAATATGGAGAAAATATTAACAACATTTGGGTAATGGGTACAAAAATGTTCATTATATTAGTCTTCATACTTTTCTGAATATTTAAAAATCATTAGAAATGAATTGAAAATAGAATAAAGCAGTCCCAAGAAAAGATGATAAAAGACCGCATTTTGATAGAACTTTCAAAAGTAAACCTGAATTTTTAATGATAATGTTTCTTTGAAAATTTAGTTTCATTACTTGTTAAAAATGACTAGTAATTATTGCAGACTGCTGTATTTAATTGTATATTATTCCATTTCTATCAGATAGTCTTATAACATATAACATAATAATTCATATAAAATAAACCAACCAACACATTGATAAATAAATACATTCATAAATCAGTAAATACATAAATAGAACATCTCAAAGTTCTCCCATAGGAGAATGCAGTGTCTTCAGGACATAGTGGAAGGAAGTCATAGACATGACATGTATAATGGAGAGGCATCTGCTTCTGTCCCAGCTCTGCCATGTGGAACTGTGGGTAAGTCATTTAAACATCAGATCAGATTCCTTGTAAAAAAATACAAAATGTTAATAACACCCGCCTGATAGATGGTTGAAATGATGAGGAGGAAAGCACTATGCAAATTTTAACAGGCAGAGTAAGATATCTGAAATAGGAGAACTTAGCTGAACTGAGTTGGCTGTGAAAACTCAGGTAGGGGAAATGAGAATAGAATATGTGTGTCCCAAATGGTGGAGTATAGAGAGAGGAGATGCTTGTAACGTAGAGGAACATTTCTACTCCCTGTTCAACATGTACCTTAGGCTAAAGCAGACTAAAACTAATTGCAAGCATTCTATCCCAGAGGGCATCTCCCTACCTGCCGTGAGACTTGAGTAAAAGGCAATGATGCATGATGGGTCAGTAGGAAATAGACACTCATTGGAGCAGTTGGCTGATGAATACAGATAGGCCATGTGTTTTATACATATATAGAACTGACAAATGTATCGGTGGAAAGTATGCTGAGAAGGGTAATTGCTTTAGAAGCTACATCTCCAAATACTGACCAAATCTGGAAGTGTTAGCATAACTATTGTCTCCTGATACCTGGGGAGGTGGTAGGCATACTTGCCATAGGCTAAATGAGTTCCCAAATTCTCTGGTCACCATCAGTCTAGCAGTTACTGCCATGCTGGTCCCTCTGGCAGTTGGGCAGCAAGTTATATTGGTTTAATATAGTTCTGAAATCTATAACACTTTTCATTTTCCTATGTATCCCAAAGCTTTAATGCTTAAAGAAATGAAGTCAGAATTTTCTCAGGGCTATAATTGGAGCAGCAGAGAAGAAAAAGAACTCTGATAACTGCAATGCATATGGAAAGAGGACTCATAGAAGTCCCTAGTGGCCCATAAAAAAGATGCCGAGTTAAAGCTTCTATCATTTCCCAAAACAACAACCACAGCAATAACAACAACAAATAGCATTTTTTTGAGTAATTACTATGTGGCCTACACTTTGCTGAGTGCTTTAGATGGATTATCTCATTATACCTCACAACAGCCCTATTAGGTAGTTATTATTATTATACCGATTCTATAGATGAGGACACTGAGGATTAGAGATCACATAGTCAATAATTAACAGAATGGGAATTTCAACCCCAATTTGTGACTTTCCAGAGCCTGAGCTCTTAAACATTATTTCAGTGTTTTTTGAACCCCAGCCAGTCAAGCACTTTCATGACTTTTGCCAAATCCACCTACCACTGGAATAATAATTTATTAAATATTTTTGAACTCAATTTCCCCTCTCCAACTTAAAAAAAACCCTTTTATAGATAAAACACAGATATGGAAAACCACACAAATATATGGATTAATGAAGGCAAACACCTTTGTAATCACCAACTAGGTCAAGAAATAAAACTTTGCTGCACACCTCAGAACCTCCTTCATGTGCCCTGTCTCAATCAGAACCTCCTTCCTTCTCCCAGAAGTAACCATTATCTTGACTTTTTGGGTATTTCGTTATAGTTTTATCACCCCAAAGTGCATCCCTGGACATACTAGTTTAGTCTTGCTCTTTATAAAAACATGATATGTCTTTTAAGCATTTTTTAAGTCTACCGTTTCTCCCTCTATTTTTTAATTTTACATACAATTTATTTGTCACAGATCTGAGATGTTTGCCTTGTGGAGTTGTAGTCAGTCTGGATTTTGTTGATTGCATACTTATGGTGCAACTCAACATGTTCCTCTGTCTTCCATATTTTCTGTAAATTTTCTGCTGGATCTAAAGCCTTGATTAGACTCAGACTCAATCCATTTGGCAAAACTATAGGTCTTGGTGTGCTCTTTCACTTGGAGGCACAGAATATCTATCTATTTCAAAGCCTAGAACCATTAATTCATTAGGTGATACAAAGTGATGATATTCTGCTATTTCATTCTCTGAAAATGACCAATTAGTTTCTTCTTACTATCATTATGAGCTCATAGACTTAAACATATTGGAAGAGTTTAAATCTGTTGCAATTATTATACCTTAATGAAGCTCAAAATGTTCTACATTTGGCCTAGGAGCCTATTCAGTTTAGCTTCTGAGTTCTTCTGTGATGCTCTTAGTAATGTTTGATAGCTTTCTGGATATCTGGTATGAAAAATATCCCGAGATTATATCACATTATGCCCAACAATCTCAGTGTAACAGTGACTCTCTCCTTTTGATGTTTGACTGCTAACAGCTTTCAAGCTCTACTTCTTCTTTCCCTCTTGCTCACATATGAGTTAGCTGATGACAAAGCTTGCATGTTCCCTCTCAGGCATGTTGCCTGTCCTTATTCTCTCAAGACATGGTTGGACCTGCTGGGAGCCTGCCCTGCACTCCCCAGAAAGCCTCGTTATATTAGTAATAAACTTTTTCATACCCTTTCTGTGTACTTATGGCATCATCAATGTTGATATCTGACCTATTAATTGGGAGGCGGTCCATCTCATCTTTGAGGGATGACTTAAACTCTCGTAATAATAATAATATCACCGTCAAAATGATTACTAAGAGGTGTTAAAATTGTTACATATAATAGTTCCCCCTTATCCATGGTGGATATGTTCCAAGACCCCCAGTGGATATATATAGGATCTCATTTTTTATATTTTTTCCTATACATACATATCTATGATAAAGCTTAATTTATAAATTAGGCATAGTAAGAAACTGACAACAATAACAAATAATAAAATAGAAAAATTAGAATAATGTACTATAATAAAAGTTATGTAAATGTTGCCTCTCTCTCTGAAAATATCTAATTGTACCGTGCTCACCCTTCTCATGGTGCTGTAAGATGATAAAAAGGCTATGTGATGAGATGAATTGAGGTGAATTATGTAGACATTGTAATGTAGCATTAAGCTACTACTGACCTGATGATACATCAGAAGGAGGGTCATACACTTCCAGACCGTGCTTGACCATGAGTAACACAGAAACAGCAGAAAGCAAAACTGCTGCCAAGAGGGCACTCCTGTATATGCACTATCCATTTTCCTATCCCATCTTTTGCAGTTATACTATATGTACATTATAGCCATTTCATACTATACTTTTTCTTTCTCAGCCCTCATTAATCATAGTTGTTCAAGCAATTATATTTTCTGACGCAGTCCTTGTGTAAAAGTTGCTCTGGTCATTTCGTTTTCTGATGTTTGTTCTCTACTAAGCATTTCTCAGGAAGTGTTCATGAGAAAAATATTTCCTGGTTTCTTGTATGTTACTAACAAATTTGTGCTTTTCATTATTGAAGGTTAGTTTTGCTTGATATAAAATCCCTGGGTCAGGTTTTCTTTCTTTGGTTATATTACTAACATTTCCACATTGTTTTCTACTAACTTTTGAGGTCAAGTTTGTATTTTTTTAAAATTGGATTTATCAAGGTGTAATATACACACAATAAAACTCATCAGTTCTAAGTTTCTTGAACTTATTGAGAAGATGGCATTATTCTTATTTTATCTTGTATATTGTTTTTGAGAAGCTGGAGGCTAACTTGGTATCCATTCATTGTCAGTAACTTGGCTTTTTGTCTGACAAAAAGCAGTGCTGGCAAAAATCCAATGATAATCTAATTTTCTTTCTTTTATAAGTCACTTGCTCTTTTTATATAGCTAATGCTCAAAATTTTTTTCTTTTTAAAAATCAAATATCTGTACAAAAATGTCTCATTAATGGTCATTCTTAGTTGGTAGTCTCAGATGTGGGTTGTACTTTTTGAATATGTGGTTAAATTTTTCTCTTTAATTACAGGAAAGTTTCCTTGGATTATAATTTCTTGTATTTATACTTATATTTCCCTTGCTTCAGTTTTCTTCTTTAGGGATTCTTATCTTTCTTTATATTTATATTTTTGATTTATATCATCCTTGCTTTCATTTTATTCTTCAGGGATTCTTATTATTTGTATACAAGATTTTGTTTCGCCTATCTTTAATATTTATCTCTTTATCACAATTTTTTTCTCTTTCTCGCATCCTATTTGATTTAAAATTTTGGTCTCCTTTTTATCTATTTATTTTAAGTATTTATCTGTTGTATTTACTCTCCCATGGATTCTTCCTGTTTAGTCCTCATTTCTGAGATAATTCATTCTTTTATTTGTTATTATTTTCTATTATATTACCTCATTTTTTAGTTTTTTTAGTTATGATTTATGTTACTCTTTAATCTCTCTTTTTTTAATGAATTAGCATTTTCTTTTTTTTAAGATTTTATTTATTTGAGAGAGAGAGAGAGCACAAGCAGAGGGGAGGGGTAGAGGGAAAAGCAGACTCCCCACTGAGCAGGGAACCCAAGGCGGGACTCAATCCCAGGACCCTGGGATCATGACCTGAGCCGAAGGCAGATGCTAAACTGACTGAGCCACCCAGGCACGCTTTAATCTCTTTTTAAAATCACTCTTTAAAAGTGTCTTTTAGTTTTGAAATTGTAGGTTATAGTTTTGATCTCTCTGGGGACAATTATTTTTTTCCTGGAAGGGATATTATTCCGCTCTTCATTCTTTTTTTTTTTTTTTTTCTTTTTCTACATTGAACTTTTTTTTTTTTTTTAGTGAAATATAGTTGATACACAATGTAACATCAGTTTCAGGTGTACAACAGAGTAATTTGATGACTCTATACATTATGCTATGCTCACCACAAGTATAGCCACCATCTATCACCCTGAACACTATTAAAATACTGTTGACTATATTCCGTATGCTATACATTTCATACCTGGGACTTATTCATTCCATAACTGGAAGCCTTTATCTTCCACTCCCCTTCACCCATTTTGCCCATCACCCCACCCCCCTTCCCTCTCTGTATTTATGGGTTTGTCTCTGCTTTTTGTTTCTTTGCTTGTTCATTTGTCTTATTGTTCAGATTTCATATATAAGTGAAATCATATGGTATTTGTCTTTCTGCTCCTTATCCTAATTTATTCTAGTTTTTTAAAAAATTATAATTACTCTGTTTGGGATTTAACCTCAATGTTTTTCTCATGCTCTTATTTATATGAAATTAGTTTCCCTAGTTCCCTAATTTTAGAAAAGAATCTGTGTTCAGGAAGGGATAGACTTTCTAACTTCACAGAGCTCTCTCTTCTGTGGTTTTGTGTAGTTAAAAAAAATAGCAATTTGTTGTCTGAGGTCTCCTGGCTATGTTATTCTTCCCTAATTTCATCTGCATCTTTTTTTAATTCTTTATCTCTGTTTTCCTTATCCTGTTCAATTTTAATTCCATTCCAGCAGTTTCCAGCCCTTTCTTGGAGGAGATCTTTAACTGGTCAGTTTTCAGAGTTTATAGAAGCCAGACTTCTCCATTCTCTTTGAACTCTACTGCAGCTCATTTGTATTCACCCACAAAGAAGGGCAAAATATCATCCTGTTCCAGCTGCTTTTGTCAAATTGGACTTCCAAGCTTTCCAAGCAACACCTGTTAGTTATTTTGGGGCTGTCCTCATGTTGTCTTATGAGCTTTTGGTTTTGCTCTCTAGTTACATTCTTTGTTTTAGTGTGAAGATTTGTGAAGACTAAAAAACTGTGCTGTTACTGCCTCCTGATTTTACCAGGATTGTCTGCTAACTTTTTAATTTTGAATTCTATTTTTATTTTTTTAATTTAATTTATTTTATTTTTTTTAAATGTTTATTTATATATTCATGAGAGTCAGAGAGAGAGAGAGAGAGGCAGAGGGAGAAGCAGGCTCCCTACCGAGCAGGGAGCCCGACGCGGGGCTTGATCCCAGGACTGCGGGACCATGACCCGAGCCGAAGGCAGACGCTTAACCATCTGAGCCACTCAGGCGCCCCTTGAATTCTATTTTTAAAATGTTAGATGTATTGAGGTGAAATTTACAAGTAAAAATTCACCAATTTTATGTTTCTTGAGTTATTGGAAATTTTGCCTCACTGTTGACTTGCTTTGTATCTTGTTTTTGAGAAGCTGGAGGCTGACTTGGTAACCATTCATTGTAAATGACTTGGTCTTTTTGTCCAGAGTCCTAGAAATTTATTTCATTAAAAGTCACTATTTGAATAATTTTACTAGGCTATATTCTGGTGTTAACTACTTGGAATCAAAGTTTTTGAGGTACACTGTATGCTCTTTCAATATGTAGATTCAGTTCTTTTTTGTTTTTAAAAAGTTTTCTTGCATTATTCAGAAATCTTTATTTTGTCTTGCTTTTTTTGCTTTGGGATCTCCAATTATGTATGTTGGATATTCCTTGCTTGTCTTCTACATATATCTCTATATATCTTCTATATATTCTAATACTTTTTACATATTTTTTTTCTTTCTTTTCCTTCCTGGGCTGTTTTCATTTCTCTTATCAATTTTATTTAATATATTTTCAATCAAATCTATTTTCACCTGAACACTTCATAATCTAGTGTTCCCTTCTGAGATTGTCTTTTTCTTCAGTTTTTTTCCCCTGAGTTCAGCCAATTCTCATTTTATGTCCTTTTCTTTTTTGTCTCCCGCCCATTTCTGTAATGAGTTTTAATCCCTGGTTGAAATAAATCTTTCTTTTGCAAATGCTCTTTAAATTAATTACTTTTGGACTACTGTGTTAGTTTTTCTCTACTTCATGGTTGATTGTGGGCAGGGAGGGAATTTTTTTTATCATCTGAGAAGTTTTTGATTCTCAGTTTCCACTTTCTTTTTATAGCAGCTTTGCTTGATGCTTTCTGATATTTACTGTTTATTTTAAAATGTGTTGGAAATTTCCTAGATTAAAAATATGGAGGACGTTTATATGGAGAAGTGAAAAGAGTTGCTTGGCTTGCTAAGTCTCTTTACGTTTCTTTTGTACAGTGAAGTCCACTTTATTTAACTAATGGTGTCTATCTGGGGATAAAATGGCTCTGGTTTTCTGAGTGTTTCTTCTATTATTTCTGTGGAGCTCTGATTTCAACTGCTGGGTTTCTACTTTCCCTTTACCACCAAGCCACTCCAAGGGACACTTTATCAGTCAGGGTCCAGGCAGGAGATAAAAATACATCAATAATTGGAAGTTGAAAACTTAAACTTAATATAAAGAATTGTTAAGTAGTAATAGGTAATTGACTACTAAAAGAGATAAAAGAGGGCCCTAAGTGTTCCAGAAGTAGCAGATTAAAGAAATCAACTACTACTTCTAGGCTGAAAGAGAATGGCAATAAAGAAACTAAGGACTTAGAAGAACACCTTCATACCCACAAATGTGAGATTCAGACTTGTTTAAAGAGGTACACACAGCCTGACTGTAATGACAAAACTTGCCAGATGACATGGGTCAAGTGGAGATACAATTGCTTGAGGGTGTAGCTGAAGCTGCTGTGGAAGTGGCCCACTGGAGGCCCCCAGAATTAGCTGGTAGGTGTGGAGAGGGTGGCTTGAGGATGCAACTGGAGCTACCAAGGAAGTAGCTCACTGGAGTGGGTCAGACGTGGTTGCTAGATAGGGACAGAGTGGCCTGAGGGCCTACCCAGAATGCATCCAAGAAGGCCACTAGGGTGCAATGCTGAATTTAAAAAATGGTGAATTAGAATCTAGAAGAGAAATATCTTCATGTGGCTCTCACCTTGAAGTTGTTACTCTAGCACTCTCTGTTGATAAAGCTTTATGTTGTGCCAGTTGGCAAAGGAAACATGTTTACAGGGTTTGGCTTCAGTATTACAAAGCAGGGCAGGGAGGGGTGGATATGGAACTGAGAGACAATAAATTGAAAACTGGTACAGAGACCTTCTTTTCCAAGTTGTCTTTTCTCCCAGAGCTTCATCTTCCCTATATTGCCACATTTGAAACTATACCTTCTCAAGCCCCTTTTAATTGCCAGTTGCGAGTAGTCTCATCTACCATCTCGGGGCTTTTCTCTGTATTTCTCAGCTTAGGATGGGATTCTCTTTCTGGGGGTAAATTTGTATTTTGCAGTCTGTATTGCACTCTTCTTTTCTTCATAGTCTCCCCCTGCATCTCCCTCGCTGTATATATCTCTATAATTCTGTGGCTCTGCTAGCTTCAGATGTTTATTTTCCCATTTATTTGTAACATAAAGTTTGTAGTTTTCTTCTAGTTTCAGATTTTTATTTTTCTATTTCTTTGTAAAATAAAATTTGTAGCTTTCTTTTTGTATCAGTAAGCTATTACTGTATAAAAAAATCGCTTAAATGGTATGTAACCACAAGCTTTTATTTTTTTGCTTCTTCATCTTTGGGTCTGCTGAGATTGGGCTGATTGAGGCTGGGTTTGGCTGGGTTTAGTTACAACTGCGGATTGGGTTCTGGTCTACTCTACGTGCCTTTTATTCTCCTTGAACTAGTAGCTATGCAAGTCATGTTATTTTCATGACAAAAGCCAGGAATGCAAGAAACCAAGGTCCTTTATGAAAATACATTTCAATTCTCTATTTGCAGTATATCCCATTGACCAATAAAGGCATATGAATGAATCCAACATCAACGGGGCCAAAAAATTTGTTTTCTCCATGAAAGCTGAGAGAGATGGGAAGTGAATACTTGTTGAACAATAATCTAATTTACCATAGGCCTTCACATTAATAAATATCTATATCCTCCCTATACCCAAAACACACGCAGTCTTATTCCAAGAGCCCCAAAGTCTTATCAAATCATGGCATAAGGCATGAAGAACAGGATTTCATGATCTATATCAAAGCTAGTGTGGCTTCTCTTGATCCAGAGAACCTTGACCTAAGAAGGCAAATTGTTATCTCCCTACCATTCCATACATATCCAATATACAGTGGTGGACCAGAAGAGATTCTGGTGGACCAGAAACAGGTCCACCTAATTAATTAACTTAATTCTAAACATTCTAACTTTAAACTGGCAAGAATAGCAGTCATATAGCACTTAATCACATGTCCATAGAAATTCTAAATCCTGCTGGGCAAATGTCAGATTCTACTACAGTGGGGATAGAAATATTCCTCCAGTAGGCTCTGGTAATCCCCTGTAGGAGTAGTTCTACATCCATTATTCCTCATTATTGTTGGCTCCAACTTTTGGGAGTTCCTTCTTGTTTTATTATTTGATTTCTATTAACACAAGTTCCCAGAGTCACACACATTTTTTTTCTTTTTGATACATGTCTCTCTCTTTCTGGGCTTAAATTGCAGTAAATTTGGACACAACATTCTTCTATGGGATCATGTTATCAAGTTTTCTAGTTATCCTTTTATTTACTTGTTTCCTTTCAAACTAAATAGAAGTCTAGTAGACTTTACCTTCATCTCTTCAGTGATATAAGCAAGCATTATAGCCACACCCTTGATTTGATCTTTATCCTGAGGTCATGTTTCACTGAAAAACCTTTGGTTTGGCCTTTGTTCTGAGGCTGTGTCATAATGGCAATGCCTTTGATTTACTAATAAGCACTGTAATTTTCCTCTAAGTATTGTTTGCAAACTGGTTAGTATTTTCCTGGCCTAATCACGTTAATGGAGTACCTTATCAAATGCAACTAGTAGCAATCAGCTCACACATTTTCTGCCTTCTAAGATACCACAGCTGATACTTTACCAAATAATTTGCTACTGTATAATATAGATCATTGTTTTCCATCCTCCTGTAACTTTCTTCATTGCCTACTTCTCAGTCCCAAAATCAATGCCAAATACTTAAAATTCTTGTTAAAGCAGTATTTTACTTCTGGCACTAATTTCTGTCTGTCTGATATTGCTGCAAAACAAACAGCCCAAAAACTCAAGAGCATAAAACAACAAACATTCATTTTTCACTTATGTTTTTGTAAGGTGATGGATTCAGCTGATCTAGGCTGGGTTCAGTTGAGTTTTGTTACAAGCTACAAGTTGTATCCAGGTCTTCCTTAAGGGTCTCTCATCTTTCTTGGACTAGCTATTAAATAAGGCATAGTCTTTTCATGGCAAAAAACAGGCATGCAAAAGACCAAACCCCACCATGTAAGCACATATCAGGTTTCTGCCTACACCATGTCCCTGGCATGTAATTGGTCAAAGCAGATCCCGTCACCAAGCTCAATGTCAGGGAATGGTGGTGGTGATTCTTAGGTGGGAAATACAGAGTAAATATTTGCTGAACAATAATAAGTCACCGAATCTACTATATTCTTAGTGATGTCTCCTAGCAATGCTACCATAGGTATAGGTTCAACTATATTTGTTTTATTTGTTGTCTGTTGTTGTTGTTGTTTTTTGAGGATATGTAAGAAATTTAGATTTAAGTAGCTGCCATTATCCTACGGGAACCTAGAAGTCCTCTGTTTAAATCAACCCAAGTGGGGCGCCTGGGTGGCTCAGTCGTTAAGCATCTGCCTTCGGCTCAGGTCATGATCCCAGGGTCCTGGGATCGAGTCCCGCATCGGGCTCCCTGCTCCGCGGGGGGCCTGCTTCTCCCTCTCCCTCTGCCCCGCCCCCCGCCCTCCTGTGATCTCTCTCTCTGTCAAATAAATAAATAAATAAATAAATAAAATCTTAAAAAAAATAAAATAAATCAACGAAAGTATTTCTTTTTTACTTATTCCTAAGTAATAATATCCACAAAATAAAAGATTTAATGTGTTACATATATTTTTCTTAATATATGACTTTACATATACATTAAAATTTTAAGAAAATGCTTTTTCCTTATACTGCATACAACCCTCTGGCTTACCAATTGGGATAAAATTGGGATAAACACTGTATTATGCCATAGAGCTTTCCTAAACCTCTGATATATGTGTCCCTTGTTCTTTATATCCAAATAAGAAATCCAATCCATTCAGAGTGTCTCTTTATCCTATAGATCTTGATAGCTTGAGTGATAGGTTTGGTTCTGGCACATGGAATACAATAATAAACACATGTGTCGTAGAGATGTTTCAAGTGCTTTACATATTTGTCAATTTAATTCGCACACAACCTTCCAAAATTGGCACTATTATTATCATCCCCATTTTACAGATAAGGTAACTGAGGCACGGAGAATGTAAACAATTTGCCAAAATTAACAGATTTAATAAGTGGCTAAGCCAGGATTCAGACCAGGCAATATGGTTCCATGTTCTTAACCATTCTGATGTTTTACCTCTCATGGCAGGCACTCATTAAGGATTTATTGAGTAAATGGATACACAAAATCTACTGCATAGTTAAGCAGAAAAAGCCAATCAAAGTTTAGGGCCATTACATGGTGTTTTAGAAATACTGGACACCTTATAACACAGCCTACTTCTCTGAAGTGTTAGGATCTGTTGTTTGTTTCATAAATGGATATCAAAGGGCCTCATCTTCTAACCAGCTATTAAAGCAGTACTCTTGTTTAGAAAGAAGTAAATGTAATGTGTTATTTTTTTTTTGGTACTTTGCCTGCAGGCAGGCATTAACTCACCACTAGACAGAAATGAACATCCTCCTCCTCACTGCTCTACTGCACTCCTTGCTAAAACAGTATCAAATACCCTCGTGAGAGATTTATGTGGATCTTGAATGGGTTAAGAGCTCCAGGCGCAATCCTAAGGCACCCTTAGGAACAGATGATCTCCTTTCTTTTTCCTTTCTCCCCTGAGGCAAACATTAACTCAGTTGGCTCCAAGAATTTATTTGTGCTTAAGAGAAATTAACTAGAACCAAAGAGCCTTTCTTAGGTATCCGTACTAGGCTAGCATGCCCTGAAGACAGTAATCCATTTCAATTCCAATATCTCTGCCTTTTGGGCTACATGATGGGAGCCCACAGTGTTTGCTATCCTCAGGCCAAGGACCTTGCAGGCTTCTGGAGCTGGAAGCCCCTCATGCTTTGAGCCTTCAATATGGATTTCTCTGTCTGCTCACCTGTACATAATTGGGAGGGGCACCAGAGCAAGAAAGAATAATGTGACCTTCCAAGGCTGTAAAAACAATTGTGTCCTCTGTGAATGTGTAGGTTGAGTGATGATGCAAATTAGGACTTTAGCTTATTCTTCAGGGTGAAGTACCCGAGACCTTGAGTTACCTTGAGAATATTCACCATTATTTCTTCATACCCAGTAAGAGCTCTGCCCTGCCCTCTTCTTAATTAAAGAATTCCTACATCCTTGTAATAAAATTGCACCCTGTGCTCTCATTGCCTATTCACATCTCAACTCTGTCCCCTTTTCACCTCAGTAAAGATAAGGATCAAAGGCACATCTAAGCCTGACCAAAAGCCAAACAAGAGGGTTTATTTAACATCCATTAAATGAGTATTTATTGAGCATCTTCTAGATATTCGGGAAATTTTAGCAAAGGCTTGCTGTTCTTGGACAGTAGGCAAAGAAGGGAAACCTGGATTTCGTTTCTGGTCTAGTTCTGTGAGCTGGGTAAATTAATTTCTCTGGGATTAAATTAATCCCAGATCTGCAGATGAGTTGCCTCATCTGCAGATCTGGGATTACAGTGGTTGTAGAGAGATCGTATTTAAAAGAAGTACTTTATGTATGATGTATAACACAGAGTTCTACTTAACAGAAGCTCAACAAAGGTTGGTAGTACCCCCAGCCCCTTCCCTCCTCTTCTTTCCTCCATTTTCCCCAGGTGCAGAAGAAAAAAAATAATGAGGAGACAGTCTTTGTTCTTGAGGGGCTCACAGTACAGTGGGGAAATGTTTGTAAAGAGACACACTTTAATAACATGTCTACAGAGAAGAATTAACAATGTGCTATGGGAGCTCAGAGGAGGAAGCCACTTATTTCTCATAAAATTAAAGCTGGCGATACTGTAATGGTATTCTACCTTAATTTCCTTATTTTATAAGTGAGAAAACTCCAGCCCAGAGAGGTCACATGACTTGTTCAAGGTCTTGACACATTCGTGGCCAATCTGGTTGTAAAACTCAGGACTCTAGATTCCCAGCTTGGTGTTTATGCCATACAGAATATGCGACAGTCACTGACACAGAATAAATATTTCTCACTAAACAGGAAAGCACAAGCTGGAATTAGAGCAGATAGGTTTAGAAGCTGGGAAAGGGCTCTAGAATGGAGGAAACGGAATTTTCTCTTGTGCTGTACGGAGCTCATGCCTGCTCTGTAATTGGGAACTTGAGTATAGTTCATGCTCTGATGATCCTCACATCCTCTTAGAAAGTAGGTTTATTGTCCCAGAAGCCAGACCTAAGAGTAAATGCTACAGGACAGCTCATTCTAAGGGGTGGTATGGTAGAGGGAGAGCATTAGGAGGAGGAGGTGGAGGAGTTATGTCCTTGATGTTGGAGATCACCAGGAGGGATGTCAAGAACTTTTGCAGTGACAGGAGTCTACAGTCTAAAACTAAACCATGTTTGAATTTGGAGTCAGAGCTTTGTTTCATCTAGATCCAAATTAAGGCTTTGGGGTATGCTGGTTTTTATTGAATGTCTAAGCATTTTTCATGCCTAAGGAATTGCCTTCAGAGACCCTGACTGGGGACCTAGAATTGCTCTTCCACTGTACCCCTGTCCCTCATGGGGAGAGCTGAGGAGTTCCAAGGTCAGTCTGTAGGAGGGGAGATAGAAGACAACAGGGGTGTCTTCACTTAGTTACAAGCGGCTTCAGGATTAGCCTGAGAAGTTAAGGACCAGTTTACCTAAATCCTCCCTAGCCTGCCAATGTTTCATTGCATTGCATGTTTTAAACTCCAGAGCAAAAGAGGAAAAGCAGCCTAATTATTTGGGTGTTGGAAAAGGCAGGAAGAAACAGCAATAATCACACAACTTGCTCCTAAACTCCTACCACTGGTTCCAGTATTAGAGCACACTTCAGGTGTTCTAAGGTGATGCAGTTTCTATTTTTTGTGTTACAGAGAAAATTATCAGCATTGAGGTGAGCCTCAAAACAGCAGCTAAACGAAAACATATTCCATGACATCCTAAGTCCATGATGGCAGTGCTGTGATCTCAGGGTGGCTTCCGCTCCCACTGTGTCCCTTTCCTCGTCTGCGCTCCCTATCCCCAACCAATCAGGGCAGAGGGTATCATCAGAATGGGGGGATTTTTCTTTCTAAGACTTCTTTCTTCTTAAGACCAGGTCAGAGTCTATTCATTATTATTGGCCAAGCCATTTATCTTATTTAAGAAGTCAATGTTTAACTAATAGGAGAAATAAAAATACTTCTCTCGCTAGGTTTTGTTGGCCCCTACAAGATTGTCTTTTATTTTTGGTATATTTTAAGTCAAAACAGACTCATTTTCCTAGTCTTGACTACAGTATTAATATGATTTTTGTTTCTTTTTTCTAAGGGGAAAAAGAAACTGAAATAATTATCCTTTTGGGAAAATGTCCAATGTTTAAGCCAACATCTACTTTACAATTCCTCATCTCTTAAGGCTATGTAATTACAGTAAGAACTTTAAGGAATCTCCAATGTATCCATTTGTTCTTTTGGCTTAAATTCTCTTCCTCAGCAAGAAGTCAAAGAGAGCAGGGCTGCCTGCCTTCAGCACCATCCTTCTCTTGGTGTGGCGTCCAGCTGCACTTTGGATGGACTGTCTGTGGCTTTTAAAATTCCTTTCTCCTTCCAGGCTCCTCCCGTATTCCCAGTATCTTGATTGTTGTATAGAAAAATGTGGCAGGGTCCTATGCTTTTGCCATTCCAAAGCTCTTAGGAGACCCACGGGGCAGAGGCTGTGGAAGTCCCCAGTATTCTGCTTTTCTTGGGCTTTATCAAACAGGAAAGCTGAAAGGGAGAGCCTTTCAGCCTTTCTTCAGACTCCCAGGAGGCTGACAGCCTGTGGTGTCTATGCAGATTGTGAATGAGCCTGAGGAGTTTGCACATCCGTAATTTGCCATTGTCTTGGAGAAATCAGAACAGGTAGGTAATGTGAGCACAACATTTGGAAAAGCAGGTGCCAGGATTCAGGCAACTGCACTATGTCTCTGAGGATTTCTGCAGGCACTGACCCTTCCTAGCAGAGCTCTTCAGCTACACAACAGGGTTGAGAATCCTCCCCTGATTTTCCCACTCTGAAAATGGAAGCTAGATAGATGAAAGTGCTTTTAAGAGGTAAAGAAAATCTGTGTTTTTAAAGCTGGCTGATACTAAATTATGGAGGAGCTCTGTGGAAATTCTTTTTGATTTATATAAATAACAGAAGTGTACTGTGATCCATGTAATGAACACCTGTCACACATCATCTGCTGACTTTGATGCCTCACATCTTCCCTTAGTTTCTGCACTGCACCCCACCCCTCATTTACAGCCTTCTCTGCGGTCCCAGACCCCTGTACCCTTCTAGCATTTCTCCCTTCTAGCCTTGGTGGATTTCACCGATGAGGAGCTCATGATATCAAGTGGAATGCATCTGAGATCGTGCACACTGTCTCAGGGAAGACTTAATTTTCATACCTACTGCCATTGATAAGGAAGAAGTTGTACTTCCCTGAGGCCTGGACATCACTTGAACATCCAGGGGAAAACCGAGGGCAACAGCAGCACATTATATCTGCATCAGGCAAGAGGGGAAAGCACAGAGAAAATGCTGCCCTTCAATTCCACGGAGAGAGATGGACAATCAATATGAGAATGGCACTAGGAGGCAGAGGCTTTTCACGTTGTTTTCTTATTTCAGTTGCTACAAAGAAGGTCAATGGAACTCAGGTATTTGGAGGTAGCACCTCTCAATGCGAGTAAAAGTCCAGTTGACAGAGGCATGTGCTGTGACCTGGCATCCCTGCTGATTGGATGAGCCACCGTGGGGGGCTTTCAACATCTTAGCTCCTCAGTTCCTCATCTGGAAGACAAGGGGGTACAATGAGATTTGTGTGTTTCAACTCCCTCCCCACTAGGAGCAGAAAGCTTCTCCAAACCTAAACACCCCTCAGCTTGTCTGTTTTTGCTGGTTACTTTTGTCTTTGTGACTTTGTCTCCTCAACACTCCTTGCCACCCTACTCTAGTAAGATGACTTATTTCAACCAGTCTTTCCCATGGAAGGAGTCCTGAGATTAAATAGAGCAGATGACCACCTCAACTATGGGCTTTAAGGTGTGTGTGATTATTATCTGTGTGTGTGTGTGTGTGTGTGTGTGTGTGTGTGTTGGGGGAGACTGCAAGAGTTTACTTCCCCAAATGTCCTATCAATGTCTAAAATTTTGCCATTAACTATTCATTCTTTCCTCTTCAAAATAATTTGTTAAAATATCAGAAACCTTGAGAACAATCAGTCATTGACTCTTTAAAGTATGTCAATCTTTCCTGATAGAAGGTTTGAGAAGGGTAAGGAGAGACTGGGGCCACTGAAAGGAAACATCCTTTCATAATTTAGTTCAAAGCTGGTGTTCGTTGGCTATTCACCTGGTGGCCTGGGTGCTGACATGGTGACATGCTCCTGTACCTAGTGCTAAAGCTAAATTGCACCCCTGTGGAAACTGTAAGCCTGTTGTTATCCCAGAATTGGTCACATCCAATGCTCCATGCTCTTGAGAGTAAAATCTGAACCCAGAGTTGCAGAACTCAGCTCACAGCAGCTGAGTTTTGGGCTTGGGATTCAAAGAATGTTAATTTAAATGTGTGCTACCAGTACTTGCTTGATACACAGGGGGAAAAAAATCCCAGAAAATTTTCTTTAATGATCCCTAATGGTCTAATGAAAGTGGGAGCCTCCAAAAACCCGAGATGATAGGTAATAGGTCCTGCCCTTCCACATCGGTGAGTGTGTGAGAAGAACGTCATTTTCATTTGCCATTGCCTCTGTCCTTGCTCTTGTATTTGAATACCCAGTAGTGTGATAGGGAGCAAGGGAACTAATTTTCAAATATTAACAAAGTTATTCAAGGGAGCTGCATTTTCTGTTGCTGCAGTTGGCACTTCTTTTCCAGAAAGCTTGCCTGTGGCTGACAGCCTGCTTGGCACACTCTCACTGAAGTCCTTTGGTGTTGGAGAACAGGGCCGATAAGATTCAAATGGCCAGATTCCAGACAGTCCAGTGAGGGCAAGTCTGCAAACCAGGAGAGACTGAGGCCTTAGAAGGGCATCAGCTGACTGCTGTATCCAATCAAGGAAAAGGAAGATGTAGAAAAGAGAATTATTTAGGGGAAGTAGACTGAAAGTAGCTATGGAAAATTCTGAAATGAGCATAAGGGATGACACTGCTCACCTCCACATACCCTACATAGAAACCCACTTAATTAGCAGAGTTGGGCCTGTGGGGAGATGCTGAGCACCAGCCTCCTAGATATTATGCACTTTTCTATGTATAATATGATGAAAACCACTGCTATTTTTCCAGCAAACCCAGGTTAATAGAATTTTATCTGAGAGGCAATAATTATCCAGTTTAGGACTAATTTCTGGCTCCTTTTGGACCTAGGTATGTCCACACGACTAAACTCTCACCAACAGAACGCTGGTGGAAGTGATATGAGCCACTTCCAGATCTGACCATGAAATCTTGTTTGTGAACTCCTGCGTGGACCACAACCCACTCCTTCCCACACCAAATGGCTGGAATGGCAATCCTGAGTACCCTTGGGAGCCGTGAGTTGAATGTAATAGAGCCACCATCTGCCTGAATCCCTGGATCCTGAAAGAATGCTTGGAACAGGGAGCCCACCAATTGGCCTGCTCTAGGTTATTAACATGAAAACAAAAAAACCTCTATTATTCTTGAGCCTTTACATTTTGGGGCCTAGCCATTGTAGCAATTTAGACCATGCTATCTAATCCATTGGGGCTGCTATAGCAAAATACCATAGGCAGGATGGTTTGGAAACAACAGAAACTTATTTCTACCAGCTCTGGAGGCTGGGAAGTCCAAGGTCAGGGCGCCAGCCAGCAGTGTCAGCGTCTGGTGAGAGCCCTCTTCCTGGTTCAAGGATGGCCATGTTCTTGTGGTTTTCACACAGCAGAAAGGGCTAGGGAGCTCTGTGCGGCCTCTTTAGGAGCACTAATCCTGTTCATTAAGGCTCAGCCCTATTGACCTAAGCACCATCTAAAGCCCCCAGCTCCTAATGCCATCACCTTGGGGGTGAAGATTTCAACATGAGTTTTAGGGGAATACAAACATTCCATCTATAGCACTGATCAGTCTGTACAACACCCAAGCAAAGTTGGTAATATCACCCCTTTTATAATTAAAGAATTTACAGTTCTGAGAATTTGAGAAATGTATTTACCCAATGTCAGGATTTGAAGGTAGAGTCAGGATCTGAACTGGAATCTGTCTGGCTTAAGCCTCTAGCTCCCAGGCCTCCAGAGAAAAAGAAGTAGAAGGAGGTGGTTTCTATGAGAGGGAATTAACTCAAGCCCAAATTCATACCACCTTTCCACAGCTCCAGCTGTGGCCCCCCTGAACTTTATTTTCAAGAACATGAGAGCTAGCTGGAAGAGGCCCTAATAATCACCCAGCTCAGTGGTTTTCAAATTTCACGTTGGCAACAGATACCCTCTTCTAATGAAATCTGACTCGGAAGCTCTGTATGTGGAATGGTTCAAAGCAGAGCTTATCTCTTTGATGTGGGGGTCTGGCAGAGCCCCCGAGGGCTGTGAGCACTGATGGGGCCAGCCCATAATTTCACAGGTAAGGAAACAGTGGAGCACTATGTGTCTTCTTCAGGGTCACAAGCATTTTGTAAACACCATCACAGGAACAGGAACCCAGGCTCCTGACTTTCAAATTTGTAAATCTTTCCATTGCACTGCCCTCCCTCTTTTGAATTATGAGCCCTAGAAACAGCCCCAGACCCAAGATGCCCAGTCTCTTTATTCAGCAAGGACGGAAGGACATAGGGTCAGAGTTACTTATCGAGGTTGTTTTATTTCTGTGTAACAAATTACCACAAACCTCATGGCTTAAATTACACCCTTTATCATTTCAGGGCTCTGTAGTTCAGGCGGGCTCAGCTGGGTTCTCTGCTAGGGTCGGCTGAAATCAAGGTGTTGGCTGTTGTCTGGAAGCTTTGGAGAAGAATTCACTTTTGAAGCTTAGTTAGGTTGTTGGTGAAATTCAGTTCCTTACAATTGTAGGACTAAAATGTCTGTCTTCTTGAGGGCTATTGTCCACTCCCAGGTTTTGGAGAACACTCCTCAGGTCATTGTCCATAGCCCCCTCACACTTCATACCTCTCTTACTTTCTGCTTTTAAATGGTCTACGTTACTAGGTTCCATTAACTTGGGTAACCTCCATATTTCAAAGTCAACTAATCAGTAACCTTGATTACATCTGCAATCCCCTTTGTCATGCAGTGTAGCGAGGGTGACGGTCATGGGGCCATCTTAGAACTCTGCTTAACCCTGCAGATCACATCGCCCTGTCTTGGGGCTCCTGGGAACAATGGTAACAGGGTTCATTCCTGTGACCTCCTGACAACTTTTTGCCAAATCATCTCTGCCAGCTTCCTACATAGATAACAGTCTAGTTACACCAGTCTTTCCTTAACATGGTCTGTAGGGTCAGGGTAGGTGTCACGATCTGCAGAGTGTGTTCCTAACACTGGCAGCTCTGACAAGGTGAGCCCGGGGCCTGAACTTTCCCTACATGGCATGTCATAGAATGATGAGAATAACAATCCCCTCCTTTTATAAATGACTCCAGAGGGGAGACGGGCTTATCCAAAATTTATAGGATGAGTTAGAGCCCCTAGTGCGATGTTTTTGCTACTCTGGGTTAATACTAGGGTCAGCTGTTTTCTCTGCTGGTTCTCTGTCCTGGACTACTAGGTGATCTCAGAAAAGCCTTCCATAGTATATTTGGTGTATCTCCTGCCCTGTGGTCCAGCAGGTAGGATTGCGTTAGCGAGGCCTCGGAAGCATAGGAAATTGCCTATTCTAAGCATCATGCTGGCTGACTCTGACAGAGCATCCCAGAGAAGCTGTCTCCCACCAGCTGTAGAAGGAAATTGAGGTGAGAAAGACAGGCAGGGCTAGGGAAAAAGATGCCAAGAATAGTATGCACTACAGTTAAGCTCCCTGGTTTCTAATTTTTCTGCAACAATAGATTTGTGCTGTGAATGCTGAGGGCCAGCCCAAGGTCTGGGGGTGACCCTGGAGGCCCCAAGACTCATGAGGGGAGGGGAGGGCTGGGTGCAGGAATTGAAAAGTCTGGTGGGTATGAGGTAGGATAGTTCATGCTTTAGGAAACAGCTACATATATGTTATCTGATTCTTTTTTTTTTTTCGGAAGTGAGTATTAAAGGAATGAAGGATAGAGGAAATGAAGTGAAAAACAGAGCAGTTAGAGGTGGTGATCTTGAAGTCTGAGGCTGCACCAGTTTCTTGAGAAAATTGCATCTGCCTGCATTCCCAACTAAAGGGCTGATAAAAAGCTTTGTGACTACTTCTCTTCCAATCACCCCTGGAAAATACATAAACCAGACCCCTCTAGTTAGGGACGCCTGCTACCAGTGATATCCAAGTTTTGTTGCTGAGACATTTGGCCCTAATAAGTCAGATCGTCCTAGAGCTAGTCCTATAAACCACAAGAAGGAGCTCACACACAAAGCTTTCCTCTGGGCCTCTTGAACTGTGTGAGGTCCCAGGGTTGGCAACATCCTCACCCCCACCAAACAACTCTGCAAGTTTCAAATCTCAAACTGTATCTTCTCCAGAACAAAGTCTTAGAAAAAGTTGGCAGAGAAATGGAACGGGACCAGGACGCAAGGGTAGATGCTGGATGGGAAGTGGCTGCAATAGCAATCTTCGAGCCCTTTCCAGGTTCTGTGAATACGCCTTTGAGTTGGAGCTGCAGGGTGGGGTTGGATAAAGACATAATTCATACTTATTGGCTTGGGAGAAGGCAAGCCACAGCCAAAGTTCAGATCTGGATCTTTAGACTTGGAAGGACCCTCTTTTTGTAGCAGAGAAAGTCTCCAGATCTACTTTCCTTCCTCTGCGATACAGTGTCCTGCCAGCAGGTGGGCCTTCTGGAGAGCCTTAATCCTGACCCAGTCAGGGACAGTGGGGAGGGCCCTGGTGCTGTGAGAGACCTTCGCTGCTGACTTCAGTCATCTCTCAGGGCTCTTCTCTTCCCTTTGAAGGGATGTGGTTTACAATGGGCCTATTAGAGCCCTAACTGAATCATTAACACACCAGCCATTAGCAGCTGCTAATGAGGGAATCCAAGGGATTACAGCATCAATGACCAAGTTTGACTTCTGAATGCGGCTCTGCCAACTGTGGGCTCTTGTGAAAGTCTTTAAAAATGTGACAGAATGAAAGAGGAGAGCCATGTGCACGTTGTGTGGCTGTGCTCTGTCTATACCCAAGAGAAGCTCTTACGGGGGGCCTGCTCTCATGTGTCTGCACAACCCGGGTCCTGGGGCAGCCCCCGCACCTGAAGATGGAAAGAGCATTCCAGGCCAGCCGTTTTCTCCGTCTCCACTCACTTGCTCTCCGTAGATCGTGCCATCTTATCTGTGGTCGTCTCTAACACTTTCGGCCAAAATTTTCCCCAAGTTTCCCATTATCCACATCCTATCAGTCACCAAACCCTTGGAATTTCAACTTTTAAGTATGTTCTGTCTCCATCCCTTCCTTTCTTCATCTCTATTATTTCATTAATTCAAGCTCTTATCCTCCCCTTGGAAATGGTCCTAGACCGGCAAGGAAATGGGTCTTTCCACCTCCAGTTCATCTCCTTTCCTGGTGCCCAAATCACTCTCACTCTAAAAGGTAAATTTGATGGTCATTCCTTAAGACCCCCCATGGATCGTTGTTGCTTATAAAATAAAGCATAAGTCCCTGGCAGGACATGTTAGGCCCTCCAAGAGCTTGGTCTTCCCCACGTCTCCACCTCATATGCCACCATTCTCTGCTTTTCAGATCTAGCTGGAGCCATAGTGAACTGCCTGCCCTTCCCCCAAAGTGCCAAAACGTTGGCACGATCCCCTTACTTTGCACGTGGAGATACATCTACCTGGTGTCTTCCCCTCTAGACAACCTGAGGAACTTTTAAGCCTCATGTATGAAGTCATCCTAACTCACTCACTCACACACCCTTCCTTGAGATGCCTGTATACATCTCTTTCCTAGTGCCTATTTATGCTAAAATTATAATCATTTCTTTGTCTCCCCTGATGGACGATGAGATAAATGCATCAGTTCCAATATTCATTTCTGGAAGCCTAGGGTCTAGTATCTGGTATATCATAGACTATTATAATGTGTGCTTAATTAACAGATTAAAAAGTTGGTAACGTTTTCCACAGTTCATTTCATGGATCTACATTGACATGCATTTTATTTATAGTCTACGTGGGACTCTCCGCTGTTCACAGTTTAATTCTCTTGAGCACAGAGAGAAATGCCTTAGTCGCCAGAGGTATCCACCCTCTACCGCAATAGCTCAGTTCACAGCCTTGGAATCCATGAATACTTATTGACTTGAATTAAAATCTGCAAGTGTTTATTGAGCCCCTTGTTCTATTTAGGCCCTAGAAGTAGGTGACTGAGAAAAATAGCAAAGACTTGAGAGTCGTACTTGCTTTCAAGGCCTTTCCAATTATGACACTAACCAGCTGTCTGTGCATAATCACAGTCAGATACACAGTCTCTGTCCCAAAATTGTGCCAGGATATCATTTGTGAAAAAGGTGCTTTGCAACCCTGAAAGTCATCCGTGTAATAATGATAGCAGGTCTGGTTCATTCACTGCCTACCACATGGCTATCACTGCATTAAAAGCTTTGGTCTGCGATTTACCCAGACTTAATATTCAACTGTCACAGCCATCGCGGGTGGTGTGCAGTCTTGTGAATCCCATGGAAATGACTTAGTAAGAAGCAGAGCCAGGGCTCACACCGAAGTCTGCCTGCTTCCTAGGCTCTAGGCTCCCACCCACGGTGACTACTGTCACTATAGCCATGTGTGGTTTAATATAAATCAATCACTGTCTGCGAGGGAGGCTCTTTCCGCTTCCTTCCTACCCCTCCATCTGTTAACACTTTGCAATCCCGTTGATAGTCAGCACATCAAAACCTGTCAAATTGGACAAAATGAGATAATAGCACAGAGATTAAACAATTGCCCCAAGTCAGCAGCCTTGTTTCAGCTTAGAATTCGCTTTGGTTGGGGACTTCTTAAATTGGATCATATGGTCTCAAAATGAGGAAATTTAAGCTCCAAGAGGGAAGAGACTGTTGTTCAGAGCAGTCTTCCCTGAATCTAGAAAAATGCCTGGCTCACAGTAGGCACTTTATAAATATTTACAATGGCTCCATAGCTCAGGGGTTAGAGCATTGGTCTTATATAAATATTTACAAAAAACACCGCAAATGGTAGAAACGGAATATCTCAGTGGTGCGCTGATTTGCATATACTCAGCTCTGTTTTTCCTCTGTCAACTCCACAAGCCCAGTAAGGAAATCCATAGCAGAGTGCCTACTTCCCCCAAGCAGCCTCTTTACCCTTAGTTCACCCAAAAGGGGAATTTCAGAAGAGACAGAACTAGGAGCAGCCAAGAGAGAGAGACCGAGGAGCAAGATGTATGAAGGCGCCCACTCTCAGGGCCTGCGGATGCCTCATCTACCTTACCGTGGGCCTTGCTCCAAATAAATTCGTTCTGTTAGCTGTAGACAAATGTGAATCTAATTGCCTGTAGAAATGTAAACTTTCCCATAAAATGTATTATGCTACATCATTTGTTTTTACTTCACCGTGAGTGAGTTTATCCAATTCCTTCCTGAAACTGAAGAAACAATGTCCATACAATGATATTTAAATCACGCCCTGTTGGTCCAAATGTGTATTTTAGGTGAAATTTTTATTGAGTTAACTATAGATGTATCTACAGTTTTATGAAGTAATGCAGAAACCTTAATTCTCCTGTATCCAGTTGTTTCTTTCCCCCAGTGGTAACATCTTGCAAAGCTACAGCACAATACCACAGCCAGAACATTGACGTTAATGCAATCCATTGATTTTGTTCAGATTTTCATAGTTTTCCTCGTACGCATGTGTGTGTGTTTGTGTATATTTAGTTCGATACGGGGTTATCATGAGTAGGTTGTACATCCACCACCACAGTCAGATGGTGAGCCCTTCCATACGTTCCCTTTTATAACCATACCTTCCATCCTCTCCCCCACTCCTCTCCACAACATGTCACTGGCCTCATGTGACCTTTCACAGTTTGAGGGTGACAACTATTCCATTATGTGAATTTACTGTATTTATCTAATCATTGATGGTTGCACATTTTTGTTGGATGCCTCCTTTTTCTTTCTTTCTTTTCCTTTTTTTTTTTGTTTTTGTTTTGTTTTACTATTCTGGAAATCCACTTCACTTAATCTTTTCACACATCCAGGATTATTTTCCTAGGGTAAGTTCCTAGAACTCACCTTTCATTTTTCGAATTCTTAATTTGATTACTCAGAGCTTACCTCATTTACCAACTTAACTCCAAAGGAAATCGAGGACGTCTTCAAAACGTCACATCCATGAACAGCGGACAAAGACTGGCCAGGGCTAGGATATTCAAAGTAGACACCGCAATTCTCAAAGGCAATTTTATTATTATTATTTTTAAAGATTTTATTCATTTATTTGACACAGAGAGACACAGTGAGAGAGGGAACCCAAGCAGGGGGAGTGGGAGAGGGAGAAGCAGGCTTCCCGCCGAGCAGGGAGCCCGATGTGGGGCTCGATCCCAGGACCCTGGGATCATGACCTGAGCCGAAGGCAGTCGCTTAATGACTGAGCCACCCAGGCGCCCCACTCAAAGGCAATTTTAAAAAGGAAATATGCAATCACATTTGGGGCAATAATAATGTTACTGAAATTAAGTGCAGGTCACTAGTTTGAAGATAGCAATTATCTGGAAGTGTGAGCTCTGCTTTTGTTTATCAGACACCCTGCCCAGCAGCCTCTTCTCATGTGAGGGAGTAACCGTAAGGAGAGGAGGTCAAGGGAGGGCATGTGAGGCCGGGATATTAGCCAGAGATGATAGAACCTTGAGGCACACAGCTCCCTTTGAGATGCAAAAGGCACTTTGAGGCAGGAAGAGGTCTGCCACAGGACATAGTCCTGCTGGGGTGGGGAAAGGCAGGTGGGCAATTTCCAGAAGAAACCAGGTGAGGCACGGCCATAGTCTGGAGCAGGGACACAGGAGGGGTATGGAAGCTTCCAGAGGATATTGTCAAAAGAATTAGAGGAGGAAAAGCCATTTAGAATAAGAAAACTTGATCAGCCCAGAAGAAGTAGGGGAGTATGAATCAGCCGGGAGAGGATGACAAGAGGAGGTGGGTCTTACGTGGACCTCCTGCCAGAGAATGAGGTCTACCAGGAAGAAGGCTGAATATGTGCTGGAGGGTTCTGCCCCCTCTGGGAGAGTAGATTGAGTCATTGGGCACAAAGACTTCCTTTTTTCGTGTGCATGGGCAGTGCTACCTTAAGACCTGGGCCCTGTCCTGGGCCCTGTGATTCTGAAGGTCTCCTCTTCTAGTTCTGTCTTTCCCCACCGAGTCATATGTCAGCTGGGCCAAAAGATGTACCCATTCAGAGCCCACATCCACTGCCATGCTCTAGACCACCATGCTCTGTCATGTGGTAGACCAGAAACCCAGAATTCCCTGCCCAAATGGTCTCAGGCCCATTCGAGAGCTTTTGTGAGCCTGTCTGTGGGCGGCGGGTGTCTGTCCTACCAAGGTGAACCACGCTGCTGGGTGTGTACCTGGGCCTGAGGCATGACTATTTGGGGCTATGGATGAAATTCCATTCTGGGGGCTGGGGTGCCCACAGGCATGCACATGAGGCCCTGCACGGTGAAGGTTGGAGCCCGTGGTAGGAAAAGAGATGGGTGCAGGCCGTGGGCCTTGAGCCTTCACTTGTACTTTCCCCCCAGCCCTGCAATAGTTAGGGGCAGCCTGTGGGTGAGTCCCTGGAACATGCTGCATGCTGCCTTGTCCCATTGCCTGGAAACGCCTCTGATCTCATCTCGATTTTCTGTTTGAAATGGAAATTGCTTCATTTGTCAGTTTGTCAGGCTCTCAAGTAATTACCCTTCGAGAATTCCTGAGGTCTCCCCTACACCACAGTCTTCACTGGCTATCCCAATGTGTTGAGCGAGGCACTCTGCCCTTCCCACCTCTAATTCCTGGCAAATGAAACACAGTTTAAATTAAGGAGTGTTAGGGACAGCTTTCAAAGGACAAAGTGGTCTCAACAGGGCAGCGTTCCCCAGCTTATTATAAAACGATGGCTAATGTATAGCCAAAGTTGGGAAACACCCCTCCCAACTCTGTGTTTAACACAAGCCCCAAATGACGCCTCTGACCAGGGAAGGGTAGAAATACTGCAGGTGGTCCTGTGAAGGAAGGTAGGGAGAGGAATAAGAGTGACAGATTTTCCGACCTCCAGGAGGCCCTGTTTTGATTTTTGTTTTTCTTTTTTGTTTTTCTCAGAAGTAGCCGGTGAGCTCTTTTGTCCCCTCTCTTTCCAAGCTGTTTCCTGAAAGCAGTAAGATAATTGTCCCATGGCTTGAAATTTCCAAGAGTGACCCTCCCCACTCTCCCTCTCTTGGCCACTCCCCACTGATCCAGTAATAGCCCTCACTTTCTAGTGCACAAACACGGACTCATTTCCCCATGAGGTAGCTGGAGCAGGTATCATTACCTACATCCAAGTCCTGACCTGGGAAATTTCATATGCTGTTTTTCTTTGGGGTGTGTGTTTCCCTTCATTCTTTTCCCATTATTTCACGGGCTTTGCCCCATCTCAGTTCCTCTTTAGGGACTCACATTCCCAACCTGTGACCTGGATAAGAAAGGGTATTGCTGAAGACGCTGACTCAAGGCCTCCGGAGGATGGGCTGAGATTAGCATTGGCTCAAGACAGAAAAGGTGGCAGAGTACCTGACAGGTAATGGCAAATGCTAGACTCTGGGGTTCTTCGGGGATTTCACTTGGCCCTAAGCTCATCCATTGCACCAGGTAAACCGAAATCCAGTGGTAAGCCCCAGGACTCACCAGGACAACTGATAGGCATAGCATTCTGAACTCCTTTGTTCTTTACCGAGTGCCTCACTGCTGTCGGTTGGGGGCCCATATAAGAGGTTGAAGGCTAACACACAACTATGTCAGAAAAGGCAGCAGGCCTAAAAATGAAGAGTAGAGACAAATGATGGTCTGTTTGCCATATGTCAGCCATGATGGCTAATTAACCAGAGGACAGGCTGAGGTTTTTTTTTTTTTTTTAACTTTATTTATTTATTTGACAGAGAGAGACAGAGCGAGAGAGGGAACACAAGCAGGGAGAATGGGAGAGGGAGAAGCAGGCTTCCCCGCTGAGCAGGGAGCCCGATGCAGGGTTCGATCCTGGGAACCTGGGATCATGACCTGAGCTGAAGGCAGACACTTAACCGACTGAACCACCCAGACGCCACGAGAGAGAGCTTTAATGTATGAAGTCTGTCTAGACTTCTATGATGCCCTCAAGGTGCATATGTGATTTTGAAAGCTCTGGAGGACCAGGTTAGGGCTCTGTATAAAGAAAGCTCTCCAGAGATAGAATGCTGGGGTCAGATTAATCCCAACACACAAAGGAAGAGATAAATCAAGACAACATAGAGTTGATGTGGATGTTGCCAGAAAGGCCCTAATGTGTAGTGGGGATTGGAAACTCTATACTCAGCCTGGTTTTTAGAAACTCTCAATAGGCCTTAACGGCCAGAAACGTCTTTCTGGCCGTTGCTCGAAACTTCCGCATTAACACCCTGTTCCTATAGCTTAAGGCTTTGAATCCTGTTCTGTGCAAACACCCATGGAAGTTCTATCAGTAAATTATATATAAATGTGAAAGAAGGAGAGAAGTGAAAGGTTTTAAGGTGGGGAGGGGGTAAAGGAAGGGTATGAAGACAGCGGGGTAGGGTAAATTGGGGGATTTTAAACATAGGGAACCTGTACTCATTTCTATTTGCATGCACCAAATCCTGGGGTGGGGGAAGGGAAGATTCCCATTGCTAATGGACTCAGATAATCCCACATTCACTGACTCCAAGAGAGGGGCCAGGGCTCCATCTGGCCTCTCTCCCAGCCTAGGTCCTGGTTGCAGTATTTCCAGGCACAGGTGGGAGTTTCTGCTGCTGACTCAGAGCTGGGCGCAGACCGAGTGCTGCATCTTCTGGGTCCTACCCAAAGATTCCCCCCAGTCAGCAAAACCCTGCATGAGAGCCCCACACCAGGGACAGCAGAGGGAGCAGGTGCCTGGTCCTCTGCACCTCCCATCCTGGCAAGCTGGAAGTCTGGCTGGCATCACACCCAGCTCATTTCTAAGAGCTCGCTAGCTAGCTATTTACTGGGAGGGAGCCTTGGCGAGAGGAGGCAGTTTAGCAGAAATGTTGCCCAGGCCCATTCACCCACCGTGCTGTGGCAACAGAGGTTTATTGCCTCGATGGAGTTTGCTTTATGATACAACATTAGCAAGCTTATTTCTCAGACCGTTCCTAGCCCGAATGGCCGGGGAACAGGCGAGGCAACTCTTCCATCACCAGAGGCAGGATAGAACGCTTATTGTATTTCCCTAACTCTGTAACAAGGGAAATTTGATTTATTTTAGAGTTAATCCATCACCCTCTGGCATCCTTTCAAGACAGGGCTCGAGCATAATTGCAGGATCTGGAGAAAATGGGGAAGTCAAGTTCAATTTATTCTATTAACATTTAAAAAACATTTAATTACGATAAAAACTGAAAAGCATTTAATGTGAATAGGACCATGGCTTTATCTTCTCCATGCGTTCATCCCACTAATCACTCTCTCCCTGCTGTTACTGGCCTGTTATAACTCTGTTCCCTGGGTTGAGGGTTTCCACGAGCCTTGGCCCCATGGTCACCTTGGCTGGCTACCATAGGGGGCAAAGATTCGGGATGTCCACTCAGAGCATTTGCAGGCTGAAATCCAGGCATTCCTTTCTGGATGGTCCTTGTACTATCTTCTCCTGATTTCTACTTGTCATATCTTCTCCAGTTCCCTCTTCCCATCTAGGGCCAGGGGAACAGGTGGGGCAGCTGTGGGTGTGGGGAGAAATGGCTTGCAGGTGTCCTGCCTCCCCTTAGCTGTCCCCTCAACAGGATAATGGATATCATAATACTGCATTAGGGTTGGTGAAAAGGACAAATGTGTTAGTGTCTGTAAAGTACATACAACAGTGCCTGGTACAAGAGAAAGGTCATGTGAGTGTTAGCTACCATCATCATTGCTGTTACTGTCATCACTGGACTTCAGGAACCTTAAAGAGTGGCTTTAAAAAGTGGGTTTCAGGAAAGGAAAGTTAGAGAGATAATAAAAATCATGACTATTTACCAACCACTTCCTGTGGATAAGCACTGTGACAAGCACTTATCTTTATAACATTAGGAGCAAGTACTGGTACAGGTGCAGAAGCTGAGGCTTAGCTACCCAACCTACCCAACAATTAAGAGGCCAAGCAGGTATGCAAACCCATACTTTTGTGCTTTTAGCCAAGACACTTACCTATTCACAGGCAGGGAGGAGCACACGTTAGAAGAAAATCAAGAAGGGCAGGCTGGTTAGTAGAAGCAGAAGGCTGGTATGAGGGAGTAACTGGGGGTCAGGCAGGGAAGTCAGCGGGTACCAGATAGTGAGGGCCTTGAATAGCAGGATTTTATTCTTTAGGGACGAGGGAGCCATGGAAGGTAAACAAATGGCACTCTAGGAAAATGGGCCCTTGCAGATGTGCTGTGCATGGAATCAAGACAAGGGGTTCCCAGATGCAGACAAAGCAGTTAGGACATTATCCCACATGTTGAGGTCCTGAGGGTCTACACTGAGGTGGTGCCGGATGTGAGGACTAGGCGAGTGAGGGAGGTCATACAAAGGAAGCATCAACAGGACCTGGCTGGGACTGGCTGGCAGTAGGCAGAAATAGAGAGGGAGGAGAAAAGCAAAGGTTCGAGCCAAAGGGGGTGGTATTTAGTCCTCAGATAAAGTGGGAGCTAAGGCAAGTAGGAATTGGAAGGCTGTGATTCTGATCCTGATTACTCTGACCCTTGGTGGGGGGGTGTGGTATGTGCGGTCACTTCATCTCTCTGAGCCTCAGTTTTTTTAATGTATAAAATGGGGATAACTATGCCTGCCCTCCCATCTCCTGTAACCGAGGAGGTTCACATGAGACCATGGGCGTGAAGGTGCTTTGACAGATGAGAAGGTTGTACAAATACAATGCACTGATTAGTATTAGTCGCCCTGGCAAGACAACCAGACCAACAAGCCAGACCAGGATAGAGCCTCAGCTCATTTATACCCATCTGGATGACAGGCTCGGGTTCAAGTTTTAGAAGACCAGCATGTCCACCTGCAATTGAAAATCTTCCTTTGGAAACCACATGGGGCAATAACCACTAGCTCTCACCGAGCCTTGGCCACCAACCTCCTGAATGAGGCTCATTCCTAACAACAGAGAAGCTGCTTCTTTTCTTTCCCAGAAGACAGACCCATTAAAAAAAAGCTCAGCGGCCCCAAAGGGAACTCTGGGCATTGCACAAAGGAAAAGTCTGTATTCTCACACTGAAAACATAATTAAAACAACTCTGCCTCCTTTATCTGAGACATGGAAGAAAAATGAGAGGGAAGACGACAGAAAGAAAAAGCCCTTATCTCTCATTTTGTAAATGAATTTTTTTTGGAGGAGGGGCTTATAGCAAATGGTCACTACCAACTCATATCCATTGCAGATGATGCCTGAGTGTACTGAGCAGAACCTGGCACACGGCTGGGACAGTTCTCGGTGCCTGGAGGGGTACAGGAAAGCTGTGCACCACCGAAAGGGGAGGCAGCAACAGGTGTAAAGCTGTCCCAGCCCACGTTCTAGGACAGGTTTGCTGCCCTCGCACTCCCAACCAGCTGCCTTACCCAAACCCGCCACAGCAAGTGGAGAGATTACCTCCTCCGTGTCTCCCTTCTCTGCCCTGCCTCCCTGCAGATTGTCCCTGTCCCCTGCCACCCTGCCTCGTTCTTTTCAGAGCATGTTGTCTCAACGTTGAAATATTCCCCCGATCCGTTCTCCACACAGCTGTTCAGGTCAGGATTAAGTAGAAAGGAAGCACAACAAAACCAGGAAAAACAAGAAAAGCGAATAACAGATGAGAGGCAGTGGAGAAGAGTCCCCCAGCATCCACGTGCCACCACCTCTGTGATGTGAGATGGAAAGTCAAAGAAGGAGTTTCCTTCTGCCCTCTGGGGTGGGTGCCGGGCACGAGCCTGAGATCACCCGGCCGGGCAGAATCTCGGCGGAGCAAACCCACAGGATGCCCAGGTTCCCTTTGGCGGACTACGGCTGGTGGCAGACGGAGTGCGATGAGGGTTAACAACACAGATGGTGGCC
This sequence comes from Callorhinus ursinus, assembly GCF_003265705.2. NCBI lineage: Eukaryota > Metazoa > Chordata > Mammalia > Carnivora > Otariidae > Callorhinus > Callorhinus ursinus. The sequence goes on along the minus strand of NW_027397089.1, from coordinate 19,882,031 downwards.
AGTGAGTGTGGAATTTAAGGAAAACAACCCCACAAAGGGTTTTGTGGTGATTTAATTAAAACATTCAGTCACAGAGTCAGTAACAGAAGCAACCAGGAATGAGGAGGCGTGGGCACGGGTGAGAAGAAACTCTTGGGAGAAGATTGGACAGTGCGGGAGCTGATGAGGCACAGAGCCCAGGAGAGAGGCTGTCCTGGGAGGGCGGGGCGGGGGCAGGAGACACGTGCCACCTGACTGGAGGCTGGGAGCTGGGGAAGAACAGCACCTGCACACCCTTCCCTCCACGAAGCCCCAGGCACCTCAGGGGAGCTCGGAGGGGCTGTCACGACCTCTTGGCCATGGTCCACCCTGAGGCCTGACCTTGCAGACCAGGGAAGGCCCGTGGAAGAGCTGGAACGGTGGTCTGCAAGGCGGAGCGACAGCGTTTACGCTACGGTTAGTCTGGGAGTGCAGAAACACACAGGGGTTACGATGGTGGGAAACTCCTTCCAACCAGCTAACGGGAAATGGGTCAGAAAGTTAAAGATCATGTTTCAGCACATTTAGACTTTCAGCAGAGTACCGTGAAGCCTCTTGCTTCCTACAGGTTCTTATTTTAATGAACCCAGTAGATCAAGACTTTTCCTTGAGGGGCGCTCAGCATGAGCTGGTGGACCTCTGAGAGCTGCCTGCTCATTTACTAAGGCCTGTCGATTCTAATGCCTTTATGCTCCCCCATCTCCCACTGTTCTCTTTGCCATGGTTCAGACTCTAATCTTTTCTTCTCCTGCATTATTGAAACAGCCCCGTTAAATGGTCCCCACCTGTGGTCTCATCAGCTTCGCCTTCCAACCTACCTCCTCCCACCTTCCAGACTGATGCCTGGAAGTCACGCAGCTGATGGGCTCACCCAGCTGCCTAACATCCTCCCTGGCTCCCTGTTGTCCATGGTTGCATTCCTTGATGGTAAGACTCCCCTGAGATGGTTGCTAAAATAGATTCACAAGTCCCCTCCCCTTGAGATTCTAATGTACAGGTCAAGGATGGAGCTCCAGAACTATATTATAAATAAACATCCTAGTTGATCTTGTGATCAGGACCATGCGGGAAACACTGTTGATAGTGTATCACTGACCTCTTACTTGTAAGAAAGGTCTATGTTGGGCCGCTATGTGCCCCTCCATTCTCATTATCTTTGTACCTTGACAGCTGAGCTGCATCTCTGGGCATCAGTTGCTGGAGGCCAGCCAGTCCGGGTTCAGGAACTGGCATGCCAAACCAGAGGCCTGTTCAGAATACCAACCGCTAGACAGTTCAAGCTTGTCTACAAACAAATCACCCAACTCTGGGCTGGTAGAAGGCAGGACTGGGGGTGCACCTGTTGTAGAGAGAGAGAGAGGTTTTTTTCCCGTTTCTTTCTTACAAAAATGATAGAATAACAGACTGCAGGTAGAAGGGGGAAAGCAATTAAAAAAACACCTTATATAAATAACTTGTGGTGTTCGCTGCCTCCTGTTGTTCTGAGACAAATAGCTTAGTAAGTAAACCAAGGCAAGGCAGACGTTATGGTAACAGCACTAAAACTAGCTTTGCCGTGATCCTCTGAATTGCATGCACCTGAAGTTTCAGAGCTCCAGATGGCAGAATCGTGAAGTCGGCAGAACTTGCTTTGACATCCTCAAACCTCTCCCTCTGGCTTCTCCTCTCATCCTGTGTTGCCTCTCTCGGATGTTTGGTGTCTTCATTTGGGATCCAGATACTTGGAGCCCTCCACCACAGATCCCTTCTTGGCAGCCATCTGCCCCACTCACCCCTCTGCTGATCCCATTCCCATCCTACCCCCAATCCCTCATTTCATGCCTTCATCACTTGCTCTCAAGATGGGAACCAATCTGATAAGCCAACCCCTACTTAGGTTTCAAGGCCTGTTAGTAACTCCCTTCTGGAAGTGTATGTTTTACTGGGGAATGTCTGGGAGGACAAAACTTCACCCAGGGTTTAATTTATGGGTGAAATCTTAGGAGGGTATTAGAATTAAGAAAAGATTGCTATCATTTCCCACCGATGGCTTTAACCATTGTACTTGAGCCACTAGCAGTGTGCTGGCACCAAGTGGGTACTTGATAGGCTGGCGTAATGCCTTGGACCGCAGAAAGATTGGTCTCTGACAACTGGATCCCATCTGGATTTTCTTGGCCCATTAAATGTTAATATAACTGTTGTCTGACAAAGGGGATTAAATATGTATTTAATGAAAATGATATAAGTTAATTTTGCTATTTCTGAAGATTTTTCATTTAAATAATATCCAAATTGAAAAAAATCTATATCAGACCATAAGACAATATTTATGATTGGAGGTTTACTGATTTATGGTTTAATAAAATACTATGACTCCCAGTCTGCCTCCAATTATCGGGGTCTTAGCATAAGAGTTTCCCTTATCCCTGGTGAGTCTGCTGGTCTCCAGTTCAGTGTTCTCAGCCACAAGCCCAAGTTTCCTGTTTGGATCATCTTCCCATGACCTGCTCTCATTCCAGGATGGAAGGTTCTTTGGTCTAAACAGTGTTCAACATGGATAGAAGTATCACTCCCTGTATTAGTTTCCTAGGGCTGCCAAAACAAAGTACCACAAATTGAGAGGCTCGAAACAACAGAAATTTACCCTCTAGCAGTTTTGGAGGCTAGAAATCCAAAATCAAGATGTGGCCGGAGTCATGCTCTCTCTGAAGGCTCCGGGGAGTATCCTTTCTTGCCTCTCCCTAGCTGCTGGGGGGTACCAGCAATCCTTGGCATTGCTAGACTTGTAGACACATCACTCCAAATTCTGCCTCTGTCTCCACAGGGTACTCTCCCTGTGTGTTCGAGTTATTGTTTTCTTATAAGGACACAAGTCATTGAATTAGGGCCCACTGTGATCTAGTATAACTTCATCTTAACTGATGACATCTGCAAAGACCCTATTTCCAAACAAGGTGATATTCTGAGGTTCTGGGTGGACATGAGTTTGGGGGGGGACACTATTCAACCTGATAGACTCCCCTTGGCATTTCTGCCCTCAGTTTCCAAGTTCTGTGTGCAGTGAGCCCATCTAAATGCCCATCAGTTTCTTCTTATTCTTCCTGACTCACTTCTCTTTGCTAATGGCCTTAAGCTATTTCTGGAGAGTAAAATGTTCTCACTCTGATTTTCCCATTGCAGGGGCTGAAAATCTTTTGGCTAAAGAGGGCTAGGGCAGAGAGTGGTTGGTGCTTCGGTAAACTGGTTCCTCATCTCCCTGCACACAAAACTTGACTATGTTTCTCAGCCTGTCTTCCAATCAGGTGTAGCCTTGAGACCAGGTTCTAATCCTGGAATTAGATGGAATCTGAAGGGAAATCATGGGTTCCACTCCCAGGATTGGTCCATGACCACCTCCCATGCAGGATCCTGCAAGCTCTTTCCTTGTCTGCTAGTGTGAGGCAAACGGGCAGAGTAGCCTTGAAAGCTGTGTGCTAACAGTGGCAGAGCTGGGAGTAGAAAGGGGCTGGATTTCTGTATCACTTCCTAAAAGAGAGTGACCTATAGGTAAGAAGCACCATTTTGGATTTTATACAAGCAAGAAACAAACTTGGATTTCATTAAATTTGGGGGTTTGTTTGCTGTAGGTGTTAGTCTATTCTGATTAACTAGGGGTCCAGTCCAATGCCACGTGTATATTTAGTGGCAGAGGCATCAGCTTCAAAGACCTGTTTCTTCTGATTCTCATTCCAGCATTCTTGTCACTTAACTGCCACACACCAGTTGAGTTTCACTTATTCCTATGACGCAGTATTTATTTCTCTGTGACAAATTTTAAGACCACTTGTTTCTTGGCCTGAGTCCATGCGTTGAAACATAGACATGTAAGGTCATGAGAATCAATAGGGACACTGACATGTCCATTTCTTCTGAGCATCACTGGGCACCTCATCCATGATGATTTTTATTCTGTATCTTAGTCTGTTTTGGTTTCTCTAACAGAATACCCCAGACTGAGTGGCCTATAAACAGTAATTTGTTTCTCACAGTTCTGGAGGCTGGAGGCTGACTCCATGCTTGGTGGAGACCCACTTTCTGGTTCATAGATAGTTGTCTTCTTACTATAACCTCACAAGGCAGAAGAGATGCAGGAGCTCCCTGGGGTCCCTTTTATAAGGGTGCAAATCCCATTCATGAGGGGTCCACCCTTATGATCTAATCACCTCCCCAAAAGTTCCACCTCTTAATACCCTCACAGTGGGCATGAGGTTTCAACATAGGAATTTGGAAGGGACATGAATATTCAGTGGACAGCATTCTATATTGGTTTTATGATTTTTTCCAACTATTACCACTGAATTTCATTTAAAGCCCTCTTGTGCTTTCCTTCTGATACCGGTGTGCCCTTTGGTTTTCTCTGTGGAAGACTGTTCTACTTCAGGATGAAACTTCCTTCAGCCAGGCCTGGGTGCCCATCTAGCTGTTACCTCACTACGTCTGAGACACTTTGGTTCCATCCAGAGTGTCCTCCTTGACTATCAACCAGGGGTTGACCTCCCAATTCTTAACTTCTCTTCCAAGGACACTTCCCTTAACTTGTAAGTGTCAGGAACCCAAATGCCAGCCACAGTGCTATCACGTTGAAGTGTCAATATCCTTCCAGATTTTCTTTCCTGTGGGGGGGATTCAGGACTCCCATAGAGAGTGCATGGAACTGCTCAGTATTGGTGTAAGAGGGAGCGGGGCTGGCTTTGATCTATTCCCACCCCCACTTTGTGGATTCCTAAAATCACTTTGACCTCTGGCTGTCTGACTCTTCAAAGAGCTGCACATTTCTTATTCTACCTGAGTATGTCTAGGTTTGTTATATCTGTTAAGTATTTTCTTTTCAACCCCCTTGCTTCCCTTTATCCCCTGATTTAAAAAAAAATCTTAAAGCTTATTTTTCTAAGTTGAATGTCACGGGGCTATTTTCCACTTTGTTTAGTCTATTTGTATCATTATTCTACTGTTCTCTTGCTTGTACATGCTCCCAACTGAGCATGAACATACCATTCCCAACCACTTCCAGATCATTAATAAAGCTGTGAAGGAAGACAGGTTTTTACCCCAAACCCTGTGGCACCAATTAGACATTTACCCCTAAATGGGCTCCTTGGCAATTTATCATTACCCTATCGTCTTTCAGCTAGTGCTCAATCAATGAGGCTGGGTTCTTATCCAAGCCAATTTTAAACTAAGTTTCTGAGGAAACTTTCTTGAGACCAATTGCCTTTCTCAATCTGTCTACTCTCTTCCAGCTGCTCAGTTTGGAACACAAAAACCTGCCAGACCATTTATTGGGCTTAAGAATTGTTCAGGGTGGTAGCATTCATCTCTTTTTATTTCCAACAACTTTCCCCGTCTTGAGGAAAGGAGGTCAAAAGAGAACTAAATCACTGGGGACTATTCCCTTCTGTATTACCAGAGACTGACTCGTTGCTGAGATGGGGTTGGAAGGGGGAGTAAATCTTCTATTCTAGGCAAGACCTTGATCACCCAGTCCTGCTTCCCAGACATACCCAGATGCAGATTCTAGATAAAGATCTAGCTAAAGCAGGGGCGCCTGGGTGGCTCAGTCGTTAAGCGACTGCCTTCGGCTCAGGTCATGATCCCAGGGTCCTGGGATTGAGCTCTGCATC
>NW_027397089.1:19872611-19876271 GCF_003265705.2 Callorhinus ursinus | reverse complement strand
CCCCCCCCCCCCCCCCCCCAGCTTGTGTTCTCTCTCTCGCTGTGTCTCTCTCTTTCAAATAAATAAATAGAAAAAAAAATCTTAAAAAAAAAAGGATCTAGCTGAAGGAGGCCAGTGACACAGGTGGGTGCCCGCCCACTCATGCTTAAGAAATCTAAGGATCAAATCATAATTATTGAGCATGGATTATGTTTTGAGAATTGTGCCAGAGATACCTGTACAAGGCTAAAGAAGCTACAGCCTACACCCTCAGATGGTTCCAAGTCTGGAGGTGGTAGAGAGTTGCAAAACTCAACAACCAGATTATCTGTCTCTCACCTCTTGCCTGAAAACTGTTGGTCCCTACTGGGGCTTGAGATATTAGAGGGTCCTGGCAAATATGAATATATTTGAGATTATATTACCTGGCAAAACAATACATTAACATCTATGAATCATTACCCCTCTCAGTTGGGTTAGGTTATTACAGAATGGGATGTGAACGGGTACTTTTCTTGGATGACTTATTTAAATGAGAAACTATAATGGAGAAAGCCTGGGTATCTGAGTCAGCTCCAGCACTAGGAATCTGTGGAGGACACCAGCACTAGGTGGAAAGCTCTCTGGGGCTGTTCTTCTAGGCCACTGTCCCAAAAGATGGTGCTGGAGTCCCTGCACCAGAATCACGGAGGTGATCAGGTTGCAGATTCCTGCATCCCATCTTAGAAACTGAAGTTTCTGAGTATGAATCTGTATTTTGAACCAGCACACCTGGGTAGTTCTAAATCAGGAATTTTAAACCTGGGGTTCACAGACATGCTAGAGCAAGGTTCTAAAACTTTAGCACACAAAAAAATCACCTGGAGAATAGGATCAAAGGCACTAGGATCTAAGCCTTACCGATTCTTCTTCAGCAGGTCTGGGGTGGGGCAGGGAGTCTGCCTGCATTTTTTATTAGCATTCCAGGTATCTAATGCGGGTGGCCCAGGGACCTCACAATGAGAAACTACTGCCTAGGGGGTCTCGGGAGTTCTATGCTCTGCCAGCCCCATCCCTCCATCCCATTCCCTGACAACTTACATGCAAACCTCCCACATATGTGCCACTGTGCCACTTTATAAGGAAAGTCTTTTGCTTTTTTCCAATCCCCAAAAGCATTTAAGCCCAGGAAAAAAGGTTAAGACACATTGAGGTAGATGCAGGCCCTTCTTACTGGTTCCAATACTTCCTTCACCTCTGTGCAAGCAATGCAGAAGAAAAAAAAAATATGCATCAGCCAGCAGCTGCAGAAACTGCTCCCTCAGGTAAGCTGTTGGCTACTCAAATAATGCATAAGCCCTGTCCCAGCACAAGCTGGAGGACAGGAGCTCACTGGAAAGCATTCGAGCTCCAGGCTCTGATTCATCCCTCTCACTGCCCAGCCTTCAGGCATTGTTTTAGGGAAGGCAATTTTAAAATTAAATACTACTACTAATAATTTGTTTATATCACTCTCCTTGACTTGTAGTGAAGCCAAGCACCCAAGTTTTCACCTGTGTTTGCCCTAGCTCCAATTATAACCTCGTGAGGCTTTGTTGTTGTAGTTTATTTCCTTTTCTGTTTTCAACTTATTTTGTGTTCAAACAGAAAAGAAAAAAAAAAAAGGATGTGCAGATGTTGCTTTTATCTAGCAGTCAGGTTGGTGGAAAAAAACACAAAAGACTTCAAGGCCAGAATTTTTGAAGTGCCAAGTTACCAACCTAAGCAGTCCAAGGACACTGCACAATGGAGGGAGGAAAACTTGAGCTTCGGAGGCTGCAAGATCTCAGCAGCTGCTTCCTGTGTGATTCTGGGAAGGAAGTGGACACTCTCTGAGCCTCAGTTTCCCTATTTACATGTAGGCAGATGTCCTTGATCCACCTCTGGGGCATGGGGGCTGACATTTTCTCATCCTAGCCAAGAAGATTCAGTGTGTCTTTCTCCCTCCCAGGGCATGGCTCTCCACCCCCGGTGATGGAGCCGTGTCCAGGTTACTGCGGATTTCGTGTAGAAACGGAGGAGGGATTTACACCACGCACCTCCATAGTAAAGCCCTGTAAAGCCTCTAAGGCAGGTCTTCTCTCCCACGTCTGTCCAATTCCCTGCTAATCGATAGCACCTCTCTTCTCTGCTTCACACAGTGCCCAGAATCACTGGCTATGCTTTCTTGGTCTCTCAACTTCCCACATCCCCGTCCCCTCCCCGGTCCTGCAGGTCTCTAAAACCATGGTTCACTTTCTCATTGCTCAGACCCTGTGCCTCCAACTTGCCACCATCGGGTGCTCAGAAAATGAGGACATCCCCCACCCTCACTGGCCCCTTCCCTTGGCAAACCAAGCAGTTCAGCAGTTCGATACTCTTCATATTAAGTACACCTTTCCTCCCCCTTTGTAGGGCCTTTGAATGAGTTCAGCCTTTCTCATGTCACGCATGAACAGTGCTAGATGGAGGAGGTCCTCACGGCGAGGGCTACTGCTAGGGCCTCCGGCCACCCTGGTGGCCGAGGGAGCCGTATGAGTATCCCTAACTCAGCCGAGACATACCCACTGCACACAGAGCCTGGTCTCTGCAGACAGAGGCTAAGAAGAGCCAGCACATCTCTCATCTATCAAAGAGGGAAATAATGCCTGTTGCTAGGGCTTTCCTAAGGTCTAAGTGAAACAACACCTGTAAAACCACCCAGCCGGAGTGTCTTGGCGTTAGGAGTTGTTTAAGGAGGGAACTTTGGTTAGACCTAGACTTCGTCTTCTCATTGACTCGCTTTCCTGGCAAGAATTCTTTTTGCTGGGAATTCCTTTGCTTCCCTACATTTCTGTTTCGTTTTTTTAAAAAATACTCAGAAAGTCTCTCAACTTATTCCTTTGAAGCCACACGGCTGAAGTTAATTATCTTCACTGTTTGCGAGGAGTTGCAATTCACTGGGCCTTGATTGTGGTCGGCCCTGGAATGCACTACATTTGGTTTATGATTGGTATCTTTTAACCCCACCTGCCCTTGTTCCTTGCCCTCACTGTCAGTATCCCACATTCGCCCTCTGGAGCCTCCCGCCGCTGATGGCTCATGTCCTACACCGCTTCATCTCATTCTGTTCGTCTGTTACCACTCACTCCTGGGTTAGACCAAGAGTTCCCTCCAATTGACGGAGCCTATAACTCTCACATTGTCATGCATTTTGCCCCAATATGTCAATTTCAATCACTCATCTGTGGATAATCTCCTTTGCAGATTATCACGGAACCACTAAATTTCATAGCGGAAGATAATTTTTAGATCGGTTAGGATGGGTCTTATTATTTTGTTCCTCACCCTGCTTCGGTCACACCAGCCTCCTTGCTGGCACAATTTCCCCAGATACCCCTTTGACCCCCACACTTACCTCTTTCAAGTCTTGGCTCAAATGTCTTCTTTATGAGACTTTCCCCATTAGGCCCCATTGCCACCTGACCTCTTCCCACTTTTTTGACTTCTAATATTGTGTGTGTGTGTGTGAGAGACAGAGAGAGAGGGGGAAAGGTATATATTTAGAGTTACCTGTTCCCACTAGAATGTAAGCTCCAGTAGTGCAAGGATTTGTTCTTTCTCTTTCTCACTAGGTATCCCCTATATTAATATATATCTCCTTCTAAAATATATAGAAGGAGATATATATATATATATATATAT
>NW_027397089.1:19812404-19867611 GCF_003265705.2 Callorhinus ursinus | reverse complement strand
ATACCCTGGCACATAACTACTTGTATATAGTTGTTGAATGAATAAATGACTTATTTCAGATAACATATGGACCCAGAGAGGTGAAATGAAGTATCCAAAGTCACACAGCTACCTGGAGGTAGAATCAGGAAGTTACCTCAGGTCTGTTACAAAGTTCAACATCTTTCCTCTGCCTCCAGCTGCCTCCATTATCAACCACAATCCATAGCGCTGTGCCCTGAGGGTCACAGCTCCTAGGACAAGGCAAGGGGATGCTCCAAGTCTGGCCTTCAGCAAAGATTAAAGACTATAATGCCTTTAATGTCTTCATTATCTGTTCTCCATAAAAGCTGCTTCTTTCACTATGTTTCAGCTATGCTGCTCTTTCTTCAACTCTTCAAATCTACTTCAGGACCTTTGTACATACAGTTCCATAGAATGCTATTTGTCCAGCTTCTCCTTTGTCTCATTTTTCATCCTTCAAGCTTCCACTTCAATGTGCTTTTTTGAGAATGTGTCCCTTACTACCACATCAAATCAGTTTCAGTTTTTTCTCTTCATATTTTTCTTCATAATATTTGTCACTATCTATTTGTGGTTATTTGTTAAGTTATTCTCCTCCTGTAGGGCAAAGGCCATTTTTACTTTGTTCACCTTTGCCTAGCCAGTGCCAACAGTGTCTTTAATGAATGAATCAATGAATAAATCTATTATTGAATAAAATGCAAAGGATGTAGGGGTTATTATGCATTATTTCATATTAGCCATCACAACCACTTTTTGAACACATAACATCTAAAGAAGCAACTATCAGTGGGTAAAACGCCCTACAAGCTAACCACAGGTTGTCTGAGGAGACTTCACAACATACGCTATTGTTGTTTATATTTGACTTGATATCTCTTCATCATGGTAGAAACCCAAGATCCAGAAAATATACGTCCTATTGTATATGTATATATGTAACCCTGCAGGTCCCTACTTATAAATTAAGTTTTATCAAACTGTAATAACACTTAAATTCATGTCCAATTCAAGCCTTTTGGGAATATCTTGTCTAATGTCTGTCTTGTTAGACTATACCTAATTGGAATTTGAAACTATTTTAATAGATCACTGAATACATATTCACTGAGAACTTACCTAGTGCCCACCCCTGAGAAGAATATAAGAAAGCTCTAAGATAATAACCCTGTTCTCAAGAAACAGACTATTTAGTAGGATGAACACACTTTATACACAAGATGCCACAAATAGGATTATACTCCATAATGGGTGCATTTAGCAGGACTGACAGTAAGTACAATGGAATTCAGAGGGACGAAAACAAATGTGTGCCGGTCTTAAGGGAAAGGTTTATGAATGAGGTGGCATTTAACTGGACTTTGAATGATGGGGGAGTATCAATAAAAATATTTATTGAGTGCCTACTATGCATAAGATACTGTACTAAAACCTAAGGCAGATACAAAGAATGATAAGACAGGGTCTCTGCTCTTGGCAAGTTTTTGATCTAGTTGTAGAGACCAGACATAAATTAGTGAAAAGTTAAATAACATTATGAGAGATAAATAGCAGCTTAAGACAACAGCAGCACAGGAGATGTCAGAAGGCATTGTGTGATTAATTGCTCAAGGAATGGGGCACCTGGGTGGTTCAGCTGGTTAAGCATCTGCCTTTGGCTCAGGTCATGATCTTAGGGTCCTGGGATCGAGTCCCACATCGGGCTCCCTGCTCAGCGGGGAGCATGCTTCTCTCTCTCCCTCTGCAGCTACCCCTGCTTGTACTCTCTCTCTTTCTCTCTCTCAAATAAATAAAATCTTAAAAAAAAATCACTCAAGGAATGATGTAGATATTCAAAGCTCTAGGAGCTCAAAGAAAATGGGCCAGGAAGACTTCTCAAAAGACATAGGACTTGGATTTGTGTTGGAAGGATGGGTGGATGTGATTGACTAAGATGATGGGAAATGAGAAAAGACATTTTCATGGAGGAAGGAACAGTAGAGAATGACATCAGCAAAAGTGTAGAGGCAGGGAAGGAAAACCAGGTGTCAGAGGAAAACTGAATGAACTAGATTGGCTAGAGCAGATAAAAAATTGTGGCACAGAGTAGTAGTAAAGGGGGAGAAAAATGAAGACCAGATTGTGAAGGCAATGAAAACTATAGTATTGTGTTTACATATCACCTTCCTCACAATGAAGAGACACTAAGGATTTTGCACAAGGGCATGGTGTTTCTGAATGATTGTCTGGCACTGTAAAGAATGGCTTTGAAAAGAGCAGCTGTTTAGGAGGCTGGCACAGAGGTCTAAGCATGAGGCTAGAAGGAACTAGCAAGGCCAGGGATTGCCATTCACCTTGGAAAGTGGGTAGACATAAGAGAGAGAAACTGTGGAAGAAAAATCAACAAGTTTTCATGGCTGGATGAATATGGGGTTGAAGAGAGAGTTGGGCCAAATGTGGGTCTTGAATGTTTCATACCTGGATTTCAGGAGGAATTGGTAACACCCACTCACCTACACACATGCACATACACACATACATTTATTTATTTATTTATTTGTTTGTTTGTTTGTTTGTTTGTTTGTTTATTTAGTGTGTGCTATTTGCCAGAGCCTGGGCTTTGATGTTGAAAATACCAAGATGAATAAGACAGGACCCTGAATTCAAATTTCTTACAGCTTAAAGTGAGATGACAATAGTCTAAAGGCAATTTCAGGGTGCCCCATATCTTCCAGAAACACTAATAGGCAATGTCATATAGAGAAGTGTAGGAACCAGGAGGAGGAACTTTAGATTTCAGTTATATGGAAAGGGAGGTAGAACTTTATTTTAGATGCATAGAACTCCAGGTAAGGTAAATGTCCAGAGGCAAAGGCAAATGTAGGTTTAAAGCTCAATGCAAATATGGGGAGGGAAATGTAGATCTGGGAGGGCTTTATTTAAAGTAGCTGTCTCCATAAGAAAAAGTACTGAGAGAGAGGAGATGGAGACCAGAGTCTGCATCTTAGACTACAGCTATGTTTAGAATGGACAATTTAGATATCAACTACAATAAGATAAGTGCAATCAAAACAGAGTTGAGCAGCGCATATTACTTGAAGTAGGGAGGCTTTAACAACAGTGGGGGCTGCTCTGCAGAGATCAAGATGGGGGATTAAAGAAAGGTTATGGAAAAGGTTTAGTTAGGCAAAGAACCCTCTGGTCCCAAACGTTCTGACCAAAGACTGGATAACCCCATCACGGCTATCACAGAAGAAAAATCCCAAACTTGGTGGGAAATTGGGTTACATTAGTGCTTTTTAACTATGTTTTTTCAAAAGTGTAGTTAAATAATGGTAGCAAAGTGTACAGGTTTATAAATGATTTGTTTTTTTATAATAATAAATCAAAGCACATTAATTTATCCAAATAATTTTGTATTCACTGACTTGCATTTAGATATGGTTCCTTGAGTGGGAAAGAAAGGCAACTTACCTAGGAATTGGGCATAACTCCCAGCCTATGGCATGCCCACCAACATCAGTGGTTCATACAACTCTCAATAGCACTGGTGTGTATGGTTGAAAAATGAGGAGCGGGTTAAACAAACTACAGGTTCTCTTGTAACTCCATATTTCTATCACACAGTGACTTAACAGTTCAAGACCATGGGTTGCAAGCTTCTGAAGGATGGGGAACATGTTTTGCACCCCTCAAGATCTGATACACTAGTAAGCACTTGATCATTTTGTATAAGAATGAACTGATGGAGGCCATCAGGAGTGCAGTATAGGTTCAGTGGAGCCGGAAGAATTTTTTAGTATTTGGTCAGGAAGATGATTAAGAGATTGGAAAATGGAAGTAAAATAAAAGGGGGTAGCTTTTGCAATAGCTTCCTCTCTGTGAATGGTCATTGCATTAGGACAAACATCTGTGCTTTGATAAGAGTGACTCAGGTTGGATATAAGAAAGCCCTTCCTGGCAATAAAGGCTGATAGATACTAAACTGAGATTGTTAAAAATAATGTGAATTATAGATCTCTGAAAGTGCTTGAAAAATGAAAGCAATCCATGCCTGAGGTTTTAGCCCTCTTCTCTTCCCCTCAACGATATAGCAATCCTGGCCTCCATCTCAGATTTCTCTCCTTGAAACATGTATCGGAGTGAATTTTCTGTTTATGAGAGTATTGATACTAACCACCTCTGGACCACTCTCGGGGACCTAACTCAGTCTATTACGTCTCCTAGAAAATGAAAATGACTTAGTGCATCTGCACTGAACACTAAGCTGTGAATGTCAGAGAGTAAGGTGCCACTAGCAATGAGCAGTGAGTGTGAGAGGAGATGGTTGTGTGTGTGTGTGTGTGTGTGTGTGTGTGTGTGTGTGTGTGTGTGTTCTATGTAACTGGTTCAGCCCTCCCTCCATTCAGAGGTCTAATGTGCTTGTTCTCTCTTCCTCATAGGAAGATCCAGCATCACTGCTTGTTGTGAACTGTAAGTTTTATTTTTCATCCAAATATGCCAGGAGTGGAAATCATGGACATGATTCCATTATACTTCATTTTCCCCAACTCTTTCCTGCCCTACTCTCTGTTTACCTTCATCCATTGATGGATCATCTTGCACTGTGGCCCGACATTTGCTACGGGCATTGCTGGAGCCTTTAACAATGTTGTCTTCACTTGACAGGTGGCACTCTGCTGGCGACAGGGTCAGAGAAACTTGAACACAAATTTTTGCCCTCCACCACTTGGCCTCAATCTGGATACTCCCTTCTCTTCTCCTCTGTCAGCTTTCTGCTCCCTTTTCCATTCTGTTGCCTCTGCCAAATTCATATTCAAAGATGCTTTGAACATAACACAAATACTGCCAGAGCTAATTATAATTGCACATGGATTTTGTTACATGACGTAGATGTTCTTCTAGCCTGAACATTTCAAATTGACCTATGAGAGGTAAAAGGAATTGGCATGTGATTATTTTTCCCAGCCTCCCCTTCTCTCTCTTTGGTTTCTATTGAGGGGAACACTTTTTTTCTCTTCCCCGTGTGTGTCTATTTTTATTCCCTCTCCCCTGAACCCTTATTTAAATCTAACATGTTGATGAATTCCACTCCATGCTCAGTATTCATTAGCAGAAACTACAGCTCAGTTCAGTACAGGTGGGTATGAATTCATAGGATTCCCTAGAGGCCAGAGGCGGAGAGATGTGAGGCTGAAGTGGGGAGAAAAAATGTCATTAAGCACTGATTTGAATGCTCTGTGCACTTGGGGCATAGTTGTGTCAAGTGGGAGAAAGGGGAGATCTTGAGACATGATCCGGGGGAGTCCCCTAGGTCAGCAGGACTCAGCGGTGGTAGGCATATGACATGGATTCCAAGGAAGGTAGGGAGTTACGATGGAAAGAATGTAAACTCGCAAGCAGGCTGTCTGTGTTCAACTTGCCCCTGCAGATCTTACCAGCTGCTTGATCTTGGGCATGACCCTTACTGACCTGAGCAGTTTCCTTTGAAATGGGGTAGTAACAGTTCCTATCTTACAAGGCTTAGGGAAGAAACTAGAGAATGCTTATAGAAACATTCAGAACAATGTCTAGAATATAGAAAGTAATCAATAAGAAGTAGCTATCATTATGTGTTGTCCCCTTTACTATTGTCCCTCTGTAATCAGCAATTCTATGACTATTATTTCTTCAACTATCTCTGTGACAAGTTCTTAGTTCATGAAAATGATGTTCGAAACCAATCATTAGCCTTAGAAAAAAGGAGTAAAGACAAGGACAATTTGTCCCTTAGATAATTCTAATAATTCTAGATTGATAACAATTTATTATGTTTTCTACATTATCCAAGACATTAATCTGCTGTTGATTTGTCTCAGTTATATCTTAGTTGTGATATATGTATATATATACACACACACATATATATGTACACACACACATATATATATACACACACATATGTATATGTGTGTGTGTGTGTTTATGCAGCGTACATAACAGGATGCTGAGTGAAATGTTTCCTATCATGTCAGGATCTCTGCAGCAGGAGACTGGGGAGGTGGGGGTAGCTCACAGGTCTGAGAGCGGGAGGACCGAGGGGTGGAAGAGATCAGGCCTGAGCTGAATCTTCTTTATCAGAGGGTTGTGCTGGGGGTAGGCTCCTATGGCATTCTGAAGAACTCACACACATGTCTGAGGAGAGACAGCCCACAACTGGGAGCCCACTGCATTGGGCTCATTGTATGAGTTAGAGAAATAGCCACAAGCAGCAGAGAAAGGACCACCACAGTGACCAGCTGTGTAGGGAGACATTTGTCCTCCTCTCTCTATTTGCCCCCGACCCCAACATTATTGGAAGCATCAGGATTTGCAGGGATAGGGCATAGGAGGTATCTCAGCATCAGATCACAGACCCAAGTCCCAGCTTATTATGGGTTAAATTGCATCCCCCCAAAAATATGTGTCCCCTAACCCCCAGTACCTCAGCTTTGGAAGTGGGGTCATTATGGTGGGCTCTAATAATAAGAAAAGGGGAAATTTGGACACAGGCATACACAGAAGGGGGGTGATGTGAAGAGACACAGAAGAGTGCCATGTGAAGACTGGAGTCATGGTACCCAAGCCCAGGAACATCTGGGGCCACCAGCAGCTGGAAGATCCAAGAAGTCCTCCCCTAGCACTTTCAGGCAGAGCGTGCCCCTGCTGACACCTTGAGTTTGGACTTCTAGCCTCCAGAACTGTGAGACAATGAGTTTCTGTAATTCTAAGCGCCCCCGTTTGTGATGCTTTGTTACAGCAGCCTTAGAAAACTAATATGTAGCTCAGTGCTGTGGCAAAGGGAGGGAAGGAGACATGATTTAAGTCCACTGAAACTTGAAACTGGGCTGCATTTTAAGAGCCAAAAATGACCGGAAAATTATGGAACCTGCCTAAGATCTTATTAAAGGGTGTGCTATGTATTAGGAAAAGGAGGTTCTACAGAGCAAGATGGAAGCAGTGATTGGAAAAAATACAACTATTTTATGTATACACCCCACCGAGTTCTGACTGCTCAATAAACCAGTTACACACAGATTCAAACATTCTCTGCCCACCAGAAGCTTGGGAACATTGCCAGGATTACTCTCAGGCTGCATGCTTGTTGCCATGACAATGTAGGTAAGAAACAATCGTATAACTTCCCTAGCTTATAGACTAGAACCAGTGGTACTTCTAAATGCTCTAATCACTAATGCTTTGTGATTAAATCTAATGTTTAATGATGAACCCTCGGGACTGAATTCTGAGGAAACTCCAAGGGCAATAATGGAACTCCCTCAATGTAAGAACTATTTCATAGACAGCTTAGAGGAAAGACTCCCTTTCACATCTCGCCTTTGCCTCTAGATTAGTACAAGGAAGCTCCACACCCAAGAGAATCTCTATCATAGTCTAATTCCCGGTGGCCTCCATCAACCTCTACCTGGGTAATGGGCTTTGTTCTTCATCCCCAGTACATCCCACGGAGCTGCCCCATTAAGTTAATGCACAGTCCCAAGAAGGTGTGGGCTGCAAGCTGAGTTTCTGGGGTGGATGGCCACCCAGAATTTCTTCCCTGCTCCCTCCTGGAGACTGAAGGCAGGGAGGAAAGAGTTTTGGCAGGTTGGGAAGTCAGTTATGTTCATCCTGCTGGACCTCAGCAGGGCCTTATTGCTGTAATTAGCACTTCTCTCTTTCAGGACAGCAAGGGCAGCTCAGCCATGGCTTCCTCATTACAAACTTTCATTTTCTTTGTCTTTTGGGAGATGGAATGAATTAGGTTATTTTCCAACTTCCTTGATAAAACTAAATGGTTCTTGTTGGTATGCCTGGACATGACAACACTGGTATTTTTGGAAATGGTGGCAGCCTTAGAAGAGGAGGCATTGAAAGAGATGGTAAGGGATGTAGCGATGGCTAGGCGAGGCAGATGAAGACGTCAGTCTGGGCCCATCAGGGTGCTGTGGTGCCCAGAAGAGAGAGGACAGTCTAAGGAGTCTGAGAAGGGAAAAGGGAACTCTGCGAGTTATAAGTCTGACCCCTTTTAATATTTATCTCCTAGCATCCCAGGTACTCTTGGTGGGAAACCAGATTTCTTCCTCTTAATACCTAATCCTTCTCCCCATTGCAGTTGGGCCCTGGATGCAGATCCCAGGACATTTATTCCTGCTCCTTAGTTGCCTCTGCTGGGGAGAGTGGAAAGGGAAAATGGAAGCCAGGATTAAAGAGGTCTATTTCCTTTCTGTAAAACAAGCTGTGGGGAGCAGGGGTATTGCCAGATGCTTATGTCTCTAGCATTCTAAGAAAATCCTGTTTCTCTTTATAAATTGGACCTTACTGATCAATTTCTCTCTTCTAAAATCCATGTTCCTTGGCTTCTGGGATTCCACACTTGTCCGGTTTTACTCTCCTCTCAGGGACTGGTTCTTTTCTATTTCCTTCTGTGGTGCCTCCTTCCTCCACCCGTCCCTTTGACTCTGGTGTTTCTCCAGGCTTATTCTTAGCCCTCCGCCATTCTTTCTTTCTGAGTTATTTCACTCATTTCATTATGAGTTCATTATTTCATTGATGACTTTCAAACCTGTATTTCCAGCCCCGGAACTGTTTCCTGGGCTCCAGGCTCAGCAATCTTACTTCTTACTAGAGAGTTATCTTCATCTGTATGTCATTCAGACACCTCAAATAGAAAACATCTGAAGTATTCTGTTCATTTCCACTCTCCAAACAGCTTCCTCTCTTCTACTACCCCACAGTTTACTAATTGGCAAAACCAGAAATGCAGAAGTCTTTCTTAACCCCATCTTCTGCCTCATTGCATATCCAACCAATCACCAAGTCCTAATAATGCCACTATCTAAATAGACCTTGGCTCCACCCACTTCTCTCCTCCACTGCCATAATCCAGATCACCACCATCTGTCCTTCAAGGATGGATGCAAGATGTGTGAATTCTCCAGGCAGGCTTGTTTTTTGGCATACCTTCAAAACAACATTATTTAAATGTAAATTCACTGTTTATTTAGAGGGAAAGCACAGAGAAGGAAGACCCATGGAAGGAGCACTCAAATTACCTTCTATGTTAAGCGTCCGCAAACTAAATCTAGTGGGCTGGCTACCAGTTTTGTAAATAAAGTTTTATTGGAACACCACCATGCCCTTTGTTTCTGTATTGTTTCTAGCTGCTTTCACAAACAACAGCAGAGTTTGGTAGTTGAGACAAACTGGCCAGCAAAGCCTAAATATTTACTATCTGGTTCTTTACAGAAAATATTTACTGACCTCTGTTTTATTGTTTTCAACAATTCAGCTGTGGCCCCACACTTGCATACCTCCTTACAAAATAATTCAGAAATCAGCTGCTGTATGCCTACCATTTCCCCTGGTAGCATTGGGAGGGGGTGGTTGAGGCAGCAAGGTGCCCCCCCACAACCACAGTGAGTGTCTTCCACAATGATAGCACTTATCAAAGCACTCTTTACATACAATGTTTCTGTTTAGCAGGCCTTTGAAACGTGTAATTGTGTCTATCTTGATACATTTCCTTTGATGTTTTAGAAACTTAGTAAGGTATTCATTTTCCCTCATAGATTGACACCCCAGGCACTACCAAGCTGGCTCCCTTTAACTTGGTTCAGATCTCATCAGAATGTTGCATGATCTCCTATCTGGTCTTCCTGCCTTAAATCCTGCTCCTCTTCAAATCATTCTCCACCATGTAGATAGAATCATCTTTTCCAAATGCATATCTGATGATGCTACTCACCTGACAAGCCATGTTGCAGAGTTTAGAGACTTTACAGTATGTTCTGCGCTCTGCAAAACTGTTTACCAGCCCTTTAGAATCTGGTCTGAACTCTAGTTGCTTACCAAGAATTTACTGTCTGGATCCAGCCTTGTTTTTGGTTGCATATCTTGTCCCTCACCCTCTCTTTTTATACTCTAGTCATATTTCTCCTCTTTCAATTTCTAGATGTTACCAAGTTTTTCTCTTCAGGGTCTTAACTAACTGTTTTTCTCTGTGCAGAACACTTTTCCTTCACCCTTGTCCCAACCCAGCTAACTTCAACTCCACCTTCAAGTATCAGTATAAAACAACAGTTTCTCAGCTAGGCCTTATCTGTCCCTTAGATAAGATTCATCATGCCTAATCTTCCTGTACTTCCCTTAACATGACATTAATCATTCTTATTGTTACCACTTGTTCAATTACCTGTAACTTTCATAAAGACAGAGCTCCTGACTAGCTTGTTTCCCTCAAGCCTAAGTAGCAATTAGCAAGTACTCAAATATTTGTCGAGTAGATAAATAAGTGCTTGAACGAATGTATGAGTGGCAAGAAAGAATGATTTAGTAGCTTTCCTGTACTGCTCCTTATCCCCTAGTTTCTCATCTGACTGGTAACTAAATCTGGGGCATTCTAATTTTCACCATCTCTCATATGCTTCCTCTTTTCTATCTTATACATGGACTGTGACTATAATCTCCTATTTGCCTGCAGTATGGTGCCTTATTTAATCTCCACAGAGACCTTTGAGATAAATACCTGTGTCTTTTCCTTTCTGGTCCTTTTTGGTGTTTGATCAATTTCTGCTGTCCCATTTCTTGCCCATCCCTCCTCATGACCTATGCCCTAGCAACACTGAATTACTCAGGGTTCTTCAGAATATGCTAGGATATTTCATGATTTCCAGCTTTTCCTCGGCTTCCCTCCATATTTAGCACATCCTGTCCCATTTTGTGTACCTGGAAAAAGCTTGTGTACTTTTCAAGACTTAGTTCAAGGGTACATCTTCTGTGCTGCTCATCTGAACTCTCCTTTCTCTGTGTCCCAGATGAATAAATGTCTATCACAGCACCAATACTACTTTTTTGTGTGCATTTGTTTGTCCTGGCCTTTCCCACTCTTGTAGATAGAGGTCATATCTGATTCATGTTTGTGTTCCCAGCAACCAGCCCAAGGTTGGCACTTTTTGCTGAAAGGTGGGATGAATGAAGATGATCTCTAATGTCTCTGCTAGCTACAACATTCCATGCATTGAGGAAACAGTCCAAGATTTTCAGCACATTGAACCAGCATCCTGGAGGACTTTTCTAAAATAACTATGAACTCCCTTTCCCTTTTTTGAAAGCCTGGGCAGTCTAGGTCTGAGCTCAGCATGGCATACATATATTGCTATAGTGAATACCACAACCTATTGGATGGGGTCTCCCTTCCTCTTGACTCTTGGTAGAGCCTTGCCTGGAGGGTACATCTTCTCCTCTTTTTTCCTCCTCCCAACCTCCTGGAAGGAGGAAACTAAGTAGTGGAGGATTTCACAAGGAGCCAAGCTTGGTGAAGGAGGAGACTTCCATGTGTTGGAGGTATCACATCAGGTCAGGTGTAGCAAAGATGCAGGGTGCAATGCAATGGTGGGCTGGAGGGGGTTGGAAGTAAACAAGGGTGATGAGTGCAATTCTAGAAAGACTGACTTGGCTGTAGAACTGGCCTTGCACACAGTCAAATTACGTCATAAGCCCTGGTCCAGTGATGTGGAGATAGCATTTTAAGAGGCTCAGTGTATAAGGAGAGGGTACGGTGGCAGTTCTCAGGGCACAGCAACCCAGGACCTTTGGAGCAGAGCTATTCTTCCCTGCTTCAACAAAACGAAGCAGTGTGCTAAGGTTTAGCCAGCCAGTCTCCTATTTAGAGGAAAAGATCAGAGCTCCAATCCCAATGGGACCCTAGAGGGCAAGCTAGGAATTGGGGCTGGAAGCATAGCAGATGATATGGGCACCTGGGCACTCACCAAAGGAACATTAGGGGCTAGAAACTAAACCTAGACTCCACTCACTGGTAGAGATAGCACCCAGATATTACAATCTTTGTTACTCAATGGTTAGGGATGCGGTAGGTCAGCCTGAAGCTTGGAGTTCTTTAGAATATTTATAATCAGAATTTTAACTTTCAAGGTTTTGAAATCTTAAACGGCCAAGGGCACATAATAATAAACAATGAAATGTAAATTTACAAAGGGGTGCAAGAGTTATTTGGGTCCATCAAATTGGAATTAAGTAGCTTTGAAATATTTTAGAATGAAATAATCAGTCCTGGTGAAGTATGGTTAGACAGACATCTAATGCACTGCTGATTTTACATTGGTACAACCCTTATGGGAAATAATTTGAAAATTCACGTCAAGCCCCTTAAAAAAGTGTCTGCTGGTGCTAATTCAGCCCTCATTTCTGCCTTTCTCTTCTTCCTAATATTGTCCAGGTTTTTATTTGGTCATTCATTTTTCTCAAAGGCACCATATGTCTAGGGGAAACTGACCACCTTCCTACCATCATGGATAGGCTCTGATCGACTCAAGCCAATCAGAGCATCCAAACCCCTGGTCCACAGTCATTGGTTTGTGGCCAGGCTTAGGACCTATATTCCAATCAGGATGAGTCTCAAAACTCTGGCTTGAGATGCAGGGACAGAAAGGTACTCTCTCCCATTAGGTGTAAGTGAGAACCCCTGTAGCCTTGACTGTGGTTGGTGGCCATCCTACAACCATGAGGGGAGTCAGCCAAGGATAGAGTTGCCTTTGTGGTTGACAGATGACAGAGAAAGAGAATGGATCCTTGACTACATCACTGAATCAATGTGTCAGTCAACCTGAAAACTGGTCTTCTTCTGGAATTCTAATCTACATGTGACAACAAATTGCTTTATTTTTAAGCCAGTTTGGGTTTTGTTTTCTGCTATTTGCCACTGAAAACCTGCTAACTTTGGCCCAGTAATTTCACTTCTAGGAATCTATTCTAATGAAATAATCATAAATTCATATAAAATACTTAAGTATACCATTATTTATAAGAGAGAAAAGTAGGAAACAGCATGCATAAATGTCCCCATATGGGTGAAGGTTAAATAAATTATATCATACTCATAGGAAGGAATTTTACAAAACTATTACAAATCATGTTTCTGAAGCATACTTAATGACCCTGGAAAATGCTCACAGTATAAAGTATAAAGAATAAGATGTAAAGTTGGATTCACATAATGTGATCCCATTATCTTATTTACATATAGAGAGATTGAAACCAAAATACTCACCATTGTTTATGGATAACTTTTATTACCCTCTTTATGGGTTCTGAACATTTAATTTTTTGAAATGTGCATATATCACTTTTATAATCGGAAAAAAATTTAATAAACATTACCAATATTTTTACAATTTTGACTCTTTGTCAGAGACCCCAAAGGGTATTAACATATGCTAAGTTTTTATTTTGCTGAGGCATATATTCAAATCATGCCCTGGGAGGCTAGTGTGAGAGAATGCATTTCTAAACTCTTTTACTCTTCCAAAGGCAGGACCTTTTATGGAGCTCAGCCCTGAAGAAAAATTAGGCTTAGATGGAGCTGGGGCAAAATCAGTCACCTAACAAAGAAGCAAGCATACTTCTCAACCAAAGAAAAGAAGCAGTGCCTTACTTGCTTCTTCTTGAAGCCAAGCTGAATCTGAAGTTATATTTACTCCTAGACGGTTCCTGCTCCCTCCTCTCCCTTTGCCCAGGTTTAGGACTATCAGGGCATTTTGCAGAGGGGAAACCAAAATGCTCTGGGAAATGACTCACCCACAGGCAAACTGTGGTACAGCCACAAAGAAACAGTTTGGAACCAAGGCCATCTGCCTCTTCAATTAGGGGCTTAATCCACAAGGTGGCTTATTATCACTTAGAACTATTTTCCCCCAGCGGAGCAAGATGGCGGAGGAGTAGGAGACCTGGATTTCGACTGGTCTCAGGAATTCAGCTGAATAGGGATCAAACCATTCTGAACACCTACGAACTCAACAGGAGATCGAAGAAGAGAGTAGCAACAACTCTCTGAACAGAGAAGCGACCACTTACTGGAAGGTAGGACGTGCGGAGAAGTGAATCCGAGGTGATATTCGGGAGCATAGACGCAGGGGGAGGGGGCCTCTGTCGGCCGCTTCTGGCAAGTGATAGAGCTGCAGAGCACAAAATCGGAACTTTTAGAAGTCGGCTCCGCTGAGGGACATCGCTCCAGTGGCTAAGCGGGAGGTGGAACCCTCATGGGACAGTGTGGTCTCAGGACCCTCGGGGCCACAGAAAGACCGGGGGTGCCTAAGTGCAGCAGAGCTCCCAGGTATCGGAGCGGGGAAGCGGGCTGCAGAGACGGAGCCGAGGCGTGGGCTCTCAGCTTGGGGTTGCCATAAACTGTGATCCGCGGCCCAATCGGGCCACTGCTCCTCCAGCAGGGACCCAACACGTGACAGATCCGGGGAGACTCCCCTTCCTCCCCCGGGAGGAGTGGCGCGGGAGCGCACCGCAGGGATCTGCTGGGTTTGGAGACTCCACATGGGGTTGGGTGCCAGAGATAGAAACGCTCAGTCACAGGCCGGGTGAGCACGGAGAGCGACCGGAGACCGGGGACACGGGAGTGACTGCTTTTCTCTGGGGGCGCACTGAGGAGCGGGGCCCTGAGTTCTCGGCTCCTCCGGGTGGAGATTGGGAGGCCACCATTTTCACTCTTGGCCTCCAATGCTGTACAGAAAGCTTGCAGGAAACAAAAGCTCCTGAGAGCAAACCAGAGCGGCTTGCTTAGCCCGGATAGGCAAAGGCGGGGCAATTCCCCCTCCGGCAAAGACATTTGGGAACCACGGCAACAGGCCCCTCCCCCAGAAGATCAGCACGAACAGCCAGCCAAGACCAAGTTTACCGATCAAGGAGAACGGCAGAACTCCAGCGCTAGGGGAATACTGCATATAGAATTCATGGCTTTTTTTTTTTTTTTACCATGATTCGTTAGTCTTTCAAAGTTAATTTTTTTAGCCTTTTTTTTTTTTTGAATTGTTCTTTTTCCCTTTTTCAACCAATATCTTACCAATCCCTTTTTAAAAAAAAAAATTTATTTTTCATTTTTAGAGTCATATTTTATCCCTTCATAGTAGTTACCCTTATTTTTGGCAGATATAAGTTGTTCTCCCTTTAAAATTTTGAGATACAGTTTCTTCTAACATATCAAAATATACCCTAAATCTCTAGTGTATGGCTTTGTTCTAGTCTCCTGCCTGATCATATTCTCTCCCCCCCCTTTTTTTCTCTTTCTTTCCTTTTTTTTAAATCCTCTTCTTTGTTTTTTCAGACATCTTCTTATCAATTCCTTTTTTAAAATTTTTTATAATTTTCATCTTTACAATCATCTTCCATCCCTTCATCATATCAACCCTTATTTTGTACATATATAAGTCTTTCTTTCTTTAAAATTTCAGGAGGCACTTTCTTCTAACAGACTAAAATACACACAAAATCTAGTGTGTGGCACTGAGCTATGCACCAGCCTGATCATATTTGATCATATTCTGGTTTTTCTTTGTTTTGTTTTACTCTGTTTTTATCTTTTTCTTTTTCTTTTTTTTTTCTCTTTCTTTTTTCTTTCTTTCCCTTTCTTTTCCCCTGGTTTCAGGTCTTTTCTGATTTGATTAGAGTATATTTTCTGGGAACGTTGTTAACCTGTTAGCATTTTGTTCTCTCATTCATCTATTCTCCTCTGGAAAAAAATGACAAGACAAAAAAAATCACCTCAACAAAAAGAACAAGAGGTAGTACCGTCGGCCAGGAACCTACTCAATATGGACATTAGTGCGATGTTGGACCTAGAGTTCAGAATCGTGACTTTAAAGATACTAGCTGGGCTTGAAAAAAAGTGTGGAAGTTATTAGAGAAACCCTTTCTGGAGAAATAAAAGAACTAAAATCTAACCAAGTCGAAATCAAAAAGGCTATTAATGAGGTGCAATAAAAAATGGGGGCACTAACTGCTAGGATAAATGAGGCAGAAGAGAGAATCAGTGATATAGAAGACCAAATGATGGAAAATAAAGAAGCTGAGAAAAAGAAAGAGAAACAACTACTGGATCACGAGGGCAGAATTCAAGAGATAAGCAATACGATAAGACGAAACAACATTAGAATAATTAGGATCCCAGAAGAAGAAGAAAGAGAGAGAGGGGCAGAAGGTATATTGGAGCAAATTATAGCAGAGAACTTCCCTAATCTGGGGAAGGAAACAGGCATCAAAATCCAGGAGGCACACAGAACCCCTCTCAAAATCAATAAAAATAGGTCAACACCCCGACATCCAATAGTAAAACTTATGAGTCTCAGAGACAAAGAGAAAATCCTGAAAGCAGCTCAGGAGAAGAGATATGTAACCTATAATGGTAGAAACATTAGATTGGCAACAGACCTATCCACAGAGACCTGGCAGGCCAGAAAGGACTGGCATGATATCTTCAGAGCACTAAATGAGAAAAATATGCAGCCAAGAATACTATACCCAGCTAGGCTCTCACTGAAAATAGAAGGAGAGATAAAAATCTTCCAGGACAAACAAAAACTAAAGGAATTTGCAAACACAAAACCAGCCCTCCAAGAAATATTGAAAGAGGTCCTCTAAGCAAAGTGAGAGCCTAAAAGCAGCATGGACCAGAAAGGAATACAGACAATATACAGTAACAGTCACTTTACAGGCAATACAATGGCACTAAATTCATATCTTTCAATAGTTACCCTGAATGTAAATGGGCTAAATGCCCTAATCAAAAGACACAGGCTATCAGGTTGGATTAAAAAACAAGACCCATCGATATGCTGTCTGCAAGAGACTCATTTTAGACCCAAAGACACCCCCACATTGAAAGTGAAGGGGTGGAAAACCATTTACCATGCTAATGGACACCAAAAGAAAGCTGGGGTGGCAATCCTTATATCAGACAAATTAGATTTTAAACCAAAGACTATAATAAGAGATGAGGAAGGACACTATATCCTACTTAAGGGGTCTATCCAACAAGAAGATCTAACAATTGTAAATATCTATGCCCCTAACGTGGGAGCAGCCAATTATATAAGCCAATTAATAACAAAAACAAAGAAACACATTGACAACAATACAATAATAGTGGGGGACTTTAACACCCCCCTGACTGAACTGGACAGATCATCTAAGCAAAAGATCAAGAAGGAAATAAAGACTTTAAATGAGACACTGCACCAAATGGACTTCACAGACATATTCAGAACATTCCACCCCAAAGCAACGGAATACACATTCTTCTCTAGTGCCCATGGAACATTCTCCAGAATAGATCACATCCTAGGTCACAAATCAGGTCTCAACCGGTACCAAAAGATTGGGATCATTCCCTGCATATTTTCAAACCACAATGCTTTGAAACTAGAACTCAATCACAAGGGAAAGTCAGAAAGAACTCAAATACATGGAGGCTAAAGAGCATCCTACTAAAGAATGAATGGGTCAACCAGGAAATTGAAGAAGAATTAAAAAAATTCATGGAAACGAATGAAAATGAAAACACAACTGTTCAAAACCTTTGGGTGCAGCAAAGGCAGTCCTGAGAGGAAAGCATATAGCAATACAAGCCTTTCTCAAGAAACAAGAAAGGTCTCAAATACACAACCTAACCCTACACCTAAAGGAGCTGGAGAAAGAACAGCAAATAAAGCCTAAACCCAGCAGGAGAAGAGAAATAATAAAGATCAGACAGAAATCAGTGAAATAGAAACCAAAAGACCAGCAGAACAGATCAACGAAACTAGGAGCTGGTTCTTTGAAAGAATTAACAAGATTGATAAACCCCTGGCCAGACTTATCAAAAAGAAAAGAGAAATGACCCAAATCAACAAAATCATGAATGAAAGAGGAGCGATCACAACCAACACCAAAGAAATACAAACAATTATAAGAACATATTATGAGCAACTCTATGCCAGCAAATTAGATAACCTGGAAGAAATGGGTGCATTCCTAGAGATGTATCAACTACCAAAATTGAACGAGGAAGAAATAGAAAACCTGAACAGACCTATAACCACTAAGGAAATGGAAGCAGTCATCAAAAATCTCCCAACAAACAAAAGCCCAGGGCCAGATGGCTTCCCAGGGGAATTCTACCAAACATTTAAAGAAGAATTAATACCTATTCTCCTGAAACTGTTCCAAAAAATAGAAATGGAAGGAAAACTTCCAAACTCATTTTATGAGGCCACCATTACCTTGATCCCCAAACCAGACAAAGACCCCATCAAAAAGGAGAATTACAGACCAATATCCTTGATGAACATGGATGCCAAAATTCTCACCAAAATACTAGCCAATAGGATCCAACAGTACATTAAAAGGATTATTCACCATGACCAAGTGGGATTTATCCCTGGGCTGCAAGGTTGGTTAAACATCCGCAAATCAATCAACGTGATACAATACATTAACAAAAGAAAGAACAAGAATCATATGATCCTCTCAATAGATGCAGAGAAAGCATTTGACAAAGTACAGCATCCTTTCTTGATCAAAACTCTTCAGAGTAGAGGGATAGAGAGTACCTACCTCAATATCATAAAAGCCATCTATGAGAAACCTACAGCGAATATCATTCTCAATGGGGAAAAACTGAGAGCTTTCCCCCTAAGGTCAGGGACGTGGCAGGGATGTCCACTCTCACCACTGCTATTCAACATAGTATTAAAAGTCCTAGCCACAACAATCAGACGACAAAAAGAAATCAAAGGCATCCAAATCGGCAAGGAGGAAGTCAAACTCTCACTCTTTACAGATGATATGATACTTTATGTGGAAAATCCAAAAGACTCCACCCCAAAACTGCTAGAACTCATACAGGAATTCAGTAAAGTGGTAGGATATAAAATCAATGCACAGAAGTCAGTGGCATTCCTATACACCAACAAGAAGACAGAGGAGAGAGAAATTAAGGAGTCCATCCCATTTACAATTACACCCAAAACCGTAAGATACCTAGGAATAAATCTAACCAAAGAGGCAAAGGATCTATACTCGGAAAACTATAAAATACTCATGCAAGAAATTGAGGAAGACACAAAGAAATGGAAAAACGTTCCATGCTCATGGATTGGAAGAACCAACATTGTGAAGATGTCAATGCTACCTAGAGCAATCTACACATTCAATGCAATCCCCATCAAAATACCATCCACTTTTTTCAAAGAAATGGAACAAATAATCCTAAAATTTGTATGGAACCAAAAAAGACCCCGAATAGCCAGAGGAATGTTGAAAAAGAAAAGCAAAGCTGGCTGCATCACAACGCCAGAATTCCAGCTCTATTACAAAGCTGTCATCATCAAGACAGTATGGTACTGGCACAAAAACAGACACATAGATCAATGGAACGGAATCAAGAGCCCAGAAATGGACCCTCAACTCTGTGGTCAACTAATCTTTGACGAAGCAGGAAAGAATGTCCAATGGAAAAAAGACAGTCTCTTCAACAAATGGTGTTGGGAAAATTGGACAGCCACATGCAGAAGAATGAAACTGGACCATTTCCTTACACCACACACAAAAACAGACTCCAAATGGTTGAAATACCTAGATGTGAGACAGGAGTCCATCAAAATCCTAAAGGAGAACACAGGCAGCAAGCTCTTCGACTTCAGCCGCAGCAACTTCTTCCTAGAAACATTGCCAAAGGCAAGGGAAGCGAGGGCAAAAATGAACTACTGGGATTTCATCAAGATAAAAAGCTTTTGCACAACAAAAGAAACAGTTCACAAAACCAAAAGACAACCGACAGAATGGGAGAAAATATTTGCAAATGACATATCAGATAAAGGGCTAGTGTCCAAAATCTATAAAGAACTTATCAGACTCAACACCCAAAGAACAAATAATCCAATCAAGAAATGGGCAGAAGACATGAGCAGACATTTCTCCAAAGAAGACATCCAAATGGCCAACAGACACATGAAAAAGTGCTCAACTTCGCTCGGCATCAGGGAAATCCAAATCAAAACCTCAATGAGACACCACCTCACACTAGTCAGAATGGCTAAAATTAACAAGTCAGGAAATGACAGGTGTTGGCAGGTATGTGGAGAAAGGGGAACCCTCGTACACTGTTGGTGGGAATGCAAGCTGGTGCAACCACTCTGGAAAACAGTATGGAGGTTCCTCAAAAAATTGAAAATAGAACTACCATATGATCCAGCAATTGCACTACTGGGTATTTACCCCAAAGATACAAATGTAGGGATCCGAAGGGGTACATGCACCCCAATGTTTATAGCAGCAATGTCCACAATAGCCAAACTGTGGAAAGAGCCAAGATGTCCATCGACAGATGAATAGATAAAGAAGATGTGGTATATATATACAATGGAATTATGCAGCCATCAAAAGGAATGAGATCTTGCCATTTGCAGTGACGTGGATGGAACTGGAGGGTGTTATGCTGAGTGGAATAAGTCAATCAGAGAAAGACATGTATCATATGACCTCACTGATGTGAGGAATTCTTAATCTCAGGAAACAAACTGAGGGTTGCTGGAGTGGGGAGTGGGAGGGATGGGGTGGCTGGGTGATAGACACTGGGGAGGGTATGTGCTATGGTGAGCACTGTGAATTGTGCAAGACTGTTGAATTACAGATCTGTACTTCTGAAACAAATAATGCAATATATGTTAAGGAAAAAAAAAAGAAGAAGATAGCAGGAGAGGAAGAATGGGGGGGGGAATCGGAGGGGGAGATGAACCATGAGAGACGATGGACTCCGAAAAACAAACTGAGGGTCCTAGATGGGAGGAGTTAGGGGGATGGGTTAGCCTGGTGATGGGTATTAAAGAGGGCACGTTCTGTGTGGAGCACTGGGTGTTATGCACAAACAATGAACCATGGAGCACTATATTAAAAACTAATGATGTAATGTATGGTGATTAACATAACAATAAAAAATAAAAAAAAAACTGTTTTCCCCCAGACTGCTGCTGGGGGCGCCCTCCTGCACCTAGATGGCCCTGCTACCATTGTTCTTCCAGTACAACCCCCGTGGGAAAAGTTCTAATACCTGAAGTCTCGGAACAACCAGCCCTATTTCTCCATTCTCACTCAGAAATGGTCATATGAACAGGTAATATTTCCTTCTTAAAAGATTCCGATCCTGGGGCTTGCGTGTGAGAAGCAAGATCCCCTCCTCCTCTCCCCTCCCCTCCCCTCCCTTCCTTTCCCCTACCTCTACCTTCCTCTCCCCTCCCCGCTTCTTTTCCCTTGCTTCTCTTCTAGGTTCTTTTTTCAGTATCTTTAATGGCTCAGGTTTTCAAGACCATCCCATTGTAGAGTAAGATGTCCACTTTTTCCATTATTCCCAATGACATAGGCATCTGACTGACCCAGTCCTTCCTTACTATTGGACTCCTGGCTTTGGCACTGACCCATCATCTTAGTAATCATCCCTTCATTGGGGCATAGACATTTGGAGCCTCTTTTCTAGTTTTAACTCCTCCTCAATGAGGAGCTTTTTCCAGATGAGGTTACCTTCAGCTAAAACCCATCGTGAGATTAGGCTGATTATGCTGTTCTGTGCCGGGCTTTCTCAGAGCCAACACCTTTGTGCCTCCACAGTTTCTTTCTCTTTCAGAACTGTGATGTACAAAAATTATCCCCTTGCTTATTCTCTAGCCTGATCACGGCCAGGGCTCAACTACATGCTTAGAGTTGTGCTAAGAGATCACCTCACCTCACCTCACTTGCTTACCTGAAGTTCTCAGTGTTGGTGGCATTCCTTAGTGAGGAGACACATTTTAGCCAGCAGCAAGATAATGAGTCATTTATCTTATAGGCTCAGAGGGCTTCATTCCTGAGATGAGACTCTTCCAGGAGGGAGAGGAGTCCTGGAGGAATAGAACACACCACTGTGGGGTGCCCTTGCAGATGGCCCTGGACAGAGCAGGAGCCAGCCTCCCTGAGATCCAGTGCCACGTCTTGCTCACCTTGCTTTTTAATGTGGCACCAAGCACAGAGCTGGATGCACAGAAATTAGCCTAATTCAGCTCCCATCCAGCACCCCTTTTAAGAAGAGGTAGTTTGTAGACTAAACAAACTCGTATGTGTGCATTTGTCAGTCGTATCTTTGAGAAGCCACCTTAGGAAAGTGAACCCTGACTGCTTTATGGACATGGTTAGCTTATCTCTGACCTCAGCTGAAGTAAATGTCAATGCTTTTATCTTTGGGCTTTTACCTTCCTTTAGTCTCTCCCCTTAAGATCAGGCATAACCACACACATTGCCTTTCTTCTGTGCACGTGAGGATCTGGTCTCTGCATGCTGCAGTGATGTGGACCATAGATCGGGGCTTACAGCATGCAGGGTTCCCCTCCCTTGCTCAGAGTTCCCATGGCCATGTGTGCCATGTGACTCATCATACTTTCCATAGTTATATAACTGCTGCCATCCCTGCTTCCTCCCCCCCCCCCCCCCCCGCAGGACCATTCTACTGTGCTGGGACCATTCTACTGTGAATGGGTCACTGCATCCTTGATGCCTAGCTTCTCCAGATCTCAAAGACTGAAGAGAACTTCTGAGGCTTTGAAACCTCCCACTCCTAAGGATTCAATTCACCATTTACTGAGTGCCTCTCATATGCCAGGCTCAGTGCAAGATGTTTTCATTTATCTCATCTTGCAGATTGTTCAGTAGCTATTATCATTATTCCATTTTATAGATGAACAAACTGAGGACTTGAAAAGTTAATGGACTTGTTCAAAAATCACCTGGCTAATGGTGGAATATGATTCAAATGGAGATTGGCTTGACCCTAGAACAGTACTCCTCTCAGGGCCTGACGTGGGTCTATAGTCCTATTAAAAAGAATGATCTCATATTTGAACTTTTCCTACATGATAAGATTTTATGCTTCATATTCTAGTAGATGGAGTCCAAGAATGTCTGGATGAGAAGAGAAGTGGTGGTGATGGTGGGGGCTGGGCGCACACATGTGAGTTTCATTTCCTACCCTGTCTCTCCCTCCCCTCCTGAATTCTATCTCATTTTCACTGGGGGAAAGGGAGTCAGTGTTGTGTAGTGATTAAGAGCAAATTCTTTGGATTCAGGTTGATGGATTTGAATCCTGGCTCTGTCACTAAATATGTGACTTAGGAAAGATACTAATCCTCTCTGAGTCTCAGTTTCTCATCAGTAAAGTAAGTATAATAACGATGCCTAATTCCTAAGTTTGTGATAATGCACAATAATATAATAGTACGTGTACAGAGGTTATTACTTGCTGTATAAAAATGCACAGTAAGTTGGCCATTTGTATTACTAATAACTAGCAGCTAGAATGAGTGTGCAAACTGTTGCAACTACTTTGGAGAACAATTTGGTGATGTTTAGATAAGTCGAAGATGTTCATCCCCTATGACCGAGCAACGGTTCTCCTAGGTATATGTCCGCATACACACATGGCAATGCTCTTAACAGCAGCATCTGTAATCACAAAGATTTGAAAATAATCTATATGTTTGTTAGTGGAAGAATGAATAAATCATGATGTAATCATACAATGAAATACTCTACATCAGTGAAAATAAATGAGCTAATGTTATGCAAATCAATATGGATACAGTTCATGAATGTAATGTTGAGGGGAAACAGTAAAACAAAGAATTACAAAGAATATGTTGAGTTTAAAAAATGCAAAAGAATGACTCTACGTTGGGTAGGGATATATACACATGTAAAAAAAAAGCATAGAAAGATGGAAAACACTACATTCGGTATGGTGGGGAAGGGAGGGCATATAGGGGCATCAGTTCATTAGAATATTTTCTTTCTTGAACTGAAAGGTGGATTCATGGTGTGGTGGGCAGAATTCTAAGAGGGACCTCAAAATTCTTGCCACCTGGTGCACAAATACCTTTTCCCAGTTATTCAAACACTAATTGAAGTTCTGCTATGAAGAGATTTTGTAAATGTAATTAAGGTCCCAAATCAGTTGACTTTAAGATAGACCTTAAAATAAGATTATCCTAAATGGGCCTGAGGTAATCAGCTGAACTCATCCTGGCAAGAGAAAGATTTGAAGCAGAAAAGGGATTTGATATGAGGGGAAGACTTTGTTGCTGGATTGAAGATAGAGGGGGGCCATGTGCCAACAACCTGAGAATGGCCTCTATTTGCTGAGGGCAGTCCCAGTTGACAGCCGGCAAGGCAATGGGGATCTTTGTCCTACAACCACAAGGAACTGAATTCTGTTAACAGTCCGAGTGAGCTTGGAGAAGGACCCTGAACCACACATAAGATGAATAGTAAAAAGTAAACCGATGCCTTGATTTCAGGGTGAGATCCTGAGCAGAGAACCCAGCCATGCTATGCCTAGACTACCTGCCATTCCATTGAACTGTGAGCTCACAAATGAGTGTCATCTTAAACTGCTAAGTTTGTCATACAGTAATGTAAAACTAACACACTTTGTATAATTTTTGTACATCTGAGATATCTCATAATATTTTTCTTTGTATAATTTTTTGCATCTGAAATATTTCATAATATTTTTAAAAGTAGTAGTATTAGTAGTACTAAGTAGTAGTAAGCTACGAGTAGTATTGTAGAGCTCTGGACCTGACTAGAAAGTAGCCTGTGTGGCATACAGTAAAAACCCAAAAAGTGCTGAATTGAAGGCAATGCATGTCAGCATGACACTGCTGAGATGAATTCCACAACAAAGGGGGGGGGTTCACCATGAGGGAACTGGGCATGGACAGTGAGAGTTGAAGTCTTTATTAAACCAGATGAGCTCTGTGAGATTTTTTTTAATGATTTATTTATTTATTTGACAGAGAGAGACACAGTGAGAGAGGGAACACAAGCAGGGGGAGTGGGAGAGGGAGAAGGAGGCTTCCCGCTGAGCAGGGAACCCCATGTGGGGCTCGATCCCAGGACCCTGGATCATGACCTGAGCCGAAGGCGGATGCTTAAGGACTGAGCCCCCCAGATGCCCCAAGACCTGTGAGATTTTTAAAAAGCAGTTCATGGGATCTAAGCAGATGTTCTATCACACTGGTCAGAATCTATTTGTCTATCTGAAGGACCTCGAGCTCTTAGGTCCAGTTTTTCCTCCTGAGTTGAGGTTGGGGAGCGGGTTGGATGAGAGCATGAGACATGAGAGGGGTTGGAGAGGAGAGGTCTCCCAGGAGTAGTTGTGTTGGGAGAGCCCATATTAGTCCATCCTGGGGAAATGTGCTCCATGCTGCATCTGCTGTCCCAACAAGCACCCATTCTTTTCCCATCCTCAAGTCCTTGTCTTCCTCAAACACTTCCTGATTTCAAAAAGTGATCACTGGAGCTATAGTCTAAGTTTGTACCCTGGAATGACCAAGTCAGGCTGCACCAAATGGAATGAAGTGAGCATGTGATTTGGAGCTTCTTGCTTCTTCCCACCTTGAGGGATTATTGAGCTACAAAGGGTCATTTTACGAAGGAGCCCCAGACTAGTCCAGCCATCTGCCTGCTACATAGTTCAACCCAGATGTTCTACTAGCAATCAAACTCAATCTGCCCCAAATAATCTCATCTTATTCCCCACCCCACCCTTCCCATCCGCCATGGTGGACTCTTTCCTTTATAACATCACTGCTCATCTAGTTTCTCCATCAGAAACCTACAAGTAACCCAATCATTTCAATTATTTTCCAAGTCTGTTCCACTGACCCATTATACCTCTCTGGAAGTTGTTACTTTTTTTCTTCCCAGTCTTGATTTAGACTTATTTTATTTACATATAACTTCAAACTTTCCAGAAAAGTTGTAACAATTGTATAATTCCCATATGTCCTATACTCAAGCTAGTTATTTATACTTTGCCTCTATCTCTCTCATTCCTTATGTGTGTGTGGTTTCCATCTGTAAACCATTTCAGAGTAAGTTGAGGCATCATGACCTTCTACAGCTAAATACTTCATTATGTCTTTCCACATTTCCTCAGAAAAAGAACATTTTCTTATATAACTGCAGTAGAATATTCAAACTTTGAAATTTAACATTGATATAATAGTTACATTTAATCCACAGTCTGTATTCAAGTTTTATTAATCTTCCCAATAACTTTCTTTATAAGATTTGTTTCCGCTGGTCCAAGGAGTAGCCCTGGATTACACATTGCATTCTTTTAATCTGAAATAGTTCCTCTGCTTTCCTTTGTCTTGCTTGACCTTGACATTTTTTTCTGTGTACGGTCTAGTTATTTTGTAGAAATGTAATACGATCTGGGTTTGTCTGATGTTTCCTTGTGAGTAAATTCAGGCTTGGCAGTTTGGGCTGGAATATCATTTTGGCAGGTCTATGATGTCACTTTGTCCCAATACTGGTGATATTAACTTTGATTATTTGGTTAAGGTGGTATTTGCCAGTTTTCATTTCCATTAAGTCTCTGCTTCTTCTCTTGCAACGAATAAATAATTTTTGGGGAAATAGTTTGAGAATATGGGAACTATCCTGTCTTTCATCAAATTTTCACCCAGTGGTTTTAACATCCATTGATGGTTTTCTAAACCCTTCATTCGCTCTGTGTTTACTCATTGGGGCTCTTTATTTATTTATTTTTTTCTTAAAATTTTTTCTTTTTTTTTATTGTGTTATGTTAATCACCATACGTTACATCACTAGTTTTTGATGTAGTGTTCCATGATTCATTGTTTGCCTATAACACCCAGTGCTCCATGCAGTATGTGCCCTCTTTAATACCACTGGGGCTCTTTAATAGGTATTTATTTATATCTATAAACCTTAGGGATTACTATTTTATTCACTGGGCTATAATCAATTACCATCATTATTTCTTTCGATGTTCAGAGTGCCCTGATTTGGCTAGTGGGAACCCCTTTCAGCTGACTCTTGTGTCCTTTTGATGTCTCCCCAACATTCTTTGACAATTGTCTTATGTTCTTATGCAACAAGATGCTTCATGTTCATCTTGTCCTTTCCCTGCCAGGAATGAGCCTTTTCTCCAAGGAATGCTTATTCCTTTTAATGGAGAATAGTATTTAGAAACCAGGATTTGGGTTCTACATGTAATTAGTTGTCCTGTCATTGTTTCCAGCTTTCTCAGGAGACAGAACTAGAATATATGCATGTATGCAATAGAAAGATGTATTAATATACACATACATAGTAAAATTTTCCTGCTGAGGAACATTTGGATTGAATGCAAATATTATGAATAATGTTGCTGTGAATATTCATGTACAAGTATTTCTGTGGACTTTTTTTTTTTTTTTCTCTTGGGTAAATACCTTGGAGTGGGATTGCTGGATGGATCATAGGGTAGGTGTGATAGATTGCATTTTTCAAATTTGGCTACAAGAGTGTCTTCAGTCCCACACACTCTTCCCTCTTCTCTATCCAGAGTCTATGGCTTCATTACTTGAACCTGGACAGACCCATGTGACAGCAAAACAAAAAGGTACCATGTGACTTCTGATACTAGATCATAAGATACCATGCACTGCCTTATGTGTTTTTATTTCCCTTTTCTCAATGGTCACAGCCCTGTACTTCCTATTTTTCAATGCCTGAAAAAAAAAGTCACTTTATATATTTTCCAGTTTGATGGTTTTTTACAATGGGAAAGAAAGTCTAGTAACAGTTACACTGTCATGAATGGAAATCTAAGTTCAGTGGCTTAAAAAAATACTTCTTTGTATCATAACATCTGGAGGTAAGAAGTCCAGGTTAACAGGGTGACTGTTCTCCATGTGGTCAATTCAGGAACCATAGTTCCTTCCATCCTGCTGCTTTGCCATCCCCTAGGATATTATTTCCATTTGCATGGTTGAAGATGGATACAGTCTAATCTGAGTACCGGATAAACTCCTTGTCTTTGAACCTGGGAATGACCTAGAAGAGTCGTACATAACTTTTGTTCACATCCATCTCATTGGCCTAACTAAGTCACAAAACCCTACAGCACTGAAAGGGGAATATTACTCTCTAGCTAGCTAGATGATCGTATTACAAGACTAAAGTTTATTACTTTGAAGAAGAGAAGAACAGAGTTTGGAAGATAGCTAGTCATCTTTGCTACACCACCCTTTGCCCATTCCTCCAGAAAGAGCATTCTAAAATATTTAATGATTATGTAACTACTATGCCTAAAATCCTTCAGTGGCTTCCTACTTCAAAATCTTTAGCAGGTCATGTAAGTCCCAACAGGATCTGGGCAAAACCCATTCTTCTTTTCAGACTCAGGACTTCCCTTATCCCTTCACACTTCACCTCTTTATGTCTCCTTTAGAGTTGGTGCTTTCTCCACCTCTGTATTTGCACAAGCTCTTTCCTCCAGTTACAAATCCCTCTCTTCTTTCTTTGCCATTAAATTCCTACCCATTTGTCAAGACCTGTCCCATCCCCCAGAAAGTGGGTCCCCCCATTATTCTGCCATTTTATATACTTTTGCCATATCCAGTGATTTGCTGGTAAATGTTTAACAACCATCTCTCTGGGAGAAAGAAATAATGATTCACATTTGCTAATTCCCATTATGTAAATACTTCAACCATTGCTGATTTAAAGCCACCAACTTAGTGTCACTGGATGCAAAGTTGGGAATGAGCTAGTATGAGCCAGCTCCAAGTCACCACTGACTATATATATATATATATATATATATATACACACAGTATTTATCCCATTGCATTACAATTGTTTGTTTATACTCTCTCCTCCACTAGTCTGCTGTTTTGTCAAGGATAAAGGCTGTATCTTATTTATTATATTTTCCCCAACATTATCTGATATGTAGTAGGAGGTAAAGAATAAAGGCATGTGGTATATGTTTTAGGAGAGGTTGCCATAGGTTGGAAGGAACTCAGAAAGAGGGAATCCATACCACTCAGTAAATATTAGTGGACTTTGCAGGGTTGAGAGAGAGCACAAGCCACCCTGTAGAACCTGTGGTAAATGAAGAATCCCACCCTTATTCCTGCATCTGTCTTTCCTTCCCTTCTTACTCTAACTTCTAGACAATTTAGTCTAGACTTATAGTTTGTTTCTTCTTCCTAACTCTCTCTCCTCGTCCAGCCCTCACTTGGTCTCTTCCTGACTACAACATACAATAACAGTCCTTTATTACGATGCTTCTCTGTGCTGTTAGGACTTGCCCACCACTTCCTTCTAGTTGCACAGTCTCCTCTTTGGCTCCTTGACTCTCAGTCTCCTGGTTCTTCACTTAACTTATTAACCCTTCTTTCTCAGTCTTTTACCTTGTATCCATGTTCTCTTCTGTAGGTTGACTATTCCCAGGTTCTGTCCTTGAGGTTTTTCTCTTCTCACTCTCCATGTTTTACTGAATAATCATATGAATTCCCTGGTTTTAATTCCATGCTTAATGTTTAGCTCTAAACTTGCCCCCATGTTTCGTATATCTAGCTACCTACTGGACAGCTATACCTAGGTGGCTCCAAAGATATTTAATTCAATATGCCCAAATCTGAACTCCAAATCTTTTTACCCCAAAATGTTTCTGCTCCTGTATTTTTTTTCTATAGGTCAGATCATCATCCAGCAATCTACGACATATCCTAAGACTTCTCTCTTTCTTTAATCAACAAATCCAGTTGATTTTTTCTCCTAAAACGATCTATGTTTTAATCTTGCCTCTGTATCTCCTTTGACTTTTACCATCTGTCACTTGAATGGTGACAATACTTCTAACTGCTGTCCTCTCCCCATCTCACATCCGTTAAAGACATTCTCCATGGTGCTGCCATGGTGACCCATCTAGAGTGCTGATCTAACCACCTGATCAAAACAGTCTATGTCCCTCCCTCAGCATTTGACATATCTAATGAGCCTTCTTGATCTGGCCCCTAATTCTCTTTCTTATCTCTCTCCTTTTTTCAACTCGATCTCTACAAACAGTTGTCTTCATTTTCTTTATCTTCTATCTTTATGTAGAATGACCTCCCATCACTGTTCCACAATAGTCTTCCAAATCCATTGTCAAGTGTCACCTTCTCTATGAAGTCTTCCCTAATTCCTTCTCTGAAGATAGAATAAATAACTCTCAAATTTCTTGCCAGCTTACATTTCTGTTCTGGCACATACTATGCTGTATGTGCTCATTGTTTTTATTTGTTTATCTCTTCCACTAGACTGTGGCTTCTGTGATGGTGGGAGCCTCTTCTTTTCCTCTTTCCAACTTATCTTTGCAGTTTCTGGTATGGTACCAGTCGGTAGAGAGTGCTTATTCAATGCTTCTTTTGTTGTTCAAATAGAGTGTTAAAACCATAGTCAAATACTGATCTTATGCAATATTTAAAAACTGGAAATTCTAGCTTTATAAAATGAAAGTGACTGGTGAAGAAGATCTGAAGGATGCTTACGGGCCTTTTATGTGCTTTTTTATTAGGTCTGAGTATCTCCTAATTCATTAATAATGAGGGAAAGGAAGAACGCTGGCAAGTTTTTTATCTCAAATCATTATTAAAACAGACTATTTTTTCCAAAAATTTCTCTGTGTAAAGCACTATTAGATTCTGTCTGTAAAATCAGCATTCAGGAAATGACTTGGGTCTTGACCCAGTCCATAAATATGGGATGATGCTGCCGCTTGCCTGAGGAGCCCATTCACCATTCTCATGTATTTTCCCAGTAAAGAGTTGATTCATGTTACAGGTAGAAAAGAAAGCATCTCTACATCTCAGTGTGTGCAGAACAGAACTCATCATCTGCCCTCTCAACTCTGCAGTCCCTCCTGTGTTGCCTATTTTTGTTAATGCATCACCATCCTTCCCACCACCCAGGCTCAAAATCTCCCTGCTATCTTTCCTTCTCTCTCTCCCTCCTCTGTCCCCCAACAGCCTGTCTGTTGTCAATTCTGCCTTCCTGTTACCTCTCACACCTGTCCCCTCCTCTGTTCCCATTGCTGCTGCCCTAATTCAGATGCTTATTACCTCTTGCCTGGACTGCAGCAATAACCTCCTGAATGGTCTCTCTGCTTCACTCAGATCAGTCTTACATATCAGGTTAATCTGCCTGAAACAGAGCTTTCATCACATCCTAACCCTGCTAAAAACTGTTCAGTGGTTCCTGTATTCCCTGCAGAATGAAGTCCATATTCATTCAAGGTGTGGCCTTTGCAACGTGATTTCTCATTACTCCTTTCATGCTCCCTATGCTTCAACTAAAACTACTTTCTCTTTATTCACTCACTCATTCATTTGTTTAATAGCCATTTACTGAACTACTGGGAAAGGCACTGAGGGTACAGAAACGGAAGGCACTGATCTCAAGCAGCTTACAGGTTCTGCCCCTTCCCACCTCTGCGCTGTTAACCTTTCTGTCCCACCACCTGGAATGCTCCCCTCGCCCCCATCTACACCTGCCCAGATTCTGCCCATGCCTCAAAGCCTCCTTTCCCCTGATTCAAACACCATCTTCTTCCTGAAGCGTCCCTCTGCCCCACCTCTTTCTCTCTCCAAGCTGGAAGAAATCAATTCCTCCTCTCAAAGGTTATAGCACGTCACCTGCGTTCTTTGAAGGCTATGTCTCATTTTCTAATAAAAACTATATGTTCCTGAGGGAAGGATCTGTGTCAGTTTCACCTCTGCATCTGAAAGAACATTCAATACAATTCTGTGCAAATATTAATCACTCAGTTAAATTTAGTTGAGTGAACTAATATCTCAAAGATACACTATGTATAAATGAGGCCTCTCTAAGTCTTAGATTTTAGAACTAGAAAATAGCTTTTTTGTTCTTTGCTCCTAATTGTCAAAAAGACTCTGGCTTTTTCACTGCCCATGCTCTTTTTGTCCTGGGCATAATGCCCAATGCTACGTGGTTTGGAGAGTCAATGCAAAGGGCTGGCTGGGTTCCTTAAGAGGCCTCCTGACTTTACATTCCGGGGGCTGTGCTGTTTCAGAGCCATGTGGAAGCTCCATTCCTTGGTGACCTAGATTATTAAGGGTTTACTCCTCCCCCTTCTGGAGACATGGTAGGCTCAGTCATCTGGGGGTCTCTGCACCATTACTGGGTGGCAAAGGCAAGACTAGCTTAGAGCCAGAAGCTTGGGTGCACAACAGAGCTTGGGCAGACGCTCCAGCCTTGCATAGGGGGGCAAGGGGCCACAGCTGTGTGGCCAGAGCCAGAGGCTACAGTTGCTCCAGGACATTCCAGATCCTAGTGGGGCCCCAGTGAGAATCACAGCCTGGGGGCAAATTTGTGGGTAACAAATGGGTTCCTGGAAGTGAGTCCTCTCTATGTCCAGGACTCCCAAGGGGTGAGAGAACTTCATTGGCTCCTCCAGTAGCCCTCCATGGATGGAAGGCTCAGTTCACATCCCTTGGCATTGATTGTTCCTCCCTGACCTGGCCCCACCTACTTTTCTTAATTTAGCATCCACCACATCTCTGGGAGCAGCTTCTAGTCCCCTCACAGCAGACTGCTCTCAGCTACTCAAGCATACCCTGCTTGTTCGTGCCCCTGGGTCTTTGCCTAAACCTGATGCCCTACTACCTACCATCTGCTCCATTCTTGGTCTATTGAAATCCTCTGCCTCCAAAGCCCTACTCAAATGCCACATCTGTTCAGACTCTTTTCTCGACTACCTCCACTCAAATGCAACACTTCAGTGTTACCACTTGTTGTATTCTATCTCGTAGACAGATAGTTGTTGGTAAGTCTGTCTCCTTAAATGGATTATAAGATTCTTCAAAATAGCTACATTTTATTCAGATATGCACCCAAAAGCCTATCACAGCTCCCAGCACAGAAGCCCCATGGATACCTAAGAAATGTTTGCTAAATGGATATCCAAATGAAACATTATGACACTGTTCAATAGGATTAAAATGCTTCCAGACAGTTTTTCTACCTTGTAGAAGGGTGAGGCAAATACCAATGCCTGTTTCCCCTGGAGCATCTTGCCCATGCCCTGGCCCTAAGGGTGTTTTCTGTCCTCTTTAGTGCAGTTCTAGGTCTGAGACCCAATTCTGTGAGTTGTTTCTCTTCCCTGACTCCTCCACTTCATGCCTCCCCCTGACAGTTTGGGGCTCACCTATTTCCCATCACTAATTTCTTTGGACTGTGTAAGTAGTTGGCATGTAAGTAAAGTGTAGCCTTGCTCTGAGAGAGAGTGAGGGCAGGCACCCAGGCCCCAGGGAGGTAAGAACACCAAGAAAGCAGGCACTGCACTCCATCCTCTCTGTCTACCTTACAGTCACCTCCCTTGACTTGCACATTTTCAGAGTGCTCAGAGCCCTTGACGTCTATGCAGTGTGAGGATATTTTACTGTGCCTTCTTCTATAGCTTCCATGGCCTCATGTGCATTTATCCCATATCCAGCAAAACTGTGAATTTCTTGAGGGAGAGAATTGTGTCTTACAATATTCTAGTATCCATAGCACAATAACAAGTGTAAGTACCTATACAATGATCATTGTTGCATTTTACAAATCCAGCTTCCAATCTGAGTGTCCTGAGTCATGGGCATCAAAGTGAAACACTATGGTCTGTAATTAAAATACCTTCATTGCAATTTCATCTATAATAACAAATAACTGGACATAACTTAATGCCTAACAATGAGGTACAAGATTCAGTAAATGATGGTGCATCACTATGGTAGGATATTATGCAGTTATTAAAATGGTAGTTATAATGTCAGTGGAATGATATGAAAAATAATGATAGACTGGTAACTGATGAAAGAAGACAAAAAAAATCATCTGAAACTATAATTGTAACTATCACTATGCCCTACAACAAACCTGGGGAGGTGATATGCAAAGATGAAGCTGGTATTAATGCTGTAGGAGTTTAAGTGATTTCTTTCTATGTCTTTAGGGTTGTGGCTATGTTATCTTTTGAGTAAAAATTAGGCATAAATATAATTTACATAAAAAATATACAAACCATTTAGGGCCATTAGTTTAGGGCCATTAGTAGTGAGAAGTCCATCTGGCGAAAGAATGGAAATGCAGAAAGGTGATTTTTGATTAATGCCAATGTCCTATACCTATATACCTTATACTCTTACCAAATGAATTTTGATAATGATGGTGATAACACTGATAACCTAAAGAAAATATTTCTTTGACTGTTATCTTGAAACCTGAAAATCAGTATGGAAACAAAATAATCATGAGGGCCCGATGAAAAATAAGGCAGCTCCAGTAAAGTTGAGAATCTCAGGGCAGAGGACTAGTCCCACCTGGGGACTGGCTGGTCCCTGACTATGTGGTACATGGTGACAGAGTGGACAGGAACATTGAAAGGCTGCCTTCTAGTCCAGATTTGGTATTAAAGACCCATGACATTTTGGAAAAGTCACTTAACCTAAATAGGTAATTTCCTTCATCCCACTGGCCAGTCAACCCCATTCAACAAAACCCAGTGAGTTTCTACTGGGTGGCAGCATTGAGCTCAGCACTGGGCCATCCATGCTTTCTGTCAAAGCAAGTTCACAGGGATAGTGGGGGGATAAAATTAAATAATGCATGTAGAGGCTGTGTGGGAAAGCTGCACGAAATAAATGTGAGCTATTATTAAGAAGAACGTAGAAGCATAGCTGGTCTGGTTAGTTCCACAATGCTAACAGCTGATTCGGATCCCAACAAAATTGAGACAATCAACTACTAACAAAGCTGGGAAAAACAAAGCCCTGATTAAAATGGGCTGCAGCTGACTTTTCCAAGCGTCCCAGCTGGCCTCATTCGGGTTCTCACAGCAAACCATTGTACCTCCAGCAGAGCACTGATCACCCTGCCTAGGGCACAGTTCTATCCTGTGCACCTGTCTCTTCTCCTAAACTGTCACCTCACCCTCAAGAGCTGCTTTAAAAAGATTTGTTAAATCTGAAGGCTGTGTGTGTGTGTGTGTGTGTGTGTGTGTGTGTGTGTGTGAGTGAGTGGGGGGGGGAGGGGGGGAGAGAGAGAGCGAGAGAGAGGTAGAGGATTTTCAATCTTGATGAGTAATTTCTGACTTAACACCAAGAATAGGCAGTGTTTCTTCTCTGAGCTAGCTACTTACCACTCTCTTGAAAGATACAAAATGCCTTTATAAGGAATTTTAAATGGACCTTGGCTATTTCCTGAACACGGTTCCTCTTCTCATTTGGGAAGAAATGAGATGAGTTAGTCTAATACCTCACAGGGAATGCGGAGAGGATATAAAGGAACAATCAGCAGAAAAGAAGAAGAAATTGACAAGAAACAATGGAACGGCAATCCAAGCTAATAGAGAATCTCGTTTGTAGGTGAGGCACTGACCTGTCTCTTCACCTTCATGTCCTCCCTCTCTGAAAAGTACTGCAACAAGGAGGTGAAGGTGGCGTCTGAGGTCAGGGGCTTAGTCCTTCCTTCCCGAAGACCAAGGGCTTAGAAACATTAGTCACAGCTAATGAGGTTTGATTTAATGAATCAATACCAACAATTCCAGTCCTTTTTTTACTGCTGAGTCACTTACTGGCATGTCGGTCATTTATAAACTTGCCATCTTCATTGCAGCCCCACAGCATTGTGTAGGGGCAGAAACAGAGGGGTACTGATCGCAGAATGTCAGTGCCTTCCCAGTTCACCCATTGTGTG
This sequence comes from Callorhinus ursinus, assembly GCF_003265705.2. NCBI lineage: Eukaryota > Metazoa > Chordata > Mammalia > Carnivora > Otariidae > Callorhinus > Callorhinus ursinus. Next base: position 19,832,208 of record NW_027397089.1, on the reverse strand, counting down.
CTGGTGTTTAAAGTGTGCAAAGAGGTTCTCAGCCTCTGTGACTAACCAATAGAGACTTCAGGTATTTTTTAAAAATAAATTCCAAATTAGGATAATAATACTATATATAAAGCTATAAATTGACAGCCTACTCTGTCCAGATAGAGTTTTGTCAAAATTTGTTCATGGAAATTCTGTAGGGTCACGGAGCTATTAAATTGCAGAGTGAGGATTCTTTTCCTAAGCATGGAACTGTGAACTCAGTAGGAAATGATCATATTGATTATTTACCCAGTTGTCAGATACTGACTTAGCATCTACTGCGGGAAAGGTCCTGGGCCAGGCATTGGGAGGGATATAAAAATTTTTTTTAAAGATTTTATGTATTTATTTGACAGAGAGAGACACAACGAGAGAGGGAACACAAGCAGGGGGAGTGGGAGAGGGAGAAGCAAGCTTCCCGCGGAGCAGGGAGCCCGATGAGGGGCTCGATCCCAGGACCGCGGGATCATGACCTGAGCCGGAGGCAGATGCTTAACGACTGAGCCACCCAGGCACCCTGGGATATGAAAATTTCTACAGCCTGGTTCCACTTCTTACCAGACTTCAGGCTCATGTGGACACTCACTGAAGCCTACATTTTCCATCATCACTGTCACCAGCACTATGACCATCACCATCATAGCTCTACCAGCATCACCAGCACCTCCACCAGCACCCTGGCCATCATCACCACCATCACAGATACCAAAAACATTTGCGAAACATCCGTTGTTTGCACATGGCCATGTGGCACTTCTCAAAAGTGGCAGCTAGGTCACAGCTGGGGCGAGCTGAAGGATTAAGTGGTGCCTGAGTGAAGGTGATATGTGACAAACTCTCCTCTCAGCCTCGAGCAGACTGCAGATGCCAGTCTCCTGGGAGCTGTCAATCCAGGACAGAAGATCATGCTTGCAGAATGGAAAATGAGCATGGTTTACATAATGTTTTAGGAGGAGTTGATGGTCAAGGCATCAATCTTTCTTTCTGTGAGCCCATCTGTGCTGACTTCTCTCTTCTTGATCTAAGGCCCCACCAACCTGTCACAAAGGGTACCCTATCGCATCAGGCAACGCCTCATCTCAATGAAACTAGAGGAGATACTGAACACAAGGCAGCATTGTCATGCCAACTATAACCACTTGACACACCCACGAAATGGCAAATGCAGAACCAGAGAGATGAAATGAGCCAGGGTCTACACTGGGAATTTATTTATAAACAAATTCCATGTACACAGACACACTATTCAGATGCATTTATATTTATTACATTACCTTAATCACAAAGCCAAATGAAAACATAGGTGTAACACCTTCTATAAGCCAAGGAATAGACTGAGACTATTCTGCTAGCAGAAGCTAGCACAGAAGCCTAGAACAGACTCTGTGTCACAGCCTCAGAAGGAACAAATGCTGCCAACACCTTGATTTGTACTTCCAGCCTCCAGAACTATGGAATGATACATTTCCGCTTTATAAGTCACCCAGTTTATTGTACTTTGCTATGGCAGCTATAGGAAACTAGTACATTAGTCAAATCTCAGGATCAAACTACTTCCCACAGACCATCCCTGAGTGTAGCACAGTCCTGGCATTTAACACTCAACCATAACTATTTGTTGACCGACCTACTGTTTGACTATTACTTGATGAATGGCACTCTACTAGACTCTGTGATGTTACAAATGTAACATGATTTCACCCTCGAGACTCTTCTAGTCTTTGTGCATGACAACACGTAAAGTATATGTAACTATAAGGCAGGACAGAAAGGTGTGAGACAGAGATTCAGAAAACAAAAGTGAAAAGAAAGAGGCTATCACAGGGAAGGGCTTGCAGGGGAGGTGGCAGGTTGTGAAGTAGCACAGGTAAAGGTTATCTCCAGCTGCTTGGTAGCTCAGGGGACCCCACTAGTAATCTGATGGCTCCTGCCTGCACTGCTGTGTTCAAGTGACCTTGCAGGTCAGAGCAGGTGCTCAGTCTGGGATCCTGGGATGCTGTTGATAGGCAGAAAGATGTAGGTGAGAGAATCCCAGGCAACCCCTATGTGTTGCTTCCCTTTCTGGAGACTTCTCTGGAGCTAACATGAAATTAGGAGAAAGCCAAGTGTCAGAGCAGACCTGGAAGCTTCCTGCATACAGAGATACACAGTATGCCCTTCGCTTGCTTTCTTTGCTTTAGTGAAAACTCCATGAAGGTCTAGGGCTGGGAGTGGAAAGTGATATAGTCCAACACTGGCTCTTCATCTAGTGCTGAATCCCAGTGATGTTTGTCATTAAGGGCTCTGGAGATCCTCAAGAATCTGCCTCAGTTCATTTCCTAGTCTCAGAAACTTAGAATGACCCAGGATGTGTCCCTCTGGGAGATGAGGTAGAATGTGACAAGCATCACAAGATGCAAAGGAAAGTCATAGAAGCAGAGACAACAGTGCTCCAAGTTGGCTGGTGGGGGAAGAGAGGGGAGAGAGGGGAGGGTTGGAGGAGGAGTCTCTCGTTCTTGTTTGCCAGACTTACCCCCCCGCCCCGGGCTCAGAGCAAGTCCTGCCCTGAGCTCCAGTGCTAATAACTCAGCAAGCACAGGTTCAGTATATTAGTGAGGCCCCTGAGGCTGTCATTGTCATGAAGATGCCCCCCCCCAGTTTATCCTCCCAACAAACTTGCCACCTCCTCCCTGAAACCTTCCCTGATAATCAATCTTATGTAGAGCTCAGGGCTCCCCCCTGACATTTAAAATTCTGCTTAGCATTACGCCATCCTGCTTTATATTTTAGTTAAATGTTGATTTCAACCCCTAAATATAAGTGCCCTGAGGTTAGGAAACAGGTACAGTTCATGTTTTTATCATACTGAAGGCTGGTATAGTCCATTTATTTAATAAGATTTAGTAAATAAGTCAATATACATTTATTTATTGAATGCCTATTAAGTGCTGCACCTTGTGCTATGCTCTGGAAATCAGTACTTTGAATAGAAAGTGTCAACAGATACAATAAGATCTGCTCTTCTTGCTGACCCCTATTTCTCTTCAGCCTCCAAGTCTCTGACCTTACTTACACATCTGTAGGCTCATTGTCCCACTCAGCAAATGGTAGGTAAGATGCTCCGAGATTGTGCTGGGAGTTGCCTCAATTTGTAGGTCTCCTGGTTGTGATGCCTTATATCTGTGGTCAGGACAACTTGCTGGGTCCTAACTGCCCCTTGCTTGCCCCAATCCTTAGTTCCCAACTGCTCACCTAAATTTGGCTCCTCTTATTATCTAGCTTTACTGGCTTCTGTCTTTTCACCTAGCTCTGACCAGAGCTCTGCCTTGACCATCAGCTCTCAGATGTCCCCTTGAATCTGACTCCCATCAGTCAGGCCACGCAACTGGCATGTTCACTATAAGTCTTATCTCATCATCTGTCCTGGGTTTCCAGTCTTTATGACACACATCTGTCCTCAGGCAGGTTTTCTTCTCAACAGAAGAATTATAAATATGCATTCCATTATAAGTGTACTTGATTGTTGAAACAATAGTAATTTATTTTATTTATCAAATTAAAGAAAAGAAAAAAAGAATGAAAACATTCACCAAAATTAACATATAAGCTGGTGAGAGAAAATAGAGTTAAGTGTTCTAAGGTCTTTATACTATCTGTAATAAACATGATTTTTCATTAATTTAAAAAATTTTATAAAGTATGTATGTTGTATTTTTTATAATAAATATTAGAAGAATAGAAATAGAGTGTATAACTCCCTAATAAAAGGAAAATATAAATAATAAAAATAAATAAACCCAAAAGAAGGCAATAAAGGAAAGAAAAAGAAACATATTAGTAGGGCAAATATAAGCACAAAATAAGATGGCAGACTTTTAGTTCCAAAATATTGGAATCTACACAAATTTAAGTGGATCAAGTTCTCCTGTAAACAGCAACAACAACAAAGCTCAAATATTTTCTGCCTAGATTATATATAATATATATTCCTGTATATAGCATTTTGGAAGACATGTCTGAAACATAAGGATACAAAACAGTGAAAGTTAAAAGGATGAAAAAAATATAGCAGGCAAATACTAATCAACAGATATCTTAGAAGGATTAATCAATTATGAAGCAAAATAGACTAAACATTTTTAGAGATAAAGATATAATTTCACAATAACATGTTTTAATTAACAAAAATATTACAATTTAAAATACATAAAAAGCCTAAAAAAAAAAAAGCTTCAGAATATATAAGCTAAAAATTGATGAAAGCACAAGAGGAAAAAAGTAACAGTCAGGATGGGAGATTTTAATGTACTTTTCTCACTCACAGATAAATCTTACAGAAAAACTCATAATGACAAATTTAAACCAGATAAAAAGTTGACCTAATGGATGGATATAGGACATTGTATCAAACTATTGCAGAAAATGTATTCATTTCAGGCTTATATATGTTTATCAACTATTTCTGGACTTTGACTCAATCTCAAGAAATTTTATTGAATTGAAATCATTTGAGCATGTTCTCCAATAAAAATGCAATTAAGCTATGGGGCACCTGGGTGGCTCAGTCGTTGGGCGTCTGCCTTCAGCTCAGGTCATGATCCCAGGGTCCTGGGATCGAGCCCCGCATCGGGCTCCCTGCTCAGCGGGAAGCCTGCTTCTCCCTCTCCCACTCCCCCTGCTTGTGTTCCTGCTCTTGCTATCTCTCTCTCTGTCAAATAAATAAATAAAATCTTTAAAAAAATGCAATTAAGCCAGAAATAAAAAAACAAAAGTTAACAAGAATATTCTCATATGATTGGAAATTTAGACACACACTTCTAAATAATCAAAGAAGTATAGCCAAAAAGAAAGTTTAGTGTTAATCAGTACATATTTTGAACTAAACAATTTTGAAAATGCTATTTAAAATTCAAGACATACAGCCAGTAGCGTGCTGGAACTGGCTTGTAAGAGCTTACAAGAGCCAACTGTTAAATACTCAGGAAATTTTCCAGCTGATTGTTAACCCAATAGTGGCTTGAAATCAGTCATGGTGGATTACTTACAACACATATATGGAATTGGCATGCTACAAATCAGGACTTTATCTTTTTTCTTTTTTCCTTTCTTTTCCTTTTCTTTCCTTTTCTCCCCACCCCATTCTTCCTCCCTTCCTCCCTGCCTCCCTCCCTCCATTTCTTTCTTTTCTTCCTTCCTTTCTTTTCTTTCTTTCTTTCTTTCTTTCTTTCTTTCTTTCTTTCTTTCTTTCCTTTCTTTCTTTCTTCTTTCTATCTCTCTTTTGCTTGCTTGCTTTGTTTCTTTATCACAAGTTAGTTACCAGAACACCAAGAGATGCAGTTAAAACATTATATTGAGGGAAATGTATAGCCTCAAAAGGATGAATTAGAAAAAAAACAAAGGCTAGAAACTCCAATTTCAGGAACTAGAAAAAACAAAGCAATATAAAAACAAAGAAACTAGAAGAAAGAAAACAATTAAGAAATAAATTGATGGAATAAAAAAATACTATACAAAATAGAAATATAATAAAGAAAACAAGCAAAACCAAAAGTTGGTTCCTCAATATGAATGAAATTGACAAGCTTCTGGTGAGATTGATAAAAAAATAAAGAAGAAATTCACAAATAATACCCGGAATGAGAAAGTAGACATTATTACTGATACCGCACACATTGAGAAGATAATAATAGGATATATGAAAAGCTTAATGCCAATGTATGAAAATAAAAATGTATACATTCTTGGAAAAAATATAATATACAAAATCCTTTTCATGAGGAAATAAGAATCTTGAATTTTTCTTTAACTAGTAAAACAAAACCTTCTTAACCAGAACTCTCTAGGTCCAGATGGTTTTACCAGTAAGTTCTATAAATTTTCAAGGGAGAAATATTTCCAACTTAAACACATTCCTTCGGACAATAGAATAAAAGGACAAATCTTTCATTATGCTTTATGACACTACCCATAATCTTGATTCTAACATTCAACTAAGGCAAAATGAGAAAGGGAGATTAGAGCCCAATCTCACTCATGAATGTAAATGCAAAACAAAAACTGCAATTAGTAAACTAAATACAGCAATATGCATAAAAAATACACCATGACTAATTTGGGCTTATCTTAGGAATGCAAGATTAGTGTAACTTTGGAAAAGTGATTCATGTGATTTACCACACTAAAAGAAAAAATGAGAAAAATGGTGTGACTATGACAGAGATGCAGAGAAAGTATTTGGCAAAAGTCAACAACCATTCATAATGAAACTCTTATCAAAAGAGGAATAGAATAAAATTTCCTTAATTTTACAAAGGGTATCTACTACAGTTTTATTGCAAACATCGCACTTAATGTTGAAACTTTGAGAGTTCTCATTTGGAAATTTGGAACAAAAAAAGAATTCCCACTTATACTTCTATTTAACCTTGTCCTGGAGTTCCTTGCCAGCTCATTAATTACAATAGAAAGAAATAAAAGCTGTAAGAATTGAAAAGTGGGGGAAAAGAACTGTCACTATTCACAGATGATATGACTATGCATAGAAAATCCAAAGGAACCCATGGAGAGATTATTATAATTATTATGAGGGTTTCACATGGTTATAGTATTCATATTCAATACTTAAACAATAAATCTAATTCATATAATCGAGTGACAAATTGCAAATGAAATAAAAGAGCTATCATTATAATCGCATAAAACAAGATCATATCCTTGGGAATAAAGCTAAGAAAATATTTTCATCCAAGATGTCTACCAAGAAAATTATAAAGTATTATTGAGAGACATTAAAAAAGAAAATGAAATAAATGGAGAGAAACACCAAGTTTATGAATCAGAATAGTCAGTTTTTGAAAGATATCACTTGTTCTCAAACTGTTATAAATTTAATGCAAACCTGCAAAACCTCATGAATTTGTGTGTTTTTTTTTTTTTAACTTGGCAGGCTGATTTTAAAATTCAGATGGATATGCAAAGAGTTAATAAGAATATCCAAGACACTCTTGAAGAAGAGGGAATCCACTGGTTTTCCTAGATACCAAGATCAGTGGGGAAAGCAAAGATTTTTTGGGAAATTGCTGAGGCAATTAGGTATTCACACGGAAAAAATGAAGTTGGATTTTTACCTTATACTTTACTATAAAAGGTGATTTCAGTGGGACGAAACTGCAGGTGGAAGGACAATCAATAGGGAAAGATATTGTTATGATCTTGGGGTGAGGATTTCCTAAATAAGACACCAAAAAAATCCCATTAAGTACAAAGAAAAACATTTGTAAATTTTTTCTACGTTAAAATCAAGACATTTTTTTCAACAAATGGCAACATAAAAAAAGATAAAAGTATAAGCCACAGCACAAAACACATAACAAATAAAGACTACTATTCAAAATACTTAAAGAATCCCCCAAAATCACTAAGAAAAGGCAGAGAACCCATAGGAAGAATGTGTAAAAGTCTTAGACACTTCACAAAAAGGAAATACAATTGCCACTAGATATGTGATTAATAATCAGTGAAATCAAATACAATCACAATGGGATTCCTTCCATACATACCCATTAGATGGACAAAAGCTCATCAAGTCTGACAATGAAGAGACAACAGAACAGTGGGAACTTTTCCTGACTGATGATAAGAGTATTGATTGGTGTACTCACCTGGAAATAAGTTATGCATTATTTAACATATTACCCAGAAATGTAAATACCCAGAAATATAACCCCTAGGTATATACTCTAACAAATTTTGTTCATATATACCAGGTAACACAAGAATGTTCATAGCCACACTGTTTGTGATAACGATCACTTTGATAAACTCGAATGCCCATTGACAAAAGAACAGATGAATGAACAGAATACTATACAGCAATGACAGTGCTCTAACACATGCAGGTTCATGGATGAATCCCACAAACCCAATGCCAAATGAAAGAATACAGACAGAATAATTCCACTTATATAAACCTCAAAAATGGGAAGCAAAATTTTATTGTTTAGAGTTGCATACATGAGTGGTAAACCATAGAAAAAGCCAAGGAAATATGATCATGAAAGTCAGCATGGTGGTCACCTCTAGGGAGAAAGAGAAAGAGCAAAGTTGTCCTCAGGAAGGAGCCCATGGGACCTTCTGTGATGCTGCCAGGGTTCCTTTTCTTGTCCTTCCTGGTGGATATGTAGCTGTCCTTTTGATTTTTATTCATTTTTTTGTTAAACATATATATGTGGCTTATGTACTTTTCTGTATGTGTACCCATATTCATGACGTTTTAATAAAAATTGCACAGGGTGGGGAGAGATGATATTATCACCACTGGATGGTGGTTTCGATTTGTTGATAGCCATGGAAGATACTTGAACCTTGCATGAATGACCTGCCTAAGCTCCCTGGTAAGGAATACATGGAAGTACTGTAGGACTATCCACCTGGGGGCCGAGGACACCCAGAGTCTGAGTCAGACTTTTGGAGAGAACAACTTGAATAGGCATTTCCATTCCTCATTCCAGCTTCTCTTGCAACAGCTCTTGGCGCCAACTGTCATTTAACATAAACTGAGCACCACAAATGTGCCAGGCACAGTGTTAGGTGCTGGGATACAAAACTCAGCAAGTCATGAGTTTCAAAGAGTTTACCACCCATAGAGGAGATGAAGGAGATCACCGATCATAGCAGGGTGCTGGCTAGTCTAAAGGTGGAGATGGAGTTAGGAGTTAGATGGGTCTTGGGTAGGGACACCTTCCCAGAAGAGATGACACCTGAGCTCTGTTTCAGAAGACAATTGCTGGGCAAATGTGGAGTCGTGAAGGATAGTTCAGGAGAAGGGAGAAGCATGTGGGTAAGTAAGAAACAGCAGATGAGTTCTAGAAACAACAAACGGCTCTGAATGTCTGGAGTGCTCTTGAGTGCTTATGCAGGGTTGAACTTAAAAGGAGGTTTACTATGGGCGCCTGGGTGGCTCAGTTGGTTGAGCGACTGCCTTCGGCTCGGGTCATGATCCCGGAGTCCCGGGATCGAGTCCCGCATCGGGCTCCCTGCTTGGCGGGGAGTCAGCTTCTCCCTCTGACACTCTTCCCTCTCGTGCTCTCTATCTCTCATTCTCTCTCTCTCAAATAAATAAATAAAAAATCTTTAAAAAAAAAAAAAGGAGGTTTACTATATGAACCCCATCCTTTCCTAGCCTGCCTCAATTATGAGTTAAATAAATCTTTTCAGCTTTAAGAAAGTATTCCTAGAAGGGATATCCTTAAGGTATAAAAATCAATAGTCATATCAATACATTTTTACTAAGAGCCTACTATATGCAAAACAGGTGCTGGACTGGCAAATATAGAAGGCAGGATTAGGGGACTAAGATAAAAGGTATTTCTGTGGAGGCTCACAAATATGAAAGTGACAATAATGTTTGATGTTTACGTACCATTTGGCCATTTTAAAACTTTTTCACAAATGTCTCATTTGGTTTGGGGGAGGGAGAGGAGCCCTGACAAGGGGTTTTGCCTGACGGTTTTGCCTATGATTGACACCATGTCCTATAGGGCATCAGTGGGACATCCGTGGTCATGGGCTGCTGACCCCTATTCTGGGATTTATTAGAGGTTGGATGAAGATGAGACACTTTGCTCTCCTTGTAGCATTAGTATGTGGTTTAGAATAAAGTGGTTTAGCCCTTCAGGTTTTGGGTTGTCATTTGGATAAGTTTTTTGTTTGTTTGTTTGTTTTAATAAGGGCCAGTTCAATAGAGTTGTTACCAATACAGCACTGATAACAATAATAATCCTATACGTGTAATCCAGAGGCAGCCAGAAAAAAAGGGCTACACAAGATATTTCACCAGGATGTAGGATACATCTGAGAAGGGGTTAACATCCAAAATATGTAAAGAATTTACACAACTTAATATAAAAAAAAAAACCCACAAACAACCCAGTTAAAAAATGGGCAGAAGACTTGAACAGACATTTTTTCAAAGAAGACATACAGATGGCCAACAAGTACATGAAAAGATGCTTAACTTCACTCATCATCAGAGAAATGCAAATCAAAGCCATAATGAGATATCACCTCACACCTGCCAGAGTGGCTGTTATCAAAAAGACAAGAAATGACAAGTGTTGATGAGGATGTAGAGAAAAGGGAACCCTTGCGCACTGTTGGTAGAAATGCAAACTGGTGCAGCCACTATGGAAAACAGTTTGGAGGTTTCACACACAGACACACAAAAAATTAAAAATAGAACTACCATACAATCTGGCAATTCCATTTCTGAGTGTTTCTCTGAAAAAAAAGAAAAGAAAAGAAAACACTAATCTGAAGAGATATATGCACCCTTATGTTCATTACAGCATTATTTACAATAGCTGAGATATGAGAACAATCTAAGTGTCCATGGATGGATGAGTGGATAAAGAAGTGGTTATATATGCAATGGAATACTACTCAGCCACAAAAAAGAATAAGATCTTGCCATTTGTGACAACATGGATGGACCTAGAGGGTATTACGCTGAGTGAAATAAGTCAGAGACAAATACCATATGATTTCACTTATATGTGGAATCTAAAAAATAAAACAAATGAACAAACAAAACAAAACAGAAACGGACTCATAGATACGGGAAATAAACTGTTGGTTACCAGGGTGGGGAAATGTTGGGGGGATGAGCGAAATAGGTGAAGGAGATTAAGAGGCACAAATATCCGGTTAGAAAATAAATAAGTCATGGGGATGAAAAGTATAGCATAGGGAATATAGCCAAGAATATTGCAATAACTCTGTATAGTGACAGATGGTAACTAGACTTATGGGGATCATTTTATAATGTATAAAAATATCAAGTCACTATTATGGACACCTGAAACTAATAGGAATTGTGTGTCAATTACATTTCAATAAAAACAATACTCAAAACAGACAAAAAAACAAATGTCCAATACCCCATGACACCCACTAGAATGGCTGTAATAAAAAGCAGAGATAATATAAGAGTGTTGCTGAGGATTGCTGTGGACAAATTGGAACCCTCGTATATTGCTGGTGGGACTGTAAAATGGTGCAGCCACTTTGGAGAACAGTCTGGAACATCCTCAAAATGTCAAACATGGAGTCCCCTTATGACCCAGCATTTCTAAACCTAGCTATAGTTAGGTATATAGGTATATACACCCAAGAGAAAAGAAAACACAGCCGCTCAAAAGCTTGTACACAGAAGGTCATAACAGCGTTATTCATAATAGCCAAAAAGTGGAAACAACCTAAATGTTCATCAAGTGATGAATGAATAAATTGTGGCAAATCCTTACAAAGTAATATTATTCGACAATAAAAGGGAACGAAGTTCTTATACATGTTACAGTAGAGATGAACTTTGAAAACATTATGCTAAGTGAAGGAGGCCAGACATAAAAGTACACAAACTGTATGATTCCATTTCTATAAATGGAAACATAAATCCACAGAAACATAAAGTAGATTAGGAGTTGCCTGGGGCTAGTGGGGAGAGTGGGTATGGCAAGTGGGTGGGGAAAATGGGGGGTGGCTGTTAGTGGATACAGGATTTCTTTGTGGGGTGATGAAAATCTAAAATTGATTATGGTGATGTTGCACAACTGTGAATATACTTAAAACCATTAAATTGTGCGCTTTAACTGCGTGAATTGGATGGTATGTTAATTACATCTAAAAAAAGCTGTTCAAAACAACAACAACAGATATTCCACTAGGTTTACCCAGAAACCAAGGGTGATTGGAGGTATGTAATGCCTCCTACTTGCAGCATGGCATCCCGGAAATAGCACTGAGTTTGGAGTAAAAAGATGTGGTTTGAGCATTGGTTCAATCACCATGTAGCTGTGTGGCTGTAGGCAAGTTACTGAACCTCTCTGAGCTTCAGTTTTCTCACCTGTGAAATAGGGGTGCTAACCTCTGCCCATCTCAGCGATATGGCATAAAATGAGATTAATGTCTGAAAGGTGTTTCCAATGAAAAATCAGTTTGTCCCAGACAAGGAAATTATTGTTGCTGTTGCTTTGCCTTTTTGTAGGATCTTCTTGGTAGGTCTATTGTCAGGCAGTGTTTGTTTTTTATTTGTTTGTCTCCTGCAAGGTAGCTCTATATTCTGTCTACCAAATAGCAAATTGCTACATTGTTTCTTTGTTGTTTGATACTTCGGTTCTCAACCTAATAGTCTGTTTACTTAAATATTTCAGAGTCTCTTAGCATTTCAAAAGAGTATTTTTAAACTTTAGCTATAAAAAAAAACAGAAGAGGAAATAGAGGCACAATTGCTCACTCTTCTAGGCTCAGCAGTTACCTATTAAATCATGCACATATACAGGCAGAGAAAAAAAAAACCAACAAAAGCAAGATGCATTCACTTACGAATAGAAATACGAATTATCTACAAATTTGCTGATCTGTGCCCGGCCTTGGTGGTTAATTTTAGATAAATAATTTCACCCCCACATGAAAGCCAGGCATGAAAATGACAGTTCCCAAGGAAAGCTTTTGTTATCCTAAAGAGTGGTTCAGAAGAAGTTTCTGCTTCAATCTGATGGTCAGTCTTGTTGTAAGACACAGAGTGACAAGGGCCCCTCACAGCTTTGAGAACCGAAAACCGGGAGGTTCTAACTGACTTTGAATTCTAGATCTTGACTCCCCTGTCTTTTCTTCTGTAATATTACAGCCCCACCACGGTTTGGTTCTAGAGGACATTTGATGCAAATGTTATTTTTAGGGAATACATAATTTCCTACATTAAAATTCAAAAACCCAAGAGGGCAGCTTAGACTTGTAACTGTGCGATGCGATCGTCCACTGGTCTCCAACAAACTCTGAGCGAGAGGGAAAGAGAGGGAGGGCCTGTACACAAAATGTGTGCAAGCCTTGAGAGAGGGATACCAGAGTCCAGCCTCCAAACACACCACCTTGTCTGGTGCTCCCCAGAGTTCATAACCTCGTTTGTGGGAACCCACTGTCCAAGGGATATGTCATTTCTTCCCTGAAGAGGGGCTGTGGTCGGGATGTCAGGCATGGGGCGGGCTGTCGGGAGAGGGGAGGTGGCGAGTTTCCCACCTCATTTGGCACAGGCCTCAGTTTGCTGTGCTAGGATTCAGTCAGTGTGCTGCCCAGGACACTGAATACGGCTGTAGCTCAGTGTCAGCCCGGCCCTGCTTCCTCATGGCTCTCGAAGCTGTGGTGGGGCTGGGTAGCAGACATCGACACGGGTGTCTCACCAGGGCTCACTTGCTCCTCATGTCAGATCAAGGTCTTCCTTAGGCCTGACCTCTGTGACTAATGCACGCTTTCAAAGAAACACTGGCCCGGTTGGCAGAAACCCAAAAGTCTGTTGTCTGGGAAGTTTGAGTAATGGAGCATTCTCTCTGGTTAATTTAGATTAACAGGCCTTAGCTTAATCTATTAATAGAAGTTATCATATATAGCATTTGTATATTTCCAGGTTTCAAGGAATTGAAATTTATTTACCATTCACTTACTGTGTTTCTAGTGTTTAGGCGCCTATCTTACAGATGTTGAAAGTCTAGTTGACAAACAATCTAAAACACATGAAACAATTAAGAAGGCTTGATCATTAGGGAAACTGGGATTCAGAAAAAACAGAAATGAGGGGATAGGTGTGGTCAGAGAAGATTTTCTGGAGGAGGTGAGGTATCTCCTGGGCTTTGAAGGACCAGCAGGATTTACCTGGCCTTGAGGGAGAACAGGAAGAGCAGGGGAGTGAGAATGAGAGCATAGTTAATACCAAGAGAGAAAAGAATTTGATCTTTCTTTGCCTGCTCAGAAGGCTCGTTAGGACTTTACAGAACTCCAGGATCCTTCTAGATCACAATGTGCAATGTGCAGAAGCATTGACTAATAGAGTGTGCCAACTGATGGGTGAGCCTCTGAGAGAGGAGAGTGCTGACAGCCTTCATTTCAGTTCCCGAGTCTCCTTTTGGAGACATGAAAACTAGGATATTTTATTTTATTTAAAGATTTTATTTATTTATTTCAGAGAGAGAGAGAATGAGAGATAGAAAGCACGAGAGGGGGGAGGGTCAGAGGGAGAAGCAGACTCCCCGCCGAGCAGGGAGCCCGATGCGGGACTCGATCCCGGGACTCCAGGATCATGACCCGAGCCGAAGGCAGTCGCCCAACCAACTGAGCCACCCAGGTGCCCTAAACTAGGATATTTTAAAAAACAAATAAAAGAAGTTTTATTTGTTGAGCTAGTGGAAGGACAGGGTATATGCATCCGGTTGGGGAACTAGCCTCTTACCCGAGAGCCATCCTCACTCATTTGGTAACCATGGGTCACACAGGAAATAGCTTCATGCCTTAGCCTGAAAAATGGAAATAATAACAGGTCCCCCTGTGTGTAAATAAAACTGCATCAGGGATAAGCACTGTGCATATTAGTCCTTATGCTCTCTGGAAGAAAAGATTAAAATGGGTTCACAGAATTATGATGATGATTACATATGCCTGGAGACTAGGGATTGATTTTTCAATTCATTGATTTTATAAGTCATTCGTGGTGTTGGGCTATAGAATCAGAAAGGCTTGGCTTTGAATCCCGGGTCAATCACCCACTGCCTGCACCATCTTTCCTTCCTTCATTAAAGAAGTATGTATTCACCTCTTATGTGTTCTGAATAAGTTACCTATGGGTCTCGAGGTCTCAGTTTCCTCATCCATAAGATAAAGATTAAAGTATAAATCTCTTAGGGTTTTGATAATGTCTGGCATATGGCGGATCTTAAATTCATATTAGTTCTCCTTTAATTAATGAGTGAGGGCATTAAGTAAGGCATGGTTACTCAAGGAGCTTAAAGCATGTGACAGGAGGAAGACAGGGCAGTGGCAGATAATAATGCCAGGCAGAATGCAGCTAGTGTTAGAGATGGGATATGAAATGAGCAGAGACTGGATGGAAAGGATAGCCTTTACTGAAGGGCCAGGGTCCTGGTGGTTGAATGGGGAATGTGGATCCTGACCTGCTGCTGCAATGAGTGGGTGGCCACTAAGCAAACAGGATGACATGAGGTGATTCTAGGAGATGTCCCAAGTCATAACTACCCTTAATAACCCCTTAGTTTAACATTGGCTTTTGGGGGAAGATGCATGCACGCATCCATCTTTTCCTTTATTCATGTACTCATCCATTGACAAAACGTTTATTACTGCCTTCCCTGTGTTGGGCATTTTCCTAGCACTGGGGATACAACCAAAGAATTTATAGAAGCGTGAAGAAGAAAAACAAGTAAGGAGACAGTTATAGATCACTGTGATGACTACTAAGATGGCCATTGCCTGACTACCTCCTGGGGGTTCACACAAAGCTGGACGCGGGCCCTGGTTCTCCATCTCTGGCTGTTGTATCCTAGGTTCTCCATCTCTGGCTGTGGTATCCTAGGTTCTCCATCTCTGGCTGTTGTATCCTAGGTTCTCCATCTCTGGCTGTGGTATC
The DNA here is from genome assembly GCF_003265705.2 of Callorhinus ursinus. Taxonomy (NCBI): domain Eukaryota; kingdom Metazoa; phylum Chordata; class Mammalia; order Carnivora; family Otariidae; genus Callorhinus; species Callorhinus ursinus. Next base: position 19,816,739 of record NW_027397089.1, on the reverse strand, counting down.
CTAGGTTCTCCATCTCTGGCTGTGGTATCCTAGGTTCTCCATCTCTGGCTGTGGTATCCTAGGGAAGAGAACAAACTCGCTCAGGCTCCATGTCCCCTTTGCCCTCTAGTTCATTGGTTTGAGGTTCAACTGAAATCACGTACTTAAATCTCTTTGGAATCCATATTATGCCACATACATGTGGATTTTAATATACTAACCGTCAATGAATCTATCATCTTATATCATCCTACCAGATCTGACCATGATTTAAATTTTCTGTAATAAACAGTAGCAGATTTTATTGTCTTTTTTGTTTCTTGAGGTTGCTTCTTTTTGATGCGAGTATCTGTAAACCCTTACGTACTAGTTCTTTCTGCTAATGTAGTTGTATCCATGCCAGTGTGTCCGCGTCAGAGGGGGTTTTAGGAGGGACTAATAAGGTTTTAAACTGCCTTTGGAAAGGGGTGAGGGGACTGATGATGAGGAAAAGACTAAGGCATAAGGATTAGAGGAGAGAGTCAAGTGGTATAGAAAGATCACAGTAAGAACACAGGGGGCGGGGCTTAGCGGTGTAAGGGGGACAGAGTTGCTAATAAAACCTAGAAGAATAGGATGAGTTGAGAGCAAAAGGCGGAGGAAGAGACAGGTGCAGCCATCCAGCTGGCGGAGGGGAGAAAAAGGTGCCTCCCATTTTAAACAGTTTATGTCCTCTAGCTGCAATATTTCTGCTGAGGTCTGAATAGAGAGAAAAATGTGTGTGTATGTGTTTGTTAATAACAGTTATCTATTTTTAGGCTTTAAATTATACACCATGAAAGCATCTCTGAGACAAGATGTGTTATTGGGCTGCCAGAAGGAGAAGTTAAAGAAAAAAAAAAAAGCACCAGAAAAGGGGGGGGTGGTTCCAGATGTGTTTTTTTCCTTTTCCTCACCCTCTCTGTCCCTCTACTTATGGTTAATGACAACTGTCAACTCTGCTTTGGAGACAAACTCCAAAGAGGTGAAGAGGAGATTATTAAAATCTCCCTCCAGGAGGAGGGGCCTCCATGGCTTCCTGAGAGTGACGTGACACCCAAATCACATCATTTTCCAGCAGAATCCAAAGGGGAATTAGACAGCATCATTCCTGAGATCTTCATATTTCAGAGGATGAGACAGAGGCCCAGAGGGCTTGTCCTGCCCAAGGCCCCCTCGCGCGCCGGGACGGAATAATGTTTGCTAGGTCATTCCCGTGCTCTTTCTCCTGCCAAGGCCTGTCCAGCCCTTGCTCCTTTCTCAACTCCAGCTTTCTCACTCATCTATGAAACGAGAAGGCTTAGTGTCCTTTTTCCTCTGACTTCATCTTTCTGGAGAACTGTAGGAATCCCCTAATGACCTCAAGATGTCCTTCAGATAACAGGACGTCCACACTTGATTCTAAGTTCACAGTCAGAGGGTGGTTAAGAGCACAGCTTTTGGTGTCAGATATTCCAGTTACTGTGTGACTTCAGGTGGGTTACTCAATCTCAATACCTCCGTTTCCTCATCTAAAAAATGAGGGTAACAACAGAACTTCTTTTCGTGGGACTGTCATGGAGATTGAGTGAGGTAATACATGTAAAGCACTTAGCAAAGAGGTAGATACTCAATTTTTTTTTATTAGTGTCATGATATCTTTTTTTTTCTTTTTTTTTGTTTGTTTTTTTTTGTTTTTGTTTTTAATTTTTTTATTGTTATGTTAATCACCATATATTACATCATTAGTTTTTGGTGCAGTGTTCCATGATTCACTGTTTGTTCATAACACCCAGTGCTCCATGCAGAACGTGCCCTCCTCAATACCCATCACCAGGCTAACCCATCCCCCTCCCCCCCTCCCCTCTAGAACCCTCAGTTTGTTTTTCAGAGTCCATCATCTCTCATGGTTCGTCTCCCCCTCTGACATACTCCCCTTTTCTTCCTCTCCTGTTATCTTCTTCTTTTCCTTTTTTCTTAAAATATGTTGCGTTATTTGTTTCAGAAGTACAGATCTGTGATTCAACAGTCTTGCACAATTCACAGCGCTCACCGTAGCACATACCCTCCCCAATGTCTATCACCCAGCCACCCCATCCCTCCCACCCCCAACCACTCCAGTAACACTCAGTTTGTTTCCTGAGATTAAGAATTCCTCATATCAGTGAGGTCATGTGATACATGTCTTTCTCTGATTGACTTATTTCACTCAGCATAACACCCTCCAGTTCCATCCACGTCGTTGCAAATGGCAAGATCTCATTCCTTTTGATGGCTGCATAATATTCCATTGTGTATATATACACCACATCTTCTTTATCCATTCATCTGTCGATGGGTATCTTGGCTCTTTCCACAGTTTGGCTATTGTGGACATTGCTGCTATAAACATTGGGGTACACGTACCCCTTCGGGTCCCTACATTTGTATCTTTGGGGTAAATACCCAGTAGTGCAATTGCTGGATTGAATGGTAGCTCTAATTTCAACTGTTTGAGGAACCTCCATACTGTTTTCCAGAGTGGTTGCACCAGCTTGCATTCCCACCAACAGTGTAGAAGGGTTCCCCTTTCTCCACATCCCCGCCAACATCTGTTGTTCCCTGACTTGTTAATTTTAGCCATTCTGACGGGTGTGAGGTGGTATCTCATTGAGGTTTTGATTTGGATTTCCCTGATGCCGAGCGATGTTGAGCACTTTTTCATGTGCCTGTTGGCCATTTGGATGTCTTCTTTGGAGAAATGTCTGTTCATGTCTTCTGCCCATTTCTTGATTGGATTATTTGTTCTTTGGGTGTTGAGTTTGATAAGTTCTTTATAGATTTTGGATACTAGCCCTTTATCTGATATGTCATTTGCAAGTGTCATGATATCTTAATGGGTTGGAGAAGATAAGATTCCAAGATAAGAGTTTTCAGTGTGAACCTCAAATGCGGTGACCACCCCTCTGAAAGGATCTTCCCATTCAGGCTGATGATGGAGAAGATGCCAGCCAGTAGCCTGTCAAGTCATCTACAGACAGTCTTATTGAGGATATCAGCGATAAGGAAAAAGGACAATGGGGGCGGTGGCGGGGAGGGAAGTGGGCAGATGTAGTCAATGAGTCTTAGAGGCTGGGCCTCTTCATTTGAGAGGAAAGAACCCATGTCTTCGATCTTCCTTCTTTCTTTACAGGCCTTCAGGGTGTCAACTTGAGGGTGAGGAGGAGAGACCTTTGCGGGGGGCGGGGGGGAGTCAGAAAAAGAGACCACTTGCCAAGTCCTGCAGTCTGAAATACCTTCTCCCATCTGACATACCAGCCCTCCAAACTCCACCCATATACAGTTTGGCTGATGTTCCACTTCTCCATCATCTTTTGCTAAAGACTTAATGTTTTCTTTTATGGAATATTTATGACTATTATTTTATTGGATTCAATGACTCTTCTGTGATTTGAGAGCAGATTATGATTGCCATTGGCAGAGAAGTCAGATGTCTCACCCAAGATCCTGTGTTTGGTCATTGTTCTCCTTAGTCCTAAGGAGGGGGAGGGGTGCTCTTCCTACTACATCACCTGATGGTCCTTGACAAAAACTTCAACCTTTCTTCCACTCTCATGTATACAATACATTCAGATGCACATGCACCCGTACTTTTAAAAATCATCACAACATTTCATATTAAGAATTTCTGAAAAAGAATTTCTGGCTTAGGGTTAAGATGAACAATACATTCTTTTTCTTCTCTTTCCCCTTAAGGGAATACAGGCCCTGAAACCTGAGTCTGAGAAGATCTATTGAGGGAGGTATAAATGAAATCTACTATTAAAATCTAGCTCTAAGCAAAACATTCCATTCTGACATCTCTTGTAAACAATCCAAGGAAAGGGTTATTGTCTTACATATTTTATCTCCTATAATATTTGTGACAGGGTTCTGAATTTAGCAGGGTTTCAACAATTGATGTCTTAGGGTGGGAAGTGAGGTAGGGAGTCTTCTTGGGAGGCCTCCAGTGCTGATATGGGCAGGAATGATAATAACAGGAATACTCACTGATCCTATAATTCTGTGTGAGTAAGGCACGTTACAGACACTATCTCTAATTCTTAAAATAACCCCGAAAGGTAGGGATTGTTCCCATTTTACAGTTAGGGAAACTGAGACTCAGGCAGGTTAAATAATTGCCTCAACTCACCAGGTCAGTATGAGGCAGAGTTGGAATCTAGAGTTCCCTAGTTCTGTGTGGCTTCAGCCACCAGGCCAATGCCTTTCATCACAGTGGGTCCAGCACAGTCCCTGGTGTTTCTCTCCATTGGCAGGGTCATTCTTCCTCCGTGTGTGTGTGTGTGTGTGTGTGTGTGTGTGTGTGTGTGTGTGTGTGTG
>NW_027397089.1:19805055-19812394 GCF_003265705.2 Callorhinus ursinus | reverse complement strand
GTGTGTGTGTGTGTGTGTGTGTGTGTGTGTGTGTGTGTGTGTGTGTGAGGGCCCCAGCTGAGCGTCCCTTCTGCAGCCTCAGTAGCGGTGCCATTGGCAGGCTGGGAGTGTGGTGGGGCCTGCGTGGGCGCCACTGTTGGGAGAACTTGAAAAGTGGGAGGGGGAATCTTCCGTTACTAAGCAAGGACCTAGGAGCTGTTGTCAAGGAAGAATCCCAGGCCTTCCATAAAAGGAAGGTCTCCCTTCCCCTGCTGGCAGGGAAAGTGCTGCCTCAGGCAGTGAGTCTGACAATTTCCCCAGCCCACCTGCATTTGGGCAGCTCTGGAAAGGAGGCCCAGGGAGTGGGGGCAGGGGAAGTGACCTGGAGCAAGTAGGTGGGACCTTTGCTTGAAGGAGTCTGGGTGGGAGAGCAGGTGGGGAGGCAGGGCTCAGCAAAGCACCAGAGCTGAACCCGTCCGCTGAGCCACAAGACCGCTCTCCTGCCCTCCGGTCTTGTCCCCTTTGATCTGGCCTCCAAGATCTACCCGGGAGATTTTCCCAACATGCCACAATTCCGCCTAAATGTCCTTCAGGGTTCCCATCATCACTAGATAAAACCTAGCTCATTTTGCCTGACCGGAGAGGGCTTTTTCCTGACCTGACCTTAGCATGCTTTACCAGCCCTTCCTACCAGTACCTCTTTGGCCATTCCCAAGTGTTTGTCTGCCCCCAAGCAGAGCAGCGTTTCCTGTGCCTCTGTGCCTTTGCAAGTGCTATTTCCGGTCCAGTGTACCTCCTCCTCACACACACCAAAACCCTTATTGTCTGGGAAGTCCCACTCAGACCTTCATGCCAACGCCACAGCCATCACTCTCAGCAGCCTGTCAGTTATGACACCATGCTTGGCACCACTACCTCCTTTCTGAGACCCTGGCCCCCCACAACCTGGGGGCGGGGGGAGCTAGACTTCAAAGACAGTGCTGGAACAGGCATGTTCCCAGTTTAGACTGTGCCCCTCTCCACCCCAAAACTGCTGATGGGAAGTGCCAGGGACCAGGGTAGCATCCCTCAACCTCCCTCTCTCATGGCTCCCCATCTTTTTGCTGTGTCCTCACACGGCCGAAGGAAACAAGGGAGCTCTCTGGGGTCTCCTTTATAAGGGCCCCAGTCCCACTCATGAGGGCTCCACCCCTGTGACCTAATCATCTCCCGAAGGCCCCACCACTTTAGGTGTCAGGATTTAACAACTGAATTGGGGGGGGGGGGCAAGGCACACAGATAACTCAGTCTATAGCATCCCTTACCTCACCTCACCCTGAAGCTCCTGGGGAGAGTGGAGGATATGAGATTTAAATCAAGTTTGAGATCCAAGTTTAAAGCACCAGTGATTTTTTTTTTAAACCTGAGAATGATGAAGCCCAGCCCACAATGTTACTGAAGGAAAGCGAAAAGGAGGTTGGGAGGCAGTTTATATCCGACAGGGTTGAGACGTCCCCCAGCTGCCTACATCTGACTCTTTCCTGATTTTGACCAACAGTCAGTTGGTCTGTCCCTGCCACCCCGCTCCCAAATGTATGTGGAGAGCTGTTCTCCAAGAGGGTGTGTAACTAGCACACATACTTGCAGGGCTGATGATTCATCTCAAGCTTTCACCCTAGGTTTCCCTTGACAGACAGCCAGGGGAACACCTGTGCTGATTGAAGTGTCTTCATTACGTCATGAGATCCTCCCAGCCACCGAGGTTTGTTTCATTATGCCCATTTGTGCTGATGAGGCTCAGAGTTACACTGTTTGCCCAAAGTCCCGAAGCTAGCATTTCTGAGGTATTCAGTCAAAGCCACACCTGGTTCTCAAGTCCACGCTCCTTCTCCTCTACCACTGCTGAATTCAGCTCAAAAGAAGTATTTATTAAGCACCCACTGTGTACCGGGCATGATGCTCAGAGCCAGACAACATAGATGAAGAACGCTCAGTTCTTGCCTTGGTGCAGCCCACGTTATGCTGCGGGAGCCATACCACGGAGAAGTCGTTCCATGTGGTGCGGCAAAGGTGGTGGCGGCCGGTATGATTTGTGGGTAATGGGAGCAAAGAGGAGGGGCTCTTAACTCCCATGAAAGGGTGAGGCTGGAATAAACAGCTGAGTGTTACCCATGAGCTGACCCAGGTGAGGGGTTGGGGGAGGGGAGGAGATGCTTTGCACTAGAAGATGACCACGAGCCCAGGTGGGTCTCCCCACAGGTGCAGACTGGGGGGTTTGGTTGTAATTTCACCTTCCCCCTCCTGCTCTGAGGACATTATTATTTGTTTGCTCTTGAGTCTCAATCTGTGTCCACGCCAGGTATTTTTATTTTTTTTAAGCTCTATCTTAAAGTAAGGAACAGAGCACGTTGTCCAGAAGGAATTTAAAGTACTCACTAAGACCGGGTGCAGGTGGGGAAGGCTTATTTTAAAGGGCAAAGGCGCATTTCTGGGATCCTAGAAATTATGCCGCATAGACGAATACCTGCAGCACCTGCCCTATGGCTGGTTCTGCCAGGTGCCAGGGGTAGACACAGATGATCATGGTCCTAAGATTGTGTTAAGGATAATGTGGCCAAATGAAGGAAAGGCAGGCATGTCTCTTTAGCAAGAGCACTTATATAATCCGAAGTTGGATTTACTCAGCGATGTTCAGGTTTTATAGCTACCAACTTATGGCTATGAAAAAGGGTTTACTTTGGAAATTCCTGCTGGAAAATAAACTTTTTTATGAAAAGGCTGAATTTCTCTCATCTTTAACCTGTCTTTGCCATTGAAACAATTGTTCTTTTGATACACTTTCTGAACTCAAGCTTTCTTAACCACACAGATAAAATACCATAACTGAAGAGACCTTATGGGATAGAGCCCAATCCTGGAATAGCTTACATATTCACTGAGAAGACAACATACGTATGCAACACTTAAAATTGCCTAACATCGTTCATTAAGTGCTAGGGCATAAAACCACTTTTACTCTAATCACCCAGGCTCTGCATGCCCATATATATGGATACGGTGCTTTCTACGGGCGGGGGGCACATGGACCGGCAGTCTGTCCCGCTGCTGGTAGCCAGGAAGCTATCTTGGCACAGCTTGTCCGGGACCCTTCCTCTGTCATGGCCGCCTCTGAGGTACCCCCTTCCCTGGGCGGGAACGGGCTGCTCTGTAAGGCCATCAGCAGCGCAGGAGCTCACCGGTGCGGGTGGTGGGGAAACAGGTGGGATGGAGGCAGAACACCCATGGGGCACACCTCCAGGACGCGCTGTTCTCACGGAACACGATGAATGCTTATGACTGATGCCCGGGGACAGCTAACATGGCGGCCGGTTGTGGGGCTGAGACAGGAGGATGATGAGCGTGACCACGCGAGGAAGCAAAGAGGATTGCTTTGGGGAACACATTATTATCAACTATCTCTCTCTTGCTCTCGCTCTTTTTTTTTTTTTTTTTTTTTTCTCTGCCTCTCTTGGAGTCTCAGTAAACTGTCTTTCTTCCTCTCCTGCTCCAGTTTCTTCGCGTATTTCTCTTTCTTGACTTAGTCCGTCGAGGCGTCTCTCTTCTCCCGGATTCCTCAGCGATCACCTATCTCTGGTACCCCCTGGTCTAACGTGTTTCTCCCTCTGCTTCTGTTGCCTTTAGCCTTCGTTTTTTCCCCCTCCCCATATAGTTTTCAAATATTGGCTAATAATTTCAGACCTTACTGCAAAAGAAGGACATAAGTTGTGAAATTTTGTGCAAAAATTTCTATCAAGACTACTCATAAATACCTAACTCCTCTATCTATGAGCATTTCTCTTGGACACCTCCAACTCTGACTCACCTCTCTAAATCTCTTCCCGGGCCACCTGGGATGGCCAAGAAAACATTTCAATGTCTGGTCCTGAAACTGTGCACCTTTTCCCCAGACTATCCCCTGTGTCACCCTGGGTCCTGCATGTGCTCTCCTTTCTCTCCCCTCTTCCCTGCCTGTCTTTCTGCCATTGCCCTCTCTCTGTGTGTCCATGAGGCGTCAAGATCCTGGACCAGCTGTCCAAAGCCAATCTTACAATGTGGTCAACTCCTGCTGACGCCTCACGTCTCCTGGTGACTCTTATTCAGAAGCATCAGCTGCACATGCAGGAGCAAAGCGTCATGCCTGGTTTCCAAATAGGCCTCATCATGAGACTCAGAGGGAATGTCCGAAACCGAGATTCTGGGGCTCTGCACTGGCCTAAGGAATCTAATGTTAATGCCACTGTGAAGAATCCTGACTTGGTTTGAGGTCACCAGGATGCTGGGGGGAGGGGGAGGGCACAGGGGTTGGGGACAGGGTTAGGAGCTGGTTTGCAGCACAATGCGAAGTCACCTCGCTCCCTGTCTACCCCTCCCGGCACCAGGTTAAAGTTAATTCTGGAGCTGGGGCAGTCAGAGGCCTGCACCCAATCAAAGCCCAGCTGAATGGTTCATGAAATGTGAATCAGCCGGAAACAACTGCTCTGGTCCCCAAAACCCATGTCTCAGTTCCACCTGGCATCACCAATTATCTGAGCCTCCTGACATAGGGTTTTTTTTTTATTCCCTCGAAATAGGGCTATAATTAAATCCAAAATTGTGCTGGAGACTTTATAGTAATGATGGCAAAAGCAGAACAAAATGTATGCAGAAAAAAAAAAAAAAAAAAAAAAACAACCCTCTTTCAATAAAAATTAATTATTCACAGCTCGTGTCCCAGTCCTGGTGGTGATGTGGGGAATGCATATGAAGGCACGGGGAGGACTGGCTGGAGGCACCAGAGGACAGCTCCTCACACTCCCCTGGCTCGGCCTCTGCCATGCAGCTCCCATCGCCACTCATGCAAACCACCCCCTGCACCTCCTTCCCTCCCTCAGAGTAACTGCTTCTTCTCTGCAGCCTTGTGGGTCGCTGGGATTTTTTTCCCCCTTCAGGGTTGAGAAATTGAAAGTAGCCGTAGAGAGGGCTGGGAGAGGTGAGAGAGACAAACACAGAAGGAGAGCGAGAACTTGTGATCAGTCATTCCCATTCAATCTCTTTTTCTTTCAAGAGGAAATATTCTCACTGACAGGGAATATAAGACTTCTGCTGGCAGTGTGTGCCTTATGCTTCCCGTCACAGGGGGTGTGCGGGCTCTGCCTTCGGCTCCCACAGTGAGCTATGGGGGAGATGAATGAGCCAGAGCCAGGGCCACATATCCATGTGACAGAACCTGTTACAGACTAGGTCTTGGGACACAGCCTTTCCTCGTGTACAGAGCATGAGTCCAAATGGGCCATTGATTAGGAACAGGATTCTAATGTGGACAAGCCTCCTGGGGAGTAAGTACAGTGAGAAACCAGAGAGACAAGGACATGAAAGGGGAGGTGGAGGCGGGGGGTTCTTACCCTGTAAACTGGTCACCAGATTTGAGCAGGAAAAAGGAAAAGGATTTGCAAAAGCCAAAGTGGGCATAGAGCAGAGTTGGATACCTTGTGATTTATCTAAGGAGGGAGTGGAGGTAGTGACAGATGAGTGGGAACCTGACTGAAGTTGCCCTATCAGTATCTAGGGTTTCTTCCTGCTTTAGATTAGGTCTTCACCATCCACTCTGCCCAGAGGAGGGTCCCACCAGGCTTCACTGAAACCCAGGATCAGAGTGCCCAGGGCTGTGTATCATCTAAACATGCTGAGTGGCATGGAGGGGAAGGGGCTTCCTCAGCAAGGCACAGCAGTGGGGGGCTGCCCTGGGGTCAGGGCTCAGACACTTCTGGGTGCCCATGAGTGGCAGCTCGCTTGGGGCATGCTCACTCAGTGCTCTGTAAATGGCAGATCCAAATTTAACCCATAGAAGTGTCAGCCAAGGTACAATGTGAGAACCATCTCTGGCTTGGTAAGAGGTATAGGCAGGTAACTCTGAAAGTGTAGAAACAGGCAGAGGCTGTGGAAGGGCTGGTGGGATGTTATTGACGATGCTATTGGATGTGGGGATGACCAGAGTTGTCCTCTAACCCCAAGTTCTTCAAGATACTCCCAGCAACTCATGCCTTGGATAGAAGATTGAATGAGATGCTCCCCAAGTCCAAGATTTGGAGTCCAGATTCTCCCTGTGTTGGGGGGATTACAGGGTCTCACAAAGACCAGCACATCTTTATTTCCTACTTATAAGACTCCATCTCCTCTTGTAACATGGCATACACTTGCTTCACTACGGGTGGGCAAAGCCTAGGCATGACAGGTCTGCCATGTTCCATTTCTGTTAGGGCAAATTCTCCCCTTCTGCACCGCCCCTCACCCAACTCCCTTGCCCCGTTTTGAAAGCTTACAAGCCCAGATTTCTTGACTTGGGAAGAGGGGAGGCCTTGCTTTAACTCAGGTGGCTAAAAACTCTTGTCAAGTTTCCCTGATCCTGGGCATTAAACAAGGATGCCACTCCTTCCACCTAGAGTCAACACTGTATCACAGGTCTCAGCCAGGGCAGTAAGACAAGAAAAAAAAGTATAAGGTTGAAAAGGAAGAAATAAAGCTATCACTAATTACAGATGGCGTAATAACTTCTGTAGAAAATCTAAAAAAATCTACAGATAAATTATTTGAATTAATAAGTAAAACTCTCAAGAAGGCTGGACTCAGGATCAATACAAAATTCTTTGTATTTTATAAATGTGCAACACATTTTTTTAATAAATTTTTATTGTTATGTTAATCACCATACATCATTAGTTTTTGATGTAGTGTTCCATGATTCATTGTTTGTGCATAACACCCAGTGCTCCACGCAGAATGTGCCCTCTTTAATACCCATCACCAGGCTAACCTATCCCCCCACCCCCCTCCCCTCTAGAACCCTCAGCTTGTTTTTCAGAGTCCATCGTCTCTAATGGTTCATCTCCCCCTCCGACTTACTCCCCTTCATTCTTCCCCTCCTGCTATCTTCTTCTTTTTTTTTCTTAACATATATTGCATTATTTGTTTCAGAAGTACAGATCTGTGATTCATCAGTCTTGTACAATTCACTGTGCTCACCATAGCACATACCCTCCCCAATGTCTATCACCCAGCCACCCAATCCCTCCCACTCCCCACCACTCCAGCAACCCTCAGTTTGTTTCCTGAGATTAAGAATTCCTCATATCAGTGAGGTCATATGATACATGTCTTTCTCTGATTGACTTATTTCACTCAGCATAACACCCTCCAGTTCCATCCACGTTGTTGCAAATGGCAAGATCTCATTCCTTTTGATGGCTGCATAATATTCCATTGTGTATATATACCACTTCTTCTTTATCCATTCATCTGTCGATGGACATCTTGGCTCTTTCCACAGTTTGGCTATTGTGGACATTGCTGATATAAACATCGGGGT
>NW_027397089.1:19799244-19804655 GCF_003265705.2 Callorhinus ursinus | reverse complement strand
GTGGAGCAGGGAGCCAGATGCAGGGCTCGATCCCAGGACCCTAGGATTATGACCTGAGCCGAAGGCAGACGCTTAACCGTCTGAGCCACCCAGGTGCCCCACATTTGCAAATATTTTCTCCCATTCTGTCGGTTGTCTTTTGGTTTTGTGGACTGTTTCTTTTGCTGTGCAAAAGCTTTTTATCTTGATGAAATCCGAATAGTTCATTTTTGCCCTGGCTTCCCTTGCCTTTGGCAATGTTTCTAGGAAGAAGTTGCTGTGGTTGAGGTCGAAGAGGTTGCTGCCTGTGTTCTCCTTTAGGATTTTGATGGACTCCTGTCTCACGTTTAGGTCTTTCAACCATTTGGAATCTATTTTTGTGTGTGGTGTACGGAAATGGTCCAGTTTCATTCTTCTGCATGTGGCTGTCCAATTTTCCCAACACCATTTGTTGAAGAGACTGTCTTTTTTCCATTGGACATTCTTTCCTGCTTTGTCAAAGATGAGTGGACCATAGAGTTGAGGGTCCATTTCTGGGCTCTCGATTCTGTTCCAATGATCTATGTGTCTGTTTTTGTGCCAGTACCATACTGTCTTGATGATGACAGCTTTGTAATAGAGCTGGAATTCCGGAATTGTGATGTCGCCAGCTTTGCTTTTCTTTTTCAAGATTCCTCTGGCTATTCGGGGTCTCTTCTGGTTCCATACAAATTTTAGGATGATTTGTTCCATTTCTTTGAAAAAGGTGGATGGTATTTTGATGGGGATTGCATTGAATGTGTAGATTGCTCTAGGTAGCACTGACATCTTCACAATGTTTGTTCTTCCAATCCATGAGCATGGAACGTTTTTCCATTTCTTTCTTCAATTTCTTTCATGAGTATTTTATAGTTTTCTGAGTACAGATCCTTTGCCTCTTTGGTTAAATTTATTCCTAGGTATCTTATGGTTTTGGGTGCAATTGTAAATGGGTTAGACTCCTTGATTTGTCTCTCTTCTGTCTTGTTGTTGGTGTATAGGAATGCCACTGACTTCTGTGCATTGATTTTATATCCTGCTACTTTACTGAATTCCTGTATGAGTTCTAGCAGTTTTGGGGTGGAGTCTTTTGGGTTTTCCACATACAGTATCATATCATCTGCAAAGAGTGAGAGTTTGACTTCCTCTTTGCCGATTTGGATGCCTTTGATTTCTTTTTGTTGTCTGACTGCTGTGGCTAGGACTTCTAATACTATGTTGAATAGCAGTGGTGAGAGTGGACATCCCTGCCGCGTTCCTGACCTTAGGGGAAAAGCTCTCAGCTTTCCCCATTGAGAATGATATTCGCTGTAGGTTTTTCATAGATGGCTTTTATGATATTGAGGCATGTACCCTCTATCCCCCTACTCTGAAGAGTTTTGATCAAGAAAGGATGCTGTACTTTGTCAAATGGTTTTTCTGCATCTCTTGAGAGGATCATATGATTTTTGTTCTTTCTTTTGTTAATGTATTGTATCACGTTGGTTGATTTGCGGATGTTGAACCAGCCTTGCAGCCCAGGGATAAATCCTACTTGGTCATGGTGAATAATCCTTTTAATGTACTGTTGGATCCTATTGGCTAGTATTTTGGTGAGAATTTTGGCATCCATGCTCATCAAGGATATTGGTCTGTAATTCTCCTTTTTGATGGGGTCTTTGGTTTTGGGATCAAGGTAATGGTGGCCTCATAAAATGAGTTTGGAAGTTTTCCTTCCATTTCTATTTCTTGGAACAGTTTCAGGAGAATAGGTATTAATTCTTCTTTAAATGTCTGATAGAATTCCCCTGGGAAGCCATCTGGCCCTGGGCTTTTGTTTCTTACAACATTTTTTTTTTTAAAGATTTTTTATTTATTTATTTGAGAGAGAGAGAGAATGAGAGAGAGCACGAGAGGGAAGAGGGTCAGAGGGAGAAGCAGACTCCCTGCTGAGCAGGGAGCCCGATGCGGGACTCGATCCTGGGACTCCAGGATCATGACCTGAGCCGAAGGCAATCGCTTAACTGACTGAGCCACCCGGGCGCCCCTCTTAGGACATTTTTGATGACTGCTTCAATTTCCTTAGTGGTTATAGGTCTGTTCAGGTTTTCTATTTCTTCCTCGTTCAATTTTGGTAGTTGATACATCTCTAGGAATACACCCATTTCTTCCAGGTTATCTAATTTGCTGGCATAGAGTTGCTCATAATGTGTTCATATAATTGTTTGTATTTCTTTGGTGTTGGTTGTGATCTCTCCTCTTTCATTCATGATTTTGTTGATTTGGGTCATTTCTCTTTTCTTTTTGATCAGTCTGGCCAGGGGTTTATCAATCTTGTTAATTCTTTCAAAGAACCAGCTCCTAGTTTCGTTGATCTGTTCTACTGTTCTTTTGGTTTCTATTTCATTGATTTCTGCTCTGATCTTTATGATTTCTCTTCTCCTGCTGGGTTTAGGCTTTATTTGCTGTTCTTTCTCCAGCTCCTTTAGGTGTAGGGTTAGGTTGTGTATTTGAGACCTTTCTTGTTTCTTGAGAAAGGCTTGTATTGCTATATGCTTTCCTCTCAGGACTGCCTTTGCTGTATCCCAAAGATTTTGAACAGTTGTGTTTTCATTTTCATTCGTTTCCATGAATTTTTTAAATTCTTCTTTAATTTCCTGGTTGACCCATTCATTCTTTAGTAGGATGCTCTTTAGCCTCCATGTATTTGAGTTCTTTCCGACTTCCTCTTGTGATTGAGTTCTAGTTTCAAAGCACTGTGGTCTGAAAATATGCAGGGAATGATCCCAATCTTTTGGTACCAGTTGAGACCTGATTTGTGACCTAGGATGTGATCGATTCTGGAGAATGTTCCATGGGCACTAGAGAAGAATGTGTATTCCATTGCTTTGGGATGGAATGTTCTGAATATGTCTGTAAAGTCCATTTGGTGCAGTGTTTCATTTAAAGCCTTATATCCTTGTTGATCTTTTGCTTAGATGATCTGTCCATTTCAGTTAGGGGGGTGTTAAAGTCCCCCACTATTATTGTATTGTTGTCAATGTGTTTCTTTGCTTTCGTTATTAATTGCCTTATATAATTGGCTGCTCCCACGTTAGGGGCATAGATATTTACAATTGTTAGATCTTCTTGTTGGATAGACCCTTTAAGTAGGATATAGTGTCCTTCCTCATCTCTTATTACAGTCTTTGTTTTAAAATCTAGTTTGTCTGATATAAGGATTGCCACCCCAGCTTTCTTTTGGTGTCCATTAGCATGGTAAATGGTTTTCCACCCCCTCACTTTCAATCTGGGGGTGTCTTTGGGTCTAAAATGAGTCTCTTGCAGACAGCATATCGATGGGTCTTGTTTTTTAATCCAGTCTGATAGCCTGTGTCTTTTGATTGGGGCATTTAGCCCATTTACATTCAGGGTAACTATTGAAAGGTATGAATTTAGTGCCATTGTATTGCCTGTAAGGTGACTGTTACTGTATATTGTCTGTGTTCCTTTCTGATCTATGCTGCTTTTAGGCTCTCTTTTTGCTTAGAGGACCTCTTTCAATATTTCTTGTAGGGCTGGTTTTGTGTTTGCAAATTCTTTTAGTTTTTGTTTGTCCTGGAAGCTTTTTATCTTTCCTTCTATTTTCAATGATAGTCTAGCTGGATATAGTATTCTTGGCTGCATATTTTTCTTGTTTAGTGCTCTGAAGATATCATGCCAGTCCTTTCTGGCCTGCCAGGTCTCTGTGGATAGGTCTGTTGCCAATCTAATGTTTCTACCATTGTAGGTTACATATCTCTTCTCCCGAGCTGCTTTCAGGATTTTCTCTTGTCTCTGAAACTCGTAAGTTTTACTATTGGATGTTGGGGTGTTGACCTATTTTTATTGATTTTGAGAGGGGTTCTGTGTGCCTCCTGGATTTTGATGCCTGTTTCCTTCCCCAGATTAGGGAAGTTCTCTGCTATAATTTGCTCCAATATGCCTTCTGCCCCTCTCTCTCTTTCTTCCTCTTCTGGGATCCCAATTATTCTAATGTTGTTTCATTTTATCGTATCACTTATCTCTCGAATTCTGCCCTCGTGATCCTGTATTGTTTATCTCTCTTTTTCTCAGCCTCTTTATTTTCCATCATTTGGTCTTCTATATCGCTGATTCTTCTTCTGCCTCATTTATCCTAGCAGTTAGTGCCCCCATTTTTGATTGCTCCTCATTAATAGCCTTTTTGATTTCGACTTGGTTAGATTTTAGTTCTTTTATTTCTCCAGAAAGGGTTTCTCTAATAACTTCCACACTTTTTTCAAGCCCAGCTAGTATCTTTAAAGTCATGATTCTGAACTCTAGGTCCGACATCATACTACTGTCCGTATTGAGTAGGTCCCTGGCAGACGGTACTACCTCTTGTTCTTTTTGCTGAGGTGATTTTTTTTGTCTTGTCATTTTGTCCAGAGGAGAACAGATGAATGAGAGAACAGAATGCTAACAGGTTAACAACGTCTCCAGCATATATACTCTATACAAATCAGAAAAGACCTGAAACCAGGGGACAAGAAAGGGAAAGAAAGAAGAGAAAAAAAAAAAGGAAAAAAAAAGAAGATGAAAACAAACAAAAACAGAACAAAACAAAAAAACCATAATATGAGCACATATGATCAGGCTAGTGCATAGATCAGTGCCACACACTAGCTTTTGGGCATCTTTTGGTCTGTTAGAAGAAAGTGCCTACTAAAATTTTAAAGGAAGAAAGACTTATATATGTACAAAGTAAGGGTTGATACAATGAAGGGATGGAAGATGATTGTAAAGATGAAAATTATAAAAGATTTTATGAAAGGAATTGATAAGATAAGAAGTTGTTTTTAAAAAGAAAGAAGAAGATTTAAAAAGAAAAAGAAAAAAGAAAAAAAAAGAAAAAAAGGGAGAGAATGTGATCAGGCAGGAGAATAGAACAAAGCCATACACCAGTGATTTAGGGTATATTTTGATCTGTTAGAAGAAATTGTATCTCAAAATTTTAAAGAGAGAACAACTTATATATATGTATATGCCAAAAATAAGGGTAACTACTATGAAGGGATAAAAATATGACTCTAAAAATGAAAAATAAAAAATGTTTTTTTTAAAAAAGTGATTGATGTTGTTTGAAAAAGGGATGAAGAAAAATTAAAAAAAGTTAAAAAATTAACTTTGAAAAACTAATGAATTATGGTAAAAAAGCCATGAATTCTATGTGCAGTATTCCCCTAGCGCTGGAGTTCTCTCGTTCTCCTTGATCGGTAAACTTGGTCTTGGCTTGCTGGCTGTTCGTGCTGATCTTCTGGGGGAGGGGCCTGTTGCTGTGGTTCCCAAATGTCTTTGCCAGAGGCAGAATTGCCCCGCCCTTGTGAGTCCGGGCTAAGCAAGCTGCTTGGGTTTGCTCTCAGGAGCTTTTGTTCCCTGCAAGCCCTGGAGGACCA
>NW_027397089.1:19792069-19799144 GCF_003265705.2 Callorhinus ursinus | reverse complement strand
GACGTCCCTCAGCAGAGCCGACTTCTAAAAGTTCTGATTTTGTGCTCTGCAGCTCTATCACTTGCCAGAAGTGGGAGACGGAGGCCCCCTCCCCCTCCGTCTATCCTCCCGAATATCGCCTCGGATTCACTTCTCCGCACGTCCTACCTTCCAGAAAGTGGTCGCTTTTCTGTTCAGAGTGTTGTTACTATTCTTATCTTCGCTCTCCTGTTGAGTTTGTAGGTGTTCAGAATGGTTTGATCCCTATTCAGCTGAATTCCTGAGACCAGATGAAATCCAGGTCTCCTACTCCTCCGCCATCTTGCTCCGCCCCCCCCACATCATTAGTTTTTGATGTAGTGTTCCATGATTCATTGTTTGTGCATAACACCCAGTGCTCCACGCAGAACGTGCCCTCTTTAATACCCATCACCAGTCTAACCCATCCCCCACCCCCCTCCCCTCTAGAACCCTCAGTTTGTTTTTCAGATTCCATTGTCTCTAATGGTTCGTCTCCCCCTCCAACTTACTCCCCTTCATTCTTCCCCTCCTGCTATCTTCTTTTTTTCTTAACATATATTGCATTATTTTTTCAGAAGTATAGATCTGTGATTCATCAGTCTTGTACAATTCACAGCGCTCACCATAGCACATACCCTCCCCAATGTCCATCACCCAGCCACCCCATCCCTCCCACCCCCCACCACTCCAGCAACCCTCAGTTTGTTTCCTGAGATTAAGAATTCCTCATATCAGTGAGGTCATATGATACATGTCTTTCTCTGATTGACTTATTTCACTCAGCATAACATCCTCCAGTTCCATCCACGTGGTTACCAATGGCAAGATCTCATTCCTTTTGATGGCTGCATAATATTCCACTGTGTATATATACCACATCTTCTTTATCCATTCATCTGTCGGTGGACATCTTGGCTCTTTCCACAGTTTGGCTATTGTGGACATTGCTGCTATAAACACTGGGGTGCACGTACCCCTTCAGATCCCTACATTTGTATCTTTGTGGTAAATACCCAGTAGTTGTGCAACACATTTTTAAATTGAAATATATTTAACAGTTATAGTTTAAAAGTACCAAAAATGTAAAATACCTATGAATAAATCACACAAAGTTGTGCAATTCCACCACACTGCAGACCATAAAACATTCCTTAGACAAACTAAGAGACTCAACAAATGAAGGAAAATACACCATGTTATGATCTATTGTAAAGGTTTAAGTTGTCTCTAAATTGATCTGTAGATCCAGCATAATCATAATGTAAATTCTAGCACGTGTGTGTGTAAACTGGAAAGCTGATTCTAAAATTTATATAGCTATGTGACAGGATGAGGAAAGCAAGACATTCTCCTTCGAAGAACAAAGCTGAAGCCCTCAAGCTATTGCCTGATGCTTATTATAAAGTAATAGTAATTCAGACAATGTGGTATTGACACAAAGATAAACAAATACACAAATAGAACAGAATAGAGCCCAGAAATAGACCACGCATAGGAGGTCACATGGTTTATGACAGTGGGAAAGAAAGTAACGGAGTAAAGTGGTTCAATTTCCATTGAAGTAAATGGTGCTAGCTTGATTGGATATCTAAATGGGAAAAATAGGGGCCCCTGGGTGGCTCGGTTGGTTAAGCTTCCTACTTTTGATTTTGGCTCAGGTCACGATCCCAGGGATCCTGGGATGGAGCCCACCGCAGGCTCCCCCACTCAGCAAGGAGTCTTCTTCTCTGCTTCTCTTCCTCTCCCTCTCCCTCTCCCCTCCTCCTGCTCATACTCTCTCTCTAAAATAAATAAATAAATCTTTAAAAAAATAAATGAGAAAAACGAATTTTATCTTACTTTACACCATACCCAAAAATCAATCCAGATGGACTGTAGATCTAAATGTGAAAGTAAAACTACAAAACATCTAGAAGAAAACATAGGGACGTATCTACATAAGCATGGCACAGGGAACAATTTATTAGATAGAAAATGAAAAGCACAAATAATAAAGGGGAAATATCATAAATTGGAATTCATAAAAATTAAGACCTATTTATCATATCAAAAATACTAAGAGAAAGCAAATGCAAAGCACAGTGTGAGAACATATTTATATTTTTATATCTTTTCTATATCCAAGATATACAAAAGACCCCTAAAAATCAATAATAAAAAGACGACTATTAATCCAGAAAAAAAAAATAGGTAAAAAATTGAATAGTATTTTTAAGGATGTCCAATTGGCCCATAATCATTTAAAAAGGAGCATAGCCTCAATAGTCATCAGGGGAAACCACAATAAAATTCCACAATATACCACCAGAATGGCTAAAATTAAAAACCTTGCACCATTAAGCATTGTGAGTATGTAGAGCCACTGGGCTTTCAAACACTGCAGGCGGTAGTGTACATTTATATGACCGCTTGTAAAACTCTTCACTAGTATCTACTAAAGCTAAACATGATATACTTTATAACCCAGCAATTCACTTCTAAGAACATACCCAACAAAATACAACCCTGTGGGCATCAAGAGACATGTATAAGAAAGTTTGTAGCATTCTCAAACTAGAAACAAATGTCCATAACAGTAGAATGGATAAATATTGTTATGTTGTTATATTTGTACAAAGGGATATTATTAAAACTTTTGCTATTCACAAGTGAATGCATCTCAAACTTAACATTTAGCAAAAGAAGTCAGGCACAAAAGAATATACACTATATGGTTCCATTTATACAACGTAAAAATAGGCAAACTTAACCTATGCTATTAGAAGTCAGGATAGTGGTTACCCAGTGGGGTTAGAGTGGGGCTTCTGTGGTGCTGGGAAGCTCTATTTATTGGTCCAGGGGCTGGTTTTTCAGGTGAGGCCTCTTTATGAAAATTCACTGAGCTTGACTCATGACTTGTATACTTTTCTGTATGTTGTAATTCAGTGAAAAGTTTACCTAAAAAATAAAGAACTGTTGATGGAAGTTCTCAGAGAAGCATAATCCCTCATTTAGGGAAAAGAAACAATAGAGAACATGAAGGTCTGGCGTTAGAAGGCAGAGCAGTGGCTGCCCATATGGGTATGACCTGAGGATCATTCTCACATTGCGGTCACGGTGCCAGACATCCCAGCACCAAAAATATATCCACTCCTTTGAACTTTCAAGAATCGCCTGGAAAGCTTAGACTTAATGCCCCGTCATCAGCTAAAACATCAAAGAGATCTACTGACTGTCAGCCTTGAAGGCCCAAGCTTCCTGGACATAGACGAGGCCCCGGGAGGTCTAGGGTGAGGAGGGGGCACCGTATGTGTGAAAGGGAGGCAGAAGAGTCCAGACTCACGTTCTATCATCCACTCAGTGTGGCCCCTTACCATGGCCTTCCAGATCAGTCATTTCACTTCTTTGCATTCAGTAAATAATTATGGAGAAGCTACTGTGTGTTGGCATTGCAGCAAATTACAGATAGGAACAAGGCAGGTGTTGCCTTTGCCCTCTTGGAGTGGACAATCTGGTGTAGGGGCACACACACCTGAATTTCTAGTAGGCCGATTAGCTGACTGCTCAGCATGGCAAGAGCCGAGCTGGGCTTCAGTTCCCAGTCCTCTGAGCCTGCACCTAACAAAAGAACCTGCAGGGGACTGGCTGGAACCCCTCCCCTAGCATGTTGTTCAAGGAGAACAGGCTGAGCTCCTCAGGGTACGGCTCAGAACATGAAAGGTTACTTTGAAATGGTTGAGGAGACACGGGCATATCCTATCTGCAAATGGATTCTAGCCAACAGTATGAAATTTTCATAATCTCACTTTATGTCATAATTATAGTGTACTTGCTCTTTACTGTCATCAGCCAAAAGGGGTTTTTATCAGCATGTTTGTCATTGTAAATGTTATGTATATAATCATGGAAATTCGTCACTGAGGCAACAGAAGGAAGAGCAATCATACTCAGGAGAGACACATTACCTGCGATGAAACACAGCAGACAGCACTTAGCATGGGAAGGATATACCACAGACCCAGGGCCACAGAGTGCCTTCCCCCATCAAGGCTTTCACGGCCACATTGGAGCCCGCTGCCAACACTGCAGCCTAATTTGTCTTCTTAGATATTGAAGAAAGCCCAATTATCAGGGAGGAATTTCATCAAAACAACCAGATTACCCTGTGCCCGTGTAGGATTCACACTTAACCCTAACGTATTCGGTTCCATTTTATTTATAATACATGTAAAGTTCTTGTGTTCTAATAAATAAAACTTAATCATCCTTTCATTAGAAAGCAACTCTGTGGCTTTTTCCTATATGAAGACAAGTATGAGTTCTTTGTCTCAACAAGCCATGTGTCCCAGACTCCGTACAGACGGTGGAGGATGCGAAGTAGCTTTGGGAGAGCACTGTCACCACCTCAGACCCTAAGCTGGCTTGGCAGCATCACCGAGCTAAGCTGATCTGCTCATTAGGTTCAGCACATTCTTTGATCTTAGTTTGAGGTACTCCGTCAACTATCATTTCTCCCATAAACGTTTAATGAGTTCCTTCCCCGTGTCTGGGCATCCTGCCTAGGACCACTCCACCAGGGGCCATCCTCCCATGCCCCACCCACCACTGACCGTGAGGGCAATCTCCAAACAATCCTGAACCTGGGCCTCTCCTTTCAGACTTGTTCTCCCAGTGAGGTTCATTCTGGATTGTGTACACGTACGAGTCTAGAAGTGGTGCTCTCTCTTTCACCAGCCCTGCTCTTCCTAATACATCACACTGATTCTCATTAGCATGGTGCTGTGCCAATAGCTCCTCAGTACATGTTTTCTGGTTTGTTTTTATAGTAGCCAGATCCGGAGACAGCTCCTTTTACTTAGACCGTGTGTTGATAGTGTGTGTTCATGCCTTTCTTGGCAGTGTGGGCAGGCTGTCCACTCCCTTGTAATTCATGTCCAGTCTAGTTGAGACCTTGCTTTGGGGGAGTAGTACAAAGGCCACAGGCCCTGCACATCGTTAAATCGGTATCTTACAAGGGCACACTGTATTCCCGACAACACATCTAGATTCACAGAGAAAGAGTCCACAGCCTGTAATTCAAAGATCACAACAATGTCATTTCTATTAACACCCCCTGAGGAGTTTAATTGTCAAGACTCAAGAGGCAGCTGGGGCAGGTAAGGTGCTTGGGGGTTTCCTAAACTATCTTGGTTTTTTTTCTGAGACAAAGAATCCTGAGATGACTCAACAATCGGTGCAGCGAGGAATGTGGAGATACAGCTGCCCACTGACAGGTGAAAGCAGAAAAAACTCATGGAAACTGAGGGAACCTTCCCCAGATTTCTGAGAAGAGGCCTAATACATGGCACAGGCAGCCTTCAATCTTAAGACAGACTCACAAGTGCTCAGTGGGACTGTTGGGATCTGGGTTGTAACTATTTTGAGTCTCTACAAATTCATCTGGTAAGATTCCAAATAAAAACAAGAATTGGGTAGGCTATAGATGGATGAAGCTAGAAGACACTGAATTTTAAATTTAATGTAATCTACTGTCCTAAGGCCATACAAGTTCAGAGACTAGATGAGTAGAAATAGCAGGTATAATTCTTTGGAAATGACCAAGGTGATTCAGGCTGCTGGAGTCCATGGCTGCATATAAATTTTATAATCAGCTTAAACACATACTAGAGACTCAAGAGCTAATAATTCCAATCTAAACTTACTGAATAATCTTAACCAAATAACCCCCAAAGATAAAAAAATTTTTAGTTATACATGCGGAGAAAAATGTTAGCTGAGAATAATATTGACAAACAGTGATGAGCGTCCTGCAAGAGGCATGAAATGGAGATGTGCTTCCAGCCTCAGGGAGAGAGGAGAGAAAAAGCTTCACTACTGGACCAAGTAGGAGAACATTTACTCGCAACTGTCCTCTAAGATTAAGCATGGGCTGGATGCCAGTTGCCTACTGCAGGGAAATCAAGTGAGCATTAAGAACCCAAAAGAAGATGCCCAAAGCAAATATCTGGGAGGTGACTGAAAGAAAGACATTTAGCTGAGTTGGCAAAGTTGAGAGCAGAGTACATGAATATACTTGAACTCTGAAAGTAGCTCTCGGCTAAAGCCTGGATGTGCCAAGACAGAAATACCCCCTAGCTCCTTCTCTTGGCCCCAATACTTGAACATTGATTGGAATTTTAAAAAACTGAGAGTTCCTGGAAGGATTCTCAGTCTCTATATTCAGTGAATAAAGTATGTGGTTTAAGAATGTATGTATTCCATCCATATACACACACATCCACAAAGCATATATATAGCTATCTGTGGTTCAGTTTGTCTAATTAGCATTGAGACAAAACTCACCAGGTAATGGGACAAATTATTATATCTGATCAGCCAAAAAGATCCTGCCTTAGGCTATGTTCTATATCCCCTCAGATATACTCAACTAAACAAAAATGCCGCCCCCTGCCCCCAGCAAACAGCAGAAGGATCTCCGGTGAGAAGTCCAATTCCCCCAAAGTGTGGTCACTTCAAATAGACCATTAGATTAAAAGTGGCATTAGATTAACTAGCAGCATATACATGTGGATTCATTTTTACTCATTAGTCTTGAGTTCATGTAAGACTATATACTCACCATTAAAAGGAACCAGGGCACAATGGAGTGATGATCAGTTGATTCTAGTTATAGGGCATGGAATGTTCAAGTTCTGGAATATCTTGTACCAGAAAGCAAGGGATTGTTTTAAAATGGATGGAGTGTTCCATGACTACATCAAAAACCAATGATGTATTGTATGGTATCTAACATAACATTAAAAAAAAAAAGAGAACTGAATAAAGATACAAATCTTATGATCCTCAACTTAAAAAAATAAAAATGGATGGCATTGAGCTAAGAGTACAGAGGAAGAAGGATGCCTGCCTGGCTCAGTTGGTTAAACATCTGACTCTTGATCATGGCTCGGGTCTCGATCTCAGGACCGTGAGTTCAAGCCCTGTGTTGGGCTCTATGCTGGTCATGGAACCTATAAAAAAGAAAGAAAGGAAAGAAAGAAAGAAAGAAAGAAAGAAAGAGAGAGAGAAAGAAAGAAAGAAAGAAAGAAAGAAAGAA